>NC_079189.1:141233571-141544219 GCF_029499605.1 Hyla sarda | reverse complement strand
ACGTTCACACGTACGCAGATTTGATGCGCAGGATTTGATGCGCTGGATTTTCTGCTGCAGATTTCAATGTAAACTAAATGACTGGGCACAGCTTCTTTTCTGCAATTACAAATCCTGCGCAGGATCCTGTGCTTGTAAACGCACCCTAAAGGAGTTTCCTAACTTGCAAAGTTATTACCTTTTCACAGGCAATTCTGAATACTTTCTTTATAGTTTATTTTTTTTTTAAATCACTTTATTTATCCTTTATTAAAAGTTTTCAGATACATAAATCTGCACAGCAACACATTTTCAAAGGTGACCTTTCAATTATAGACCTGTCTAACCAGTTTTCAATGCTGTCTAAAATAGCCCCTGACCTACCACCCAAATTCACACACCTAGTCTGAGCTAACAGTTAAAACAAGCTGAAACAAAGTGAATCTGAAGAATAGTATCCAGCCATTTTTTTGTCAAATTTCTATATGCATACAAATATGTCACTCTTTTGCCATCATAGCAAATCATCATCACAGGAAAGGGGATAATTATCTGATTGCTTGGGGTCCGACCACTGGGGCCAATGCAATCTTGAGAATGACTGTTATAATAGAGTAGTCGAACGTGCATGCGTGCCACCACTCAATTTAGTCTCTCTGTAAGCTGCCAAAGATAGCTAAGTACAGCATTTGGCTGTCTCTGCAGCTACCATAGAAAAAGAATCTAGTGAACGGCATACATGTGTGATCCACTGCTCCATTTTAGTGGAAAACTCTGGTCCCTGTTCTCGGGATAGTGGGGACTCTAGCGGTCATATAGTTTTCTGCAATATCAGTAATACCTCACACAACTTGTCAGGTGTTGGCCTGTTTTTGGAAGAATGAAATGTAATTTCACGTTTTCCCAGAGGTGCACCAAAAACTGGATGAGAATTTTTTTTTTATTGCAAAAGAAGGTCCGACTCTCGAGGAGTAGTGCAAAATAGCTTTATTTCATATAACAGTAGCTTAAAAAAAAAAAGGGAACGACCTAAAAACATAACTGACGCGTTTCGGACATGAAGTCCTTATTCATCGTCATGTTAATGCAAATGAAATGCATATATACCCCACATTAATACGTTAATACACACCCAGAAACATGTGATGCCAATTAAAAAAAGGATTCACATCCTTGTTTTAATTAGTGTCACATGTTTGTGTGTGTTTTTGTATTGATGTGGGATATATATGTGTTACATTTGATTAAAGAAGTACTCCAGGATCTGAAAACTTATCCCCTATCCTAAGAATAGGGGATAAGTGTCAGATCATGAGGGGTTCAACTGCTGGGACCCCCAAGCAAACCCCCCCCCCTCCCCGCAATCACCCTTACGGGGCTCTGTCTGTCTGCAGAAAGGGATGTGTCGACCACCGCATGAAGCGGCAGCTGACAGGCCCCCTCAATGCAGCACTATGGCAGAGCCAGAGATTGCAGAATGCAGTGCTCCAGCTCTCCCGTAGCGTTGAATTGAGGGGATGTGTCAGCCGCCGCTTCGTGTGGTGGTTGACATGCTCCCTTTGTGCGGACTGCCGGGAGATCCTTAGGATAGGGGATAAGTTTTCAGGTCCTGGAGTTCTCCTTTAACATGTTTTATGACTATGAATAAGGACTTTTTTTTTATTTATTTTTTTTATACTGTTTCAGCCCAAACATTACAATATAGATATAATATATGTACTATATATCTGTTCATCTGTTGCCTAATAGAATAATAATTTGTGACAGCTTCCATGTCGGTGAAGGATGTCCTGCAAAGTCTGGTGGATGATGGAATGGTAGATTCAGAGCGCATCGGAACTTCCAATTATTTTTGGGCCTTTCCCAGCAAGGCTCTCCATGCACGAAAACGAAAACTGGAGACATTAGAAAGCCAGGTAATTCTACGTTAGGGTATCTGCTGTACAGTATGTTGTATTGTGTTGTTCCACATTTATTATATATTTAAAAGTTATTGTTTGTTTAGTCAAGTTCTTACTGCAAGCACTGGTACATAATTGTTATGTTCCCAAATTAAAGGAAAACTGACAGCATACTAATCTGAATATAGAGGTAGACACTGCAGGTGACCCTATTTCTAACGCTTTTTACCAGGTGAAAATTGGTGCAGCCGTTCCGGAGATATTCATCATGTTGCTAATATGGTAATTTCTTTTTAACTGCAATGGAAGTGGGCTGCTGCTGTATGTGCAATGCTTCTCCCGCCCACTCTGGCTGATAACAACTCCACTTCTGCTAACTCCACCATCTTCATGTACATGCTGAGGAACAGGGAAGAATATTTATGGTGGGCGCAGCATTATCGGAGGAAGGGGGCATTGTTATCAGCCAGAGTGGGCAGAGAAAAGCATTAAAGGGGTATTCCAGGCCAAAACTTTTTTTTATATATCAACTGGCTCCAGAAAGTAAAACAGATTTGTAAATTACTTCTATTAAAAAATCTTAATCCTTCCAATAGTTATTAGCTTCTGAAGTTGAGTTGTTGTTTTCTGTCTAACTGCTCTCTGATGACTCACGTCCCGGGAGCTGTGCAGTTCCTATGGGGATATTCTCCCATCATGCACAGCTCCCGGGACGTGACATAATCATTGAGCAGTTAGACAGAAAACTTCAGAAGCCAATAACTATTGGAAGGATTAAGATTTTTTAATAGAAGTCATTTACAAATCTGTTCAACTTTCCGGAGCCAGTTGATATATATAAAAAAAGGTTTTGCCTGGAATACCCCTTTAAACATACAGCAGCAGCCGCCTCCAGTGCAGTTAAGAAGAAATATCCATACTAGCCACAATATGAATATCTCCTAAATGGCTGCACTGATTTTTACCCAAAAAGAAGCATTAGCAATGTGGTCCCCGGCACTACTACTGTCTACTGCCACTATCTGTATATTCAGGTTTGTGCAGGTGACCTTGCTGTCAGTTTCCCTTAAAATTTTTTATTTTTTTTTCGAATTCAAAAAAACCTTTTATTAAGTATATAACACAGAAAGGGTACAAAGAGCACATAATGCAAGGCAATAAAATAGCCAAAGTGACCGTGTGGGTCCATATATCAATACAATGCTCAGAACGATAAGAACCTGAATTAAAATGAAAGACAAACCCAGGAAAAAGGGTAAATGAGAGACAAAGGAAGGGTACGTAGGTAAAGTGAGGGAGAAGTCAGGGAGAAGGTGCACACGAGGGAAGCAGCAGGGAGAATAAAGAAGAAGCTCATGAGAGCAGGGATGAGAGGAAGAGTAGAACAGCAGGCGAAAACAGAAAGGACGGGGCAGAGGGGTAAGAAGACTGAGGGGGCGGGGGGGGGGGGTGGGAAGAAACAGAGTACAGGGGATTAGAGTGGAAGAGAGGGGAGGGGGAGGGGAGGGCAAGGAAGAGAAGGAGGAAGAAAAGAAAAGCTACGTGTTAACCACCCCAGGGGTGGGAAATTCTGAGTGGAAAGCATCCGAGGAGCAAAAGCTGGACCAGGGCAGCCAGGTAAAGGTGTAATGTGTCAGATCAGAGAGGGAAACAGCCAGGAGTTCCTCCATCCGTTGGGTTGAGGCTACTTCCGCAACCCACTCCCCCATGGAGGGGGCCTCCGAGGAGCGCCAGTGTTGAGGAATGACTATCTTAGCTGCTTGTAAGAGGTGGCGCAAAAGAGAACGTCTATATTTAGAGGCGGCCATGGGAAGCATAAACAGCAGGACAGCACCCGGTTCACGAGGGATGTTCATATCCGTCACTTTTTGTAGAATGGAAAAGGCTGAGCTCCAAAAAGACGATAGGGTTGGGTAGCTCCACCAAATAAGGGTCATCGTGCCCTCGGCAGCACCACACCTCCAACACGAAGCAGGGACCAGTGACTAAACTCATTGAGTCTGGACATTAAGGTCGGGAGAGATATCACTGGGTTAGTAACATAAACCAGGTGGTCATCTGCAAAGGCCACATATTTATATTCATGGTCACCGACCGTGAGGCTACGAATGTTGGGGTCAGCACATATGGAGGGGAGGAGGTGTTCCATTACCAGCACGTACAGTAAGGGAGAGAGGGGGCAGCCCTGCCTGGTTCCATTTTGGATGCTAAAGGGGGAGGACAGGGAGCCATTAATTTTCAGGCGTGCGGATGGAGAATTGTATAACTCCAGGATTTTGGTGGTGAAGAAAGGACCCAGGCCAATGTGTTGGAGGGTTTGTGCAAGGGAGGACCAGGACACGCGGTCGAAAGCCTTTTCAGCATCTAAAGAAAGGACCAGGAGAGGGATCTGTTGTAAACGGGCATGGTGGATGAGATCTAAGGTCCTGAGCGTGTTGTACCTGGCTTCCCTCCCCGGCACAAAGCCTACTTGATCCAAGTGGATGAGGGAAGGAAGGACAGTGTTGAGGCGATTAGCTAGAAGTGTGGAGTATATTTTCAGATCCACGTTCAATAGGGATATGGGACGGTAGCTGCTGCAGACACGTGGGTCCTTACCTGGTTTGGGGATGACAACTATATGTGCTAAGGTGGATTCTGATGGCAAAGGGGAGGAGTGGGAAATGGTGTTGAAAGCGGAGAGCATGAGAGGGGAAAGAGAAGGTTCTAGGGTTTTATAGAACCGGGCCATATAGCGATCAGGGCCCGGACTTTTGCCACCCGGAAGGTCCTTGATCACCCGAGACAATTCCTGAGCTGAGAACGGGGCCTCCAGTTGGTCAATCTGATCTGAAGAGAGGGATGGGAGGAGGGGAGGAAGGGTGGGACGCAGGGGTAGACTGAAGATTGTAGAGTTCTGAGAAGAAAGTGTGAAACTCAGAGAATATCAGGGGTGGTGTGAACATGCGACCACTCTTGTTGCCAAACTCGTAGAATTTACTACTGCCAACCTGCAGAAGGCGGCCCCAGGAGGCTTCAAGAAGACTCCTCACTTCCAATCTGGCAAGTTCAAGGTCCCGGAGGATTTGGGATGAGAGGGATCGCTTGTGGGCCAGTTCGAGGGAGGCAACTTTGGAAACAGCAGAGCGCAGGTCAAGGGCCTTCTGGCGTTTAAGGCGAGCGCCATGTCGCATGAGCACTCCCCTGAGGACGCATTTGAGGGCTTCCCAATGAACCGGGGAGGGAGTGGGGTCGGTCACATGGTCAGTAACAAAGTCGGCCACAGTCTGGGAGAAATCAGCGGCACACGCAGTATCTAGGAGCAAGGATTCATTCAACCTCCAAGACCATGCAGAACGGGTCAAAGTGGGAACGTGAAGAGAGAAATTCACGGGTGCGTGATCAGACCACAGAATGTGACCAACCGAGGCTGAGGACAACCAAGGTACGGAACTATGTTGAACCAGGATCAGGTCAATGCGGCTATAAGAGGCATGAGGGGGCAATAAAAACTATAGTCCCTGTCAGAAGGATGCAGAAACTATAAAATCGACTTGTCCTTGATTAGGGGCGTAAGAATTAATGATGGTAAATTCCCGACCCCCTAGCGTAAGTGTCAGAATGAGATAGCGAGCAGCTGGGTCCGCCGTTACCGAGAGGACCTGGTGAGCTAGAGATTTGTGTAGGGCAATAGCCACCCCCTTGGAGCGGGAATCAGGATTATCAGCACGGAACCAGAGGGGGTAGAATTTATTCTGTGGGGAAGGGGTGTGTCCTACCTTGAAATGCGTCTCCTGAAAGCAAAGAATGTGTGTCTTAAGTCTGTCGAAGGGATGAAGAATCTGGGCTCGTTTGGAGGGGGTATTCAGGCCTTGGCGTTGAAGGAGGCGACATTGAGGTCCACAATGAAAGGGTGAGGGTAAGAGGAGCTCTAGTACAAGGACCAGGGGAAACACCAAGGAGAGAGCGAGGGAAGAGAAGCAGAGAAGAAAGAAAGATAGGGCGGGGGAAAAGTTGAAGAGGGGGAAAAAGCTAGGAGAGAGAGGAAGGGGGGGGGGGGGGGGAAGGGGCAGAGGAGGGAGGGAAAAACCAAACAGACTAAAACAACAAACAAAGAAAGCTAGGGGAGATGGGGACAGGAAGAGATAGAAAAAAATAACAATAAACAGTCTAAGCAGGCTGTACTGCCGCAGCAGATACTAAGGCGGACAAGAGTCCAACAAGGGGGAGCACACCAGGGCACACCCTGGGGGATGCTCTAAACTACTTGGGGAGAGTGGAAGACAGGCAATTGGGAAGAGAGCTCCCGGAACATGATAAAGAGAAGATGGAGAGGTGTATATTAGGCATCATAGGGAGTACGGAACAGGTTTGAGTATGAGAAACCGTAAAGAGAGGCAGGTCAGAAAAAGAGGGGGGGGAGGGGAAGGGAGGCAAGGGGACACAGCAACAACTGAGAGATCTGCATACCTGTGGAGCAACAGAGAAACAAATAATGCAGTGAAGTCATGCAAAATCAATAACCGGCAGCAAGCCCCACGCCCCCTTCACACCCCCAGCACCCCAAACCAAGTCCACTATTAGTGCTAGCAAGTCAAAAACAACTGGGGAAGGATGCATTAGCAAATCAGGTAGCAGAAGAGGGTCCCGCTGAGGAGGAGGGAACGGATTCCCAGCGTGACACCAGTCGTTGGCGGCGGGCACTCCGTAGAGGGAGACCCTGTCGGGCAGATTTAGAGGGCTGGAAAGGAGTGTTGCAAGGGCCGTTTTGGTGCTGCCAAGGACAGAGAGGGCCAGTTCGGAAGGGTAACAGAAGGCATGTCCAGGTCAGGTAGGAAGCCAGGGAGATCATCAGGTGAGCAGAGGGTGACTGTGCGGCCGTTCCTCCGTACAATAAGGGCAAAGGGGAAGCCCCAACGGTAGGGAATGTCCCGAGCTCTGAGAATTTCAAGAACTGGTTTCAGTGCAGCCCTCTGGGCAAGTGTATGCCGAGATAAGTCGGGAAACAATTGGACCGGAACATCTTTGTATAGGATCTGGCGCCGAGAGCCTTCTTGATGGCATAAAAGTCAACTCTGCAAATGACATCTCTGGGGCGCTGGTCATCAGAGGAGGGAGGACAGAGAGCCTGTGGGCACGATCCAGTTCAATGTTGGCGCCCGGTGGACGATCCAGGAGGTCATTGAAGATAGATAGCAGGGCAGGCGTAAACTCCTCAGGGCCCACCATCTCTGGGAGGCTGCGTATTCAGTCTGTTGCGATTCTCCACATCGTCTAGGTGTTGCTGCAGAGTGAACCGTTGATCAGAATGCTGTTGAACCACTTTCTGTAGAGCCTGAAGACAAACGGATGTCGAGTCTTGTGCAGATGCCACTGTGCCCACTCTAGTGGATAATGCCGAGAATTCAGAGCGTAGGGATGCAAATTCTTGCTTACACTCCGCAACCATCGCTTAGCTAATGAAGAAAAGTCCTCTTTGATGGGCAAGAACAAAACCAGGGAGCGCAGGTCAGCAAGGGTCACCAGGCGGCCATCATGAGGCAGCAGAGGAGCCGCTGGTGTCAACGACACTGAAGGCAAGTTGGTGGAGCCAGAGGGACCCAGGGCAGGAGAGTGGAGTTGGAACACTGGCGGGGTGCCCATCAGGCTGGGGGGTCCTGCAGGAGTAGAGGGACGTGAGGAATGCACTTTGGGAGGGAGCAACGGAGCTGACGCCAGTTGGGGAGGGCCCCGGTGAGGCTGTGGAGCTGGCATCGGTGGGGAGGGGTGCACCCCGGAGGACCCAGTAGACCAGGAGGGAGATGAAGGTGGTGGGCCCTGGAGGCATCCTTGGGCAGGCACAGAGGCAGCATGCAGTGGGGTCCCATACCATGCCGGCGATGCGGAGGGGCCGGACCTCCCACATACTGCCTCACATTGGGGTGGCAGTCCAATTGAAGAGAATGGGGGGTCACTGTACTGGGCTGGACCCCCCTCCAGAAGAAGGTCCAGCATGGGGCCCTGAAGAAGAGCAGCAGAGCTCTGGTTATTGTCCTCCTTCTCAGGGGGGCTCATGATGTGGCCAAGCAGAAGCCAGGGCAGGAGAGGGAGCCTCAGATGTGAGGGCAGGATGTGGCATCTCGCTCACCTGGTGACTCATAGGTGAGTCAGAAGCTCTGGTGCCGAGGAGAGGAGGAGGCCGCAGGGGAGGCACTGAAGGGCCGCAAGACATCCGTGGAGTGAGGTAGGGAGAGGACAGGGTGGCACATGTACGTGGGTCCCGGAGCTCGCCAGAGACCCGCCATGAGAGCCCGGTGCTGCAGGTGATGTCTGGGGGGTTGGGGTCCATAGAGCTGGAGCAGCTGGCGGTAGGCTGGAGCTCACAGCAGGGGACGGAGCGGGTCCTGCTGTCATGGCCGCCGCCATGTGGGTCCGCAGCAGGGAGCCGCTGCGGGCGGGCTGAGAGCGTGTAAAATAAGTAGACAGGTCACGTTGGGGAGATGGGGGACCTGAGGAGGCCTTCTTCTTAGCTTTTTTGGCCGTCCTCCCCATAGATGTGTGCCAAAGAACTAGGGATAATCACAGTGCTGGCCGGGAGCTCTCAGACAGCACGTCCTCACAGCGCCATGGTCAGGCCACGCCCCCCTTTTAAATTGTTTTAATTAATTATTTACATTGTGATTTTTATTTTAATAATTTCAAGTAATTAATGGTGTGCAGAGGCCGAATGACAGGTTTGTGATTCCCATATAACTCCTATACTGTACATCATATCATGTAAACCTGTGTAGTAATGGGTGACTGGAACTACCTATGTAGTGAATGATTACAATGTGGAAACTCATTTTTAAAAAGTTGGGAATTTTATTTCACTTGTCATATTTCAAAATGTCTTGTGATGGGGCTATTTACTTCTAATAGAACATGTGGAAATTGTCTAGAAATCGAAGGCATACAACATGTTCCATGTGTTTTATAAGGTCATACAGTGTTACAGATGTTTACTAGTAGAGATGTGACACATGACACAAAATCTTGCAGGCAATACAATGATAGTTTGTGGCATTACCTATACATGTCTGCTTGTATCTACCAGCATGCAAGTTTTCTGACCAGTAGAGGGCAATCTATACCATTACATTTTTTTGTCTTGGCTACAGTCCGTTAAGCACTAATATCTTAAGAGGAAACTAAGTGAGTTAGTGGCAAGAGCTTTACCTTATATGGCATCTTTCTTGCAGATTATTTAAAGCTCTCTTTCACCTCTCTTTAAAATATTCATTATGTGTTCTTACAAGGATGTTTGTAAATATAAGACACTGTGACTCCTAGCAGAAAAGAAACTATTAGACTATCGTTTTGCAGTAAAAAAGAAAAATGTACTGAAAATGTTCACATTGTAGTTACCGTATTTATCGGATTATAACATGCATTTTTTAGGCTAAAATTTTTTGCCTAAAGTCTATCTGCGTGTTATACGCCGATAAGCCGCTGCAGTTCAATGATTTAAAGGGGGCGCTTTAAATCAATGACCTGCAGCGGCTTTTGCAGGTCCAGAGACCTGCCGTCGCTGCCCGCTTCTCTGCCCGCTTCTCTGCCCCTGCCTATCCTGGGGTCCAGAGACCACCGCTGCGCTGCCACTGCCCCATTGCCCCCCCCATTCCCGATTTTATAATGACCTGTTCCCGGGGTCCGCGCTGCTACTGGCTCCGGCGGTCTCCTGCGTTGTTGCAATGCACTGCGCAATGACGAGTGATGTCTTCAATGCAACGTCACAGTGACAGCTAAGGACGCCTCTGGAGCCAGAAGCAGCGTGGACCCCGGGAACAGGTTATTATAAAACCGGTGATGGGGGAGGTAATGGGGCAGCGGCGGCAGTCTCTGGATAGCCAGGGGGAGAGAAGAGGCAGCAGCAGGACTCTAGACCCCAGGAAAGGCAGGGGTAGAGAAGCGGGCAGCGACGGCTGCGCTTCTGCGGGGTCAGAAACAGTCTATCAGGGTTTACACCTGCACACACACGCACCCTTTTTTTTTTTTACCCAAATATCCTTGGGAAAATGAGGGTGCGTGTTATAGGCCGGTGTGTGGTATACCCCGATAAATACGGTATTTATTGCAAGTTTTAAAGGAGTATTCCAGGAAAAATCTTTTTTTTATATATCAACTGGCTCCAGAAAGTTAACCCCTTCAGGACCAAGCCCATTTTGGCCTTAAGGACCAGAGCGTTTTTTGCACATCTGACCACTGTCACTTTAAACATTAATAACTCTGGAATGCTTTTAGTTATCATTCTGATTCCGAGATAGTTTTTTCGTGACATATTCTACTTTAACATGGTGGTAAATTTTTGTGGTAACTTGCATCCTTTCCTTGTGAAAAATCCTAAAATTTGATGAAAAATTTGAAAATTTAGCCTTTTTCTAACTTTGAAGCTCTCTGCTTGTAAGGAAAATGTATATTACAAATAAAAAAAAAATTTATTCACATATACAATATGTCTACTTTATGTTTGCATCATAAAAGTGACGAGTTTTTACTTTTGGAAGACATCAGAGGGCTTCAAAGTTCAGCAGCAATTTTCCAATTTTTCACAAAATTTTCAAACTCACTATTTTTCAGGGACCAGTTCAGGTTTGAAGTGGATTTGAAGGGTCTTCATATTAGAAATACCCCACAAAAGACCCCATTATAAAAACTGCACCCCCCAAAGTATTCAAAATGACATTCAGTCAGCATTTTAACCCTTTAGGTGTTTCACAGGAATAGAAGCAAAGTGAAGGAGAAAATTCACAATCTTCATTTTTTACACTCGCATGTTCTTGTAGACCTAATTTTTGAATTTTTACAAGGGGTAAAAGGAGAAAATGTATACTTATATTTGTAGCCCGATTTCTCTCGAGTAAGCACATACCTCATATGTCTATGTAAAGTGTTCAGCGGGCGCAGTAGAGGGCTCAGAAGGGAAAGAGCGATAAGGGGATTTTGGAGAGTACGTTTTTCTGAAATGGTTTTTGGGGGGCATGTTCCATTTAGCAAGCCCCTATGGTGCCAGAACAGCAAAAAACCCTCACATGGCAATCCATTTTGGAAACGAGACCCCTTGAGGAACATAACAAGGAATAAAGTGAGCCTTAATACCCCACAGGTGTTTCACGACTTTTGCATATGTAAAAAAAAAAAATTTTTTTTCACTAAAATGTGTGTTTCCCCCAAAATTTCACATTTTTCCAAGGGTTAATAGCAGGAAATACCCCCCAATATTTGTAACCCCTTCTCTTCTGAGTATGGAGGTACCCCATAAGTTGACCTGAAGTGCACTATGGGCGAACTACAATGCTCAGAAGAGAAGGAGTCATATTTGGCTTTTTGAGAGCAAATTTTGCTCGGGGGGCATGTCGCATTTAGGAAGCCCCTATGGTGCCAGAACAGCAAAAAAGAACCACATGGCATACCGTTTTTGAAACTAGACCCCTTGAGGAGCGTAACAAGGGGTACAGTGAGCATTTGCCCCCCACTGATGTCTGACAGATCTTTGGAACAGTGGGCTGTACAAGTTTTCATTTTCACGGACCACTGTTCCAAAGATCCGTCAGACACCTGTGGGGGGTAAATTCTCACTGCACCCCTCATTACATTCCGTGAGGGGTGTCGTTTCCAAAATGGGGTCACATGTGGGGTTTTGTTTTTTTTGCGTTTGTCAAAACCGCTGTAACAATCAGCCACCACTGTGCAAATCACCTCAAATGTACATGGTGCGCTCTCCCTTCTGGGCCTTGTTGTGCGCCCCCAGAGCACTTTGCGCTCACATATGGGGTATCTCTGTAGTCGGGAGAAATTGCGTTACAAATTTTGGGGGCTTTTTTCCCTTTTACCTCTTGTGAAAATGTAAAGTATAGGGCAACATCAGCATGTTAGTGTAAAAAATTTAATTTTTTTACACTAACATTCTGGTGTAGACCCCAACTTTTCCTTTTCATGAAGGGTTAAAGAAGAAAAAGCCCCCCAAACCTTGTAACGCAATTTCTCCCGAGTACAGCGATACCCCATATGTGGCCCTAAACTGTTGCCCTGAAATACGACAGGGCTCCAAAATGAGAGCGCCATGTGCATTTGAGGCCTAAATTAGGGATTTGCATAGAGGTGGACATAGGGGTATTCTACGCCAGTGATTCCCAAACAGGGTGCCTCCAGCTGTTGCAAAACTCCCAGCATGTGTGGACAGTCAACGGCTGTCCGGCAATACTGGGAGTTGTTGTTTTTCAACAGCTGGAGGCTCTGCTTTGGAAACAGTGGTGTACCGGACGTTCTTATTGGGGGAGGGGGGCTGTGTAGGGGTATGTGTATATGTAGTGTTTTTAACTTTTTATTTTATTTTGTGTTAGTGTAGTGTAGTGTTTTTAGGGTACAGTCACATGGGCAGGGGATTACAGCGAGTTTCCCAGCGCAAAATTTGCTGCATCTCAAGATGCGAGAAACCCACTGTAAAAGCCTCGCCCATGTGAATGTACCCTGTACATTCACAAGGGGGGGGGGGGGGGGGGTGCACCAGCTGTTGCAAAACATATTGTAACATATTGTACTTAAAATTAATGGTAAATGTTTGTTGACACATGCAGCGTTTTTTGGGGAAAACTGGAAAATGTTTGGCTTTTATAAATATTATTTTTAATGGCGTTTACTGTGCGGTAAACATTATGGGGGAGATTTATCAAAACCTGTGCAAAGGAAAAGTTGCTGAGTTGCCCATAGCAACCAATCAGATTGCTTCTTTCATATTGCAGAGGCCTTTTCAAAAATGAAAGAAGAAATGTGATTGGTTGCTGTGGGCAACTGGTCAGATTTTTCTCTGCACTGGTTTTGATAAATCTCCCCCTATGTTGTTTATTCTGTGGGTCTGTGTGAGTACACCCCTAAGTGGAAATGCCCAAATAGGGACAAATTAGGTATTTTTCCTTCCAGGATCATGTGACTTTTACTGTGTTACAAGGCCTCAGGTGTGAATGAGGACCAGGTGTCTTTAATTTGGTGTTATCACTCTCATATTCTTTAATAGTGCTCTCTGGAAGTTAAACGTGGCACCTCATGGCAAAGAACTCTGAGGATGTGAAAAAAAGAATTGTTGCTTTACTTAAAGGTGGCCTGCAGCACGGTGGCCAAGACTGATATTACAGAAGTTAAGTGCATGTGCTCAGCATCATAGGTTGTTTTTGGGAAATAGACATATGAGTGCTGCCAGCATTGCTGCAGAGGTTGAAGGGGTGAGGGTCAATGCTCAGACCATTTGCCACACACTGCATCAAATTGTTCTGCATGGCTGTCAGCCCAGAAGGAAGCATTCTTCTAAAGATGAAGCAAAAAAAAAAAAGCCACAAACAGTTTGACTGAAGGCAATAAGACTAAGGGGCATGGGTTACTGGAATCATGTCCTCTGGTCTGATGAGACGAAGATAACTTATTGGTTTAGATGGTGTCAAGACTGTGTGGTGGCCACTACGTGAGGAGTACAAAGACAAGTGTGTCTTGTCTATGATTAAGGCTGGCGGTGGGAGTGTCATGGTCTGGGCCTGCATGAATGCTTCTGGCACTGTGCAGCTACAGTTTGAGGGAACCATGAATGCCATGTATTGTGACATACTGAAGCAGAACATGATCCCCCCTCCCTTCAAGGACTGGCTCCAGGACAGTATTCCAACATAATGACCCTGAATAAACCTTCACTCTGTTACTAAAGAAGGGTGGTAGATATGATGGACGGGCCAAACATGTCTACAGACCTAAACTCTATTAAGCATCTGTATGTCATCATCAGATGGAAAGTAAGGGAGCACGAAGTCTCTAACATCCACCGGCTCATCATGGAGAAGTGGAAGAGGACTCCAATGGCAACCTGTGAAGCTCTGGTGAACTCCATGCCCAAGAGGCATAAGACTGTGCTGGAAAATAATTGTGGCCACACACAATATTGACATTTTCACTTAGGGGTGCACTCACTTTTCTAGCCAAGGTTTAGACATTATTGGGGGGATACAACTTTAAACATTGTAACACAGGCTGTGAACTCACTAGTTTACATTGTTGCAGAGTGTCATTTTTTCAGTATTGTCACATGAAAAGATAGAAGAAAATATTTTTTACAAAAATGTGAGGGGTGGACTCACTTATGGGAGATACTTTTATGATTTAGTATATTTATATCCTAAAAAAAATTTTGTTAAGAATTTTTTTTTTTTTAGTAAATTGCCATATTCTGAAAGACGTAACAGACGTCAGGGCTTTTTTTTTTTTTTTTTGGTAGAAGCTGCAGTCACACTGACATCAACATCTGTAGGGTTAACTGTCAGGACTGTCACACTGACATCAACATCTATAGGGTTAACTGTCAGGACCGGAATGCAGCTAGGCTGGGCTCCTCTGACACAGCCTTATTCTCCTCCGATTGCTTTACTGACTGAAGCACCAGTGGAAGTAGAATGGAGGAAACACAGTCTGTGTGTACTGACAGACCAATAAGAGCAATTGCCAGCCAGGGACCACTGTAGTTGGTCCCTGGCTGGTTTTAGGGATGCTCGGCCTGGTGGCTTAGTAACAGTTCATTATAATCATATGTAAAAAAGTGGTTTTATGATAAAGCAAGGATAGGGGATGATTTTTTTTTTGGGGGGGGCGACCACTGGGAGCCTTGTCCCCCAACCTCCCCCTCCCCCCCCCCCCCCCCCCCCCCCCTCGCCTTCTACTTCATGGGGCCAATTTGATTTAGGCACAGCATTTTGCAGAAATAGACTCTGATCCAGAGCAGACTTACATAGCAAGTTTGCTGCCATGCTTCAGAAATCATTGTTTTTGCTCAGTTGTTAGGATGGGCCTAACTTATCAAAGTCTATGCAACAAGTCAGGCCAAAACTCCTAAACAGTGATATAAAAGACTCATACCAAGTTATCATTTACATTTCATTGCCGTTGTTACTCCCAAGGGTCAAACAACCAGGTATAAGGTTTAGGGCATAGTTACCTTTTTTTTTTTTTTTTTTTTTTTTAACATCTGTGATACATGTTTGAATAAATCCCTCCATTACATTAAATGATCATTTAAAATGTGCATTTTGTGTTTCCTCTATTGTCTATAATTTATATTTAAGTTAGTGGTGTGATCTGAAACATTTAATGTGGTCACTTATATATGTAAAAGAAATCGGGTGAGGGGCAGATACATTTCACCCCACTGTATATACATAATGCAGCTAGAAAACTGAGCTAAAGATATGTGTGCTCTTATAAAGGTTACATTGACAATTGTCATCAACCACTTTGGTTTTCTTCAATTCACATTGCTGAACTTTGGGAAAGCAGACTTCTGAATTTTACTTTATTCCCTGCATATACATGTAAATGATTATAATAGTCTGTAACTAAGGCTTGTGTTTGGTTAGCCACTGATTTATGGCCACTTTGAAAGTCTGCTTGTGCTAGGGTAATGGTATTATTATTTCTTTTTGCAATGTAAAATTATTCATATATTTTTAGCTCTCCAGTGAAAGTGTTTTAAATGTTCTTGGATGGCAGGCTGAAAGCTACCAATGCCTTTGGCATTAACGCTTAGCTCAGTCTATATGCTATTGCTTGACACTAATCCACGGCTTGTTGACCTGCTATGATTTAAATGCTGTGACCTATGAAGCCACCGTTAAACTGCTTAAAAACATTGCTGTCATTCTTGCCTTTAGTAAGAACAATAAATTCTACTGGTTGTCAGCACTAAATATAAACTTTTTGTGTTTGGAAACATTTTTATGTAACACAGTATGAGACCATGCAAAATGTAAACTTTATATATTCGTTTATGTATTTGTTTGTATTTAGAATTTTCTCCCATAGGGTACATGTACATTGGAGGGGGCATGTGCTCACTCTGCATGAATCTTCCTCCCTGAGTGCTGGGTCTCTTCATCCAATCACTGCAGGCTGCTCTGTAACCCCCTCCTCTCTGTTTTCATGCTGCAGTCTGATACTGGACTTTGTCCCTGCGTGGCCTTCAGCTTGGACAAAGATGATGCTGCAGCCAGTAAGGATTATATTCTGAATTGGTATGGGGACTCCTAGTGGTGTTTTTTTTTTTTTTTTTTTAAAGCCATGATTTCTATAAAAAGGAAAGAACATTATCTTATAAAGTATATTAGAAATGTTAATATTTTCCCAATCTTAGCAGCCCAAGAATAACACGATCAGATGTACTGTAAGTCTCATGCAAGTCTTTGGGACTTCCGGAACATCTCCTTACTCTTGCGCTGTGGAGATTGCTCAGGAGTTGTAAACATCCTGCAGCCATACCTACATTATGGAAAACTATGATTTAACTGTCTGGTAGGCAGATGTAGAGAATAGTTAGTGCAGGGGCAGGGAGAGGGGACAAGGTGGACGGAAAAGAGAAAATGTATTAAAGGGGTACTCCGCTGCACCAGCGTTGGGAACATTTTGACAGGGGTCGTGATGTCATGGCAACGCCCCTCGTGCAGTCACGTTACGCCCCCTCAATGCAAGTCTATTGGAGGGGCCATGACATCACAACCCCCGCCGCCTGCAGCCAGCGTTCGGTACAAAATGCCTGGCCTTTGGATAGGGGAGAAGATGTCTGGGGCAGAGTACACCTTTAAGGGCTGAGAGAGGAGTGAGGGGGGAGAGAAGACAGTGTGGGTGCAGAGAGAGGGCATGGCAGTACTGTCTCAGAGAGGAGTACAGGGAGGGTGAGCTGCCTATCACTGGCGGGAATTCAGGAGACTGAAAAAGCTGGACAAGGTTTAGGTAGGAAGACCGGGCAATGGCGGGTATTCAACTATTACTAATATAAAAATATAGATCAAAACTTTGTCTCTGCAGAGTACTGGGCCATTCACTAACACCATAATAATCTTGAACATAAACCTAAGATGAAATTTTTATCAAGTTTTTCAATAATAAGTCAAAATAAACTAACAAACAATAAGGGTACAAGCATGTGAGCAAATTTCAGTAAAGCATTCAGTAGGTCACAAATAAAGCAAGAGTGGAGTTATAGAGAAATGGCTGGATGCATGGAAAGGAGAGTCCTTTTATACTGCTCTTCTTTTTGCCTCCATGCTAGATTTTGGCTAGCAAAGTTTCAATGTTTTTTTCTGTCATATGTAGATATCAGAAATAAGCCCTCTGTTAGTTCACTGAAATTATCTTGAGAGCTGATTTTGAGGTTACACAGACTGTTCTGTTTATTTCTTTCACATCCAGAATAAGGTATGACATATAGAAATTGACTTTTAGCAGTGACTGAGGTTGGAGTAGAAGAAATAAGCACAGTCACATCCATGTAGGGTAAACTGCTAAATCTTCAGTCCTAACAGTCCCTCAGGATTATTTTGTGAGGACTAATGGGCCAAGTGTTACTACTATATTTCCCTGCAGGTACTACAGCTGGGATTAACATTTTAATAGTAACACCCAGTTGTCTTTTTATTTTTTCCAAGAAAAACATAGGATTTGTGCTTTTTGACCTTTTTGCAAATGTGCAAAGTACTGACCTACACTGCTCAAAAAAATAAAGGGAACACTAAGGCTGCTTTCACACTATAAAAATACCTCCGTTATAAAGCCCGATATAAAAACCCTGGAAATCGGCCGTTAAACGGCCGTTAGAAAATCCCATTAGAGTCTATGGGATTTTTCCAATAGCCGTTTTAACCCGTTATCGCCTGTTATTAATAACGGCCGTTATTTTGTGACGGGTGAATGAACTGAAGAAATAGTGCATGCACTATTTCTCCCGTTACTATCGCCCATCACAAAATAACGGCCGTTATTAATAACGGGCGATAACAGGTTAAAATGGCTATTGGAAAAATCCCATAGACTCTAATGGGATTTTCTAACGGCTGTTTAACGGCCGATTTCCAGGGTTTTTATAACTGGCGTTTATAACAGAGGTATTTTTATAGTGTGAAAGCAGCCTTAGATAACACATCCTAGATCTGAATGAATGAACTAATCGTATGAAATACTTTACATAGTTGAATGTGCTGACAGCAAAATCACACAAAAATTATCAATGGAAATCAAATTTAGCAAAATCAAAGTGTAAAACCACACTACAGGCTGATCCAACTTTCATGTAATGTCCTTAAAACAAGACAAAATGAGGCTCAGTAGTGTGTGTGGCCCCTACGTGCCCGTATGACCTCCCTACAATGCCTGGACATGCTCCTGATGAGGTGGCGGATGGTCTCCTGTCCTCCCAGACCTGGACTAAAGCATCCACCAACTCCTGTGGTGCAACGTGGCATTGTTGGCTGGAGCGAGACATGATGTCCCAGATGTGCTCAATTGGATTCAGGTCTGGGGAATGGGTGGGCCAGTCCATAGCATCCAATGCCTTCCCTTTTGCAGGAACTGCTGACACACTCCAGCCACATGAGGTCTAGCATGGTCTTGAGTTAGGAGGAACCCAGGGCCAACCACACCAGCATATGGTCTCACAAGGGGTCTGAGGATCTCATCTCTGTACCTAATGGCAGTCAGGCTACCTTTGGCAAGCACATGGAGGGCTGTGTGTCCGCCCAAAGAAATGCCACCCCACACCATTACTGACCCACTGCCAAACTGGTCATGCTGGAGGATGTTGCAGGCAGTAGAACGTTCTCCATGGCATCTCCAGACTCTCTCACGTCTGTTACATGTGCTCAGTGTGAACCTGCTTTCATCTGTGAAGAGCACAGGGTGCCAGTGGTGAATTTGCCAATCTTGGTGTTCTCTGGCAAATGCCAAACGTCCTGCATGGTGTTTTGGCTGTAAGCACAACCCCGTCGGGCCCTCATACCATTCGGTTCATACCGAATACCGAAATTTTTGTCCTGCACAATTATGAATTTTTCCCATACCGCAATACCGATTGGGCCCCTCCCCCTCAAATGAATTATCAACCCAGCGCTGAGCTGTCCCCACATCGGGGAACTAATCGTATGTGACCCGCGGGCGCTGTTCTGCTTCTTCCCCCCCCCCCCCCAATTAATTATCAGCCCAGCACTGCGCTGTCCATCGTGGGAACTAATCACATGTCACCCGCAAGCGCTGCTTTTCTCGTCCTCCTGTTTGTTGCGGGCTGCCGACGCTGGAACTCTGTACTGCACGCTGCAAAATATATAAACATAATAAACTTTAACTCACCTTCCCCCATTGGAGAGCCGTCAGCCTATCACCGGCCGCAGCGATGTTCCGCCTCGGCTGGTGATAGGTTGAGCGCACTGTCATGTAAGAAGCCGGCTTCTTACATGACAGTGTGCTCAACCTATCACTGGCCGAGGTGGAACATCGCTGCAGCCGCTGATGGGCTGAAGGCTCTCCGACGTTCCCGTCCCCAGTAAGCAGGTGAGGCCGTACCGGACCAAGTTAAAGTTTATTTTGTTTATCTTTTGCAGCCCGGGCATAGGGATACAGCGTACAGTACAGAGTTCCAGTGCCAGCGGCCCGCAACAAACAGGAGGACGAGGAAGGCAGCGCTTGCGGGTGACATGTGATTAGTTCCCCGATAATTAATTTGTAGGGGGGGGAGGGGGGGCAGAAACAAAACAGCGCTCGCGGGTCACATGATATGGGGGGGGGGGGAGAAATACCGTTAAATACCGTGGAACTGGCATAAGTTACAAAAATACTGTGATACACATTTTTTTGGTCATACCGCCCAACTCTAGCTGGAGGTAATTTTGCAGGGCTCTGGCAGTGTTCCTCCTTCTCCTCTTTGCACAAAGGTGGAGGTAGCGGTCCTACAGCCTCCTCCACATCTCCTGATGTACTGGCCTGTCTCCTGGTAGCACCTCCATGCTCTGGGCACTAAGCTGACACAGCAAACCTTCTTGCCACAGCTCGCATTGATGTGCCATCCTGGATGAGCTGCACTACCTGAGCCTCTTGTGTGGCTTGTAGACTCCATCTCATGCTACCACTATAGTGAAAGCACCACCAGCATTCAAAAGTGACCAAAACATCAGCCAGGAAGCATAGGAACTGAGAAGTGGTCTGTGGTCACCACCTGCAGTACCACTCCTTTATTGGGGGTGTTTTGCTAATTGCCTATAATTTCCACCTGTTGTCTGTTAAATTTGCTCAACAGCATGTGAAATGGATTGTCAATCAGTGTTGCTTCCTGAGTGGACAGTGTGATTTCACAGAAGTGTCATTGACTTGGAGTTACATTGTGTTATTTAAGTGTTCCCTTTTATTTTTTTGAACAGTGTATAATCATGCTATTATTTTATTTGCGTAAGGGGCTAACATATGTTTTCTCCATTGTTCTGCTCCATTATAGGACCATAAAACTAAAATAACAGTGGTACAAGATGCATTACATGCCGGACACCAACAGCACCTGATAGGATACAATTAAATGAATAGGGTCTATCAGGTTTCCATTATGGTGTGTAGTGTTTGACAAGGCAAAACAGTAATGCACTTTACATTTATTTTGTCCTATATTTTGACAGAATTTATGATACAGTGTGGTTGAGTGGTCCCTCAACATATGATATTAATTGGTTCCAGGAGAACCATCATATGTTGAAACCATCATATGTCGAGTACATATGTCTATATAAAAATGGTAATTGGTTCTGGGGCCTCGGAACCATTGTATGTTGAATACATATCTCTATGGGAAACTGCTAATTGGTTCTGGGATGACCATTGTATGTGGAGTGTATGGGGAGTGTTTAACAAACCAGGGTGCCTCCAGCTGTTGCACAACTACAACTCCCAGCATGCATGTACAGCCATTGACTGTCTGGGCATGCTAGGAGTTATAGTTTTGCAACAGCTGGAGGCACACTGATAGGGAAACATTGATGTATGGGGTGTATAGGGTGTATATGTATTGTATGTGATGTGTGACATCGCATACAGTACTGTACAGCTCTTTAAATACCTTCAGGGGGGACAGAATGTCCTCCATTACAATCCTGCCGACTACAGCTCTATAGGAAAGGAAGGGGAGGGCAGCCAGCAGCTCATTGGATGCCTGCAGCAAGATGCTGCAGGCTATTGGCTATGGCTGCACTGGGGGGGGGGGGGGGGGCTTACACGGAGCTCACAGTGGAAGCCTGTATGAGTTAGCAGGACAGCATGTGAGTAACAGGAGGCAGAACGGGGCACACGGGGCACATTAAACAACTATCTGTCAGTTGCTGAAGTTGTCAGCGCTGTCAGATAGCTGTTTGTACGATGGCCCCGACACACAGCAGCATCATATGTCGATGCTGCCTTCAACATACGATGGGCTCTGAGAGGCCATCGTATGTTGAAATGATCATATGCCGGGGCCATCATAAGTCAGGGGGTCACTGTATTGGTGGCCAGGGTATGAACAAAAAATATTATGGTGTAATACTGAAATGGTGTAAAAATTCAAGTTCTAGCAAGCCCTGCAGGATTCAGATTTGGTTTTGTTATTAAATATAGTTGTAATAAATATATTTATCTTACGGTTTACATTCTGTTTGTATAATCTGTCCTTCCATAATACTATGTCAGTGGGACCTACATATAGCAGTGCTGAGCCATAACTTTTTGTTCATGAGGGTAGTACAGATTCTAAATCGCTGGTTCTTACCCCCAGATGTTGGTCAGGCTCAAGTGGGGAGAAAGATTTCACAGTACAGGTTGTATGAAAAAGGTTGAGAAGCCCTGGTGTAGAAAGGCACAAATTAGTAACCTCATAACATAAATAGCTACAAAATATAATTCTAGTCTAGTAGAGAAAGAAGCATTATTAAAGGGTAGCTCCCACCATCCATTTTTTTTTCTGTCCCTGCCTATTGCCCATCTATCCCTAACCCCCTCCCTGCCTTTACATATTTTTTTTTTTTTACTATATTAAAAATGGCTTTTGTCAGCCTGGTAGTGTGCTCACTACTAGGCAGACTTCCCCAGCAGGCGTGACGTTACGTCCGCCCTTAGTTCACTATACAGGGTGCCTCCAGCTGTTTCACCACTACAACTCCCAGCTTCCCCTGACATCTACTGGCTGTCAGGGCATGCTGGGAGTTGTAGTGAATAAACAACTGGAGGCACCCTGTGTTGAAAACCATAACTTTGTTAGCGGCGCTACCCCGAACCCCGCTCGCTCACCCCCTCTGTTGAAATCAATAGTTTTGTATGGGCCACAGCGCTACACCGAACCCCGCTCCCCCCCCGCCCCAGCCATACCCGAGTGCAGAGCAGCAGTGGCGTGTAGATGCCGGGAGGCTGGGCCGGCGTGTGAAGCCAGGGAGCCAATGCGCTCTCAGCGCTCGCTCCCGCTTGTCTAATTGACAGGCAGGGAGCAAGCGCAGGCTAAATGAATTAGGACCGATGCCCGCCCGGCATCGGTCCGAATTCATGCCTGACGTCACGCCAGTCTGCAGCCAGCCACTAAGAGGGAGACCCCTAGTGGCCGGTTTTCAACATTAAAATAAACTATTTTAATGAAAAAAAAAATTATAGATTTATATTAGAGAGATGTTGTAGTACATAAGTACTACAACATATAAAAAAAAAAAAGTTTGGTGACAGTGCCCATTTAAGTGTTGCCATTTGCCATTCAGACTGTATAAAAGTTAGATGCCAGGATACAGAAAAAAACATCAGCTTCATTTCTGACTTTTGAGCCAATGTGATATTTAGAACTCAGTAGAAAAAAGCCCAGGGTCTCAAACTTGGCATCAGACAGAATAGTCTTAGTCTGTTCTAAACAAAGATAGTGGTCACAGTGATGTCTGCTCTATTGTTTCAGCTGTTCATGTACAGTTGGCCCCTCATGCAGTGCTGACAGATTGACATTATATCATGTATTTTTAATCACTATGTATATTCATATTTCACTGCATGAACACACGAGATTATATTGTATTTATAAAAGTGAAAAAGAATGTAGAAATGTGCAGCATCAAATGAACGCACATACAGCAACACCACTTTCATCTAAACGTATGCCTGTTATTCTTGTAAAGGACTCTTACATTCTAACCTTGCATCTTGGCTCTGTGTGAAAATACCATATAGTAATTGCTAGCTCCTGCTGTATAAAGTGTGCTAAGCTCCTGCTCTATCAGCAGCTGGGACCCACAGCTAATGTCAGTCTTCAATCAGGCTGATGTCTGACATTAACCCTTTAGATGACACAATCAAAGTTGATTGCAGTCGAGAAATGCAGTTGCTGGACCTATAGGAAAGCTGATAGGGACTTCTGTGGTGAAATCATAGGGTCCCGATCAGGTTATATGATGGCCGGAGTGTCCCTAGAAAAGTGTTATGCGGTTCAGAAGAGGACCGTTTTTAAGCATCCTCATTTTATTCCAGAAAGTTATAATTATTTTTAAAGTAGTAAAATAATATTAACACTATGAATTGGGTAATGTTGTAATTGTGGTAACCTACAGAATAAAGAAAACATAATTTGTATTATGTCCCACAGGCCCCATAGCAGTTGTGTGGTCTGCCTCAATGGGCACTACTCCACTGTCTGCTGTCCCATTATAAAAATGCCATGTTCAGTCTTCCACCTGAACCCAAAAACTCAATGGAAGTTCTGTAGTTCCCATTGACATCAATAGAAGGCTACTGTGATCCACACAAAATTTTCTTGTAAAAATTCTGTGCAGAATCTTCGTGGTGTGCACGGGGCCTAACATTCCTATCTGCTCTTCTGCTGCTTGTCTACATGGTTGTACAAATGTAGATTGCATTGTATATATGACAGATCTGTTCTGCTGTAGGACTTTTAATAGAATCCATCAGGTTTCTATGACACTGGGCTTAATTGCTAATTTTGGCCAAAAATTTTTGCTGGACAGTTGAGAAAGCTGACACATGGGACTCAAATGCTAGCATGAACAGACCTTTGCATGTTTATGCTTTTTACACTTTGCCATTTCTATTTCAAGATAATGAACAGTAAATGGCATATAATCTGTAAAGGATAAGCCCCTCTCCCTGGTATATTATTTTTATTCATGGGTTTTAATGTGAAAATAAAAAAAGAAATCCATCCTGAGTATATCTGCTCTTCCAGGATGAGAATGCGTAACCTTTGCTTTGACTTTGTGATTATCTGTGTATTAAACTGTGGCACCTCTTCATCACACGTACTCTGGTCTATGAACACTTCCTGTGAAGCTTTATGAAGCTAACAATACTGTGGAAAGTGCTGAGCCCCCACGCATCTACACCTATGCACTTGTATTATGCACAGGAAACGTCTTGATGTCTCTTTTGTTTTGCTTTTTAACCATTTCCCCCAGTGAAGTGTGTATTAATAAACTAAGCATTTGTATACATACACTGTAACCTAGTGTTGATGGATTGTTTTATACAGTGAAACCCCTCTAAAATAATACCTTTTAAGGCCATGTTCACACAACAGAATTTCCATGATTTCAATGGGATTCTGGTGCGCTGTACACACAACAAAATTTTATGCCCGATGTTTCTGCCACAGAAATTCTGCTTCCGGCATCCGCAGAAAGAATAGGTAAGTCTATCCTTTTTGCGGATTCAGCAAGGAAATGCATTGCCATATATGAGATGGCACATTTCCTAATGGTTCTAACACCGGCATGTTCTGCCGGGGCTCTGCTGTCTGTTAAATGTCCGCACAGAGATTTTTAGTGCAGACATTCCCCTGTGTGAAGGAAATAGATACGGGTAGTACCCAGTGAAGATCTGCCCCCTTCCTGATCAGAAGCAGTGCACATGCTAGGAAAGACCACCCAGACATTTTTATATGGTTATACAATGCCATGTGCAGGAAGTGAGGTGAATTGGGTGTGAAAAGCAGCTAATTGGTTAAAACTCCTTCTGTGTTCCTTATCTCTCCCGATTTCCAACTCGGGGGCACCATCTTTGATGTTCGATGGGAGGATGGAAAAGGAGCATACAGGTGGGGGAGGAGGGAGCAATTCAGCGCAGCAAGGATATACAATGCAATTTAGGTGTGTGTGTGTATATATATACACACCGTTTTTATCGGCGTATAACACGCACTTTTTAGGCTAAAATTTTTAGCCTAAAGTCTATCTGCGTGTTATACGCCGATAAGCCGCTGCAGTTCAATGATTTAAAGCGGGTGCTTTAAATCAATGAACTGCAGCGGCTTTGCAGGTGCAGAGACCTGCCGTCGCTGCCGGCTTCTCTGCCCCTGCCTGTCCTGGGGTCTAGAGCCCTGCTGCCGGCCCTTCTCTCCCCCTGGCTAACGGTGCCGCTGTCCGTTCTCTTCCCCCTGGCAATCGGTGCCGCTGCCCCTTTGCCGGCGCCGATAGCCAGGGGGAGAGAAGCGGCGCCGGCAATGGGGCAGCGGCGCCGACAGACAGGGGGAGAGAAGGGGCAGCGGCACCCATTGCCGGCGCCGCTGCCCCGTTGCCTCCCCCATCCCCGGTTGTATAATTACCTGTTGCCGGGTTCGGGTCCGCGCTGCTTCAGGCCTCCGGTGTGCGTCCCCTGCGTCGTTGCTATGCGCTGGGAGACGCAATGACGTCACTCGTCATTGCGCCGCGCCGTGCAGTGCATAGCAACGACGCAGGGGACGCACACCGGAGGCCTGAAGCAGCGCGGACCTGACCCCGGCAACAGGTAATTATACAACCGGGGATGGGGGAGGCAACGGGGCAGCGGCGCCGGCAATGTGTGGCGCTGCCCCTTCTCTCCCCCTGTCTGTTGGCGCCGCTGCCCCATTGCCGGCGCCGCTTCTCTCCCCTGGCTATCGGCGCCGGCAATGGGGCGCTGGCACCGATAGTCAGGGGGAGAGAACGGGCAGCGGCGCAGACAGCCAGCGGGAGAGAAGCAGCGGCAGCAGGGCTCTAGACCCCAGGAGAGGCAGGGGGAGAGAAGCGGGCAGTGACGGCCTCTCTCCCCCTGCCTTTACTGGGGTCTTCTGCGGGGTCAGAAACAGTGTATCGGGGTATAAGCATGCACATACACGCACCCTCATTTTACCAAGGATATTTGGATAAAAAACTTTTTTACCCAAATATCCTTGGTAAAATGAGGGTGCGTGTTATAGGCTGGTACGTGGTATACCCCGATAAATACGGTGTGTGTATATATATATATATATATATATATATATATATATATATATATGTATATTAGTAGTACATGTGAATCCACTACAGTTTATATTAGTACGTATGAGTCCACTACAGTCCCCCCTTAAAACGACTATTTTACCTATCCCTTAACATGTGCCTAACTCATCTGTCCTTATGTGCCCTGGAACTCTTTTGTGCTGCACGTTAGAGGAGTCATGGCAATTCCATCGCCCCCCTTGTTGCAGTCTTTGCACATGAAGAAGTTAGATTCTTTCCCTAAGAGCCTATAAGTTTATAGTTGACCGGTAAACTTTGTAATGGAGACTAGGACTTATCAGTCATCAGGAGTATCTGTATTGAGTAAGGCAGGTTAACTGATCTCAACTGTCTTTTCACAGAGTTTCTTCAAGCAGGGTAATACACAACAGATAAGATAATTACTATATAGTGATCCCTATCTGGGTTAGGACGCTCTTCCACCTGCTAACCCACCAAAAGTAACCCATTTATGCCAGAGTTCTTTTTCACTTCTACCAATAAGTCTTCCAATATCTTAATAGGCTTTGTAACTTTCCCATTTGGACCAGTATTATCAGGGATATAGGTACAGCAGGTCTCCCCTATCATTTTACAGACTCCACCCTTCTCTACCAGGACAATATCAAGGGCCATTCTATTTTGGAAGGTCATGGTAGAGGTGGGTCCTAATTGATCCGCTAGGCCTTGGAGTGCATCCCTAGTATGGTTGACAAATCTCTGTTGGTTGTAATAGATGTAATTGATCCAGTCCACATTTTTGTTAATAGTGACCAGGGGCATTATGAATGATTCAAATCCTGCTTTTACTTGGTCCCAGGCTTTAAATTCATTGGGCACCCCCCTCGAGACTCCTATGGCATCTATGTATACATGGGAATCAAAACTACCTGCAGGGGTAGACCTTCTTTCTGGCTGAATGATTCTCTGGTCTTTCTTGGTCCTCTCCATCAGGGATAATATGTAGGGGCATGGGCACCTTGGCCAGGGCACACTCTCCTTCCCAGACACCTCCTAGTCTAGTTCTTATTTTCTGGTCCACACAGATTCAATAGATTTCCCCTAAAGACTGTACTTAATTTTGCAACTGGGGGCCTGTCAGTTTACTGTAATTAGAACATTAGCCTTTTGTAAAGTTGCCCTGGAATCTGCCTTTACCGTTCCTACTCAGATAGCAAGTGTAATCCCCTTTATAAATTATGATACCCTCCCTTGGGTTGAGGGTCTTTGCGGTTATGGGGTACTAATTTTTCTATTTCTCGCAGGAGGTCTGATTGGTCGTTGTGTTGATGAATAAGCTAATAAAGCATTCCTGGCTATCTTCCGGAATTAATAGGGGGACTGTACCTAGATGGGGTCTGGCTCCAGCACACACATAGCGTTTGAAGGGATTGTGTGTATCTGCTGTATATTTCATCCATTCTACCCACATATTCATGTCAGAATACCCAGTCTCTATTGCCATTATGTCCTCAAAGGTGGGATTGGCTATGGCCACCATACTTTCAAACGGTTGGATATGGGGGGCTAATGGGTTTGGGGCTTTGGCTGTAGCCTTTTGTGAGTTTAATCTTTTCCACCATTTGAATTGTGCATGTGGAATTTCCCCCGTAGTGCACCCCGGTATCCCCGCACATACTCTCCCAATATGTAAGTTCCCCCATCCCCGGGTTCTCAATTGTCAATCTAAGGGTCAGCCTATTCCCTTGTCTTGTTTTAGGGTTACAGTGACCGGTCTTCCATATATGCATTCTAGTGAGTAGGGATCTCCCTTTTTTTGTCTTTCTATATTCAGCACTAGCCGGTCTATATCCCAATCTTTTTCCGGTGTTCCACCCCACTGCTCCCCAACTATTACAGGAGCTACCCCAGTAGGGGTATACACAGATGTATATTGACTCGGGATTGTCACTGTAGGTAAGGCATTGCCATCCTGCATCAGCCTGACCTGAGTTTTACCAAAAGGTGATCTTGTCTCCCTTTATAGGATGTCCTCCCTCCTGAGTTATAGCAACCTATCCGTGCCAACCTGGGAGGTAATATGCACCTGTTGGGTGTTAGCCATCCCCAACACCCCAAGGTTTACAAAAAGGATATGGAACTTCATAACTGGGCTGGTACAGTCTGTGGCTCCACTTCAACTGGTGCTGTTGTCTTCTTACAATGGGAAGATGGGGATCCAAGTGCTCTTGCCGTCTAGCTTGAAGTGCTCTTGACAGACATAGCGGTGGTCATCAAGCCCTGGTATGGGCCGTTGTATCTGGGTTCAACCGAGTGTTTTCTCACAAACTTCTTCACTGGGACCCAGTCGCCCGGGAGCAGACTGTGCATGCCTGTGTCAGCCTCTTTCTTGGTCAGAATGCTTGGTGCCACATAACACCTCTGTATTAGTGCATTCATCAATGTTATTGACAGGTGAGCTGGGCCATGTGCCCACTAAACTACTGCTGGGTACAAGCAGCCTGGTAGACAAGGTCTCCTGCCTACTTCATATTGGCCATACTTGTTGGGTTTTGCTCCTTTCTTCTCCCACTGTTTAATCTCCTCATCACTGGCTCCTGCTTGTAGTTCCTGTAGATATTTCTTATTCACTGGGTGGTTTGGGGGCTGGACCGCCATGACTGGTGTGACTTCCACCCGACTCTCAACTCTCGCTGTACCTGAGGCTGCCTGTTTGGCTGCCTGAATGGCCAGGTGATTACCCCTTGCTTCTGCGGAGTTCAATTTTCCATGGGCCTTCACCTTGACTACGGCCACTTGGGACAGCAAGAGGTGTGCATCCATTAATCCACTGATGGCCTCTTGGTGTTTCACTGGTGTCCCAGCAGCGGTCAGGAAGCTGCAGGCCTTCCAGATGACCCCAAAATCATGGGCTATTCCGAAGGCATAACGGGAGTCAGTGTAGATGATGGCTGTCTTGTCCTGGCCCAGTTTACACGCTAAAGTCAGGGATTGGGGTTCGGCCTCTTGAGATGACTTGGCCAGTGGCAACTCCTTGGCATGTTTTCCATGGTGACTGCATATCTGGTGTGATAACGTCCTTGGCTGTCAGCATATCTGGAGCTGTCTACAAAGATTGTGAGGTCCGGGTTTTTCAGTGGCTTAACTGACACAGTACGGAGGTGTGATGTTTCTTGTTTCATTACTTCAAAGCAGTCGTGTTCATAAGGTGAGGTGTCCTCATAATTTGTGTCAGCACCCCCCTCGGGAGTTGGGAGGAGGGTGGAAGGGTTGAGCATTTTGCAGCGCTGGAGCGTAACGTTGTCAGGAATGAGTAGAGAACACTGGAGATGGAGATGTCTGGCAGAGGAGAGATGCTTGGGTTGGGTCTGGTTGAGGATAGCAGCAATGTCATGGGGGGCCAAAAGGACTAGATGATGTCAGAGTACTAGGTCCAAGGTCTTGTCCAAGAGGGCCTGGACCGCAAAATACAGCCCTCAGACAGGAAGGGCCGCCTCTTGCAACTGTGTCCAAATGTGCAGAGATGTATCCGATGGGTCTGAGCTTGTTGCCACGAGATTGAGTGAGGAGTCCAGTGGCATGGCCTTGTCTTTTGGACACAAATAACTTCTTGTCATAGTCTGGTATTTCTAGTGCAGGTGCGGAGGAAATGACTTGACATGACACTGGACAACAATAACAGACAACAATAACCATGGGTCACGGGGTTATCTTGTTACTACGGGAGTCCAACATTATCACAGAGTGTGACACGCAACCTGATGCTCCTTCTTTACTGGAGTGGCCATCAATTTTTTCCCTGCATCCTACGCCAATTTCCTGCACCGGCGCTCTTCTTGAGCACACCGTGCTGCCGTCAGAGCAATGACCGAGCCCAATCTCCCAGTTCACTCAACTCCCCCAGAGTCCCACCAGGGATCACGGGATGTCTTGTTATTTTGGGAGTTCCCCCAGTTCACTCAATCCCCCAGAGTCCCTAAGACACTGGCCAGACTGACATATAACAACATACACATAACAGGGCAGCAGAAAATCACTATGACAGGTTCGAGATTAACTTACTCAGGGCAAGGACTAGATTACCTGTCTTTTGGTGGCTGCAGAACAGCCGTCTTAAGTCCAAGAAATAGACCAACGGGGGGAGGCAGATATACAGGCAAGATAACTGAATTTTCTTACCGTACTTGGAGTTGATCAGGCTTCTGTCTGCGTCTGCCGTTATTCTACCTCAGTGACTTTTTCTCGCAGCTGTTCCTTTGCTCACAACCCGGTAGTCCTATCTGAGGTGCCACCTGAAATAGATCCTGGTTGTACCCAGTGAAGATCTGACCCCTTCCTGATTAGTTGAAGTGGTGCACACGCTAGGAAAGACCAGTCAGACACTTGTTAGCTGAGATAATACTTTCTTTATTAAACCAGGAAGAGACTACAGTTTTTTTTTATGTGGTTATACAATGCAAGAAGTGAGGTGAATTGGGTGTGAAAAGCAGCTAATTGGTTAAAACTCCTTCTGTGTACTTCTTCAGATAAGCGTTCCTTATCTCTCACGAATTCCAACTCGGGGGCGCCATCTTTGTTGTTCGATGGGAGGAGGGAAAAGGAGCATACAGGTGGGGGAGGAGGGAGCAGTTCAGCGCAGCAAGGATATACAATGCAATTTAGGAAAATAGACATTTTAATAAGTATATGTAAAAAAAAAAAAAAAAAAAAAAAACATATATATTAGTAGTACATATCAATCCATCACAGTTTATATTAGTATATATGAGTCCACTACATGAACATAGCCTTAGAAAAGGCCCGACGCTACCCTGACCAGATTTTCCTAATGGATTATGCATGTTTTGAGAAGACTTTTTTTTTTGCAATTTTGATGGTTGTCTCAAAGAGATTTCACTGGGCAAGCTTATCTGGAAAAAGGTGAGGAGGCAGGTGCAGCTTCTGAAAGCTTAGTTAAAGGGGTACTCCGGTGGTTAATTTTTTTTGTCTATATGGCATCTGCTTTCTAAGTTTTGTTTTTTTGCAATATACATGTGTTATATGTTTTGGCAGCATGTGTGTCTTTTTCTTACCTGTTTGTTGGGCAGGAAGTTCTGTAGTTCAGAGGGTTTTCTTTTACTGTTGTCCACAGTTCTGAGTCTGTTGTGGACAAGATGTCACAGCTTTTTTTTTTTTTCTCTGTCTGCATGAGATCAATAAGCCACGCCCCCTCAACTCATCCAGCTGAGTACACAGCTCCTCAGCTCCCCTCCCCCCTGCTCTGTATTCTAAGGATGCAGGTCTGCACAGAAGAAGGACCTCACAGAGAAGATAAGCTTTATCTGAAGGGGAGGATGAGAAGGTGCACGGGCTGGGGATGTATGGACTGCAGGGGAATAAATCTCATACTGGGAATGATCCCTATGGGGGAGATTTATCAAAACCTGTGCAGAGGAAAACTTGCCCAGTTGCCCATAGCAACCAATCAGATTGCTTCTTTCATTTTTCACAGGCCTTCATAAAAATGAAAGCAGCAAGCTGATTTTTTGCTATGGGCAACTGGGCAAGTTTTCCTCTGCACAGGTTTTGATAAATCTCCCCCTATATGTGAAGGGGGAGGGGGGGGGGGACTCCTGAATGACACATGCTGGGAGTTATAGTCCCTGTTGTGTGTGTGTGTTAGTTTTTACAAAACAGTGTGTCTCCAGCTGTTGCAAAACTACAACTCCCAGCATGCCCTGACAGCCTTTGGGCATTCTGGGAGTTGTAGATTTGCAACAGCTGGAGGTACACTGGTTGGGAAACACTGTTCTAGCCTATTCAGCATACACATCATGTTACACCAGTGTTTCCCAACCAGTGTGCCTCCAGCTGTTGCAAACCTACAACTTCTAGCATGCCCAAAGGCTGTCAGGGCATGCTGGGAGTTGTAGTTTTGCAACACCTGGAGGCACCCTGGTTGGGAAACACTGGTGTATGCCCTAAAGAGATGTGGTGAACTACAACCCCCAGGAGACTACAGAGGCAACATGCTGGTGTTATACCACAGACTAAAGACTCCTGAATGACACATGCTGGGAGTTGTAGTCCCTTTTGTGTGTGTGTATGACAGTGTATCCCAACCAAGGCTGATTATATTAGTGTGCTGTGTATAAGGGAAAATAGTAGGGTGGGTAAAGGGCGGAACAAACAAACAAAAAAAAGGAGCCGCCCCAAACCAGCAAGGCATGTGGCATGCTGGGATTTGTAGTTTTCAGCACATCAAGAAACAGGAAATAGAAGCAAAGATAGGAAAACAAGTGGGGGATAAAAAGACAACAAAGAACGGAAATAGAGTAGGCTAAACAACAAGAATAGAAATGAAACAAAACAAATAGGGTAAGTCAAAAACAGAAAAACACGTTGACCACCGGAGTACCCCTTTAAGAGTTACCAAACAGAATCAGGGACGGCAACACCAGGTTTCACATATGCACCAAATAGGAGTTTGGATAGGCGGCGTACAGCAGCTCAACTTACAAAATGAGTCTCACGGCAGTGCTAGGACAATACCATAGGATAGATTTTATATTAGTAGTATATTAGAGCAATACACAGTATCCTGCACTCATCGCTAAGTAGGTGATTCGAGGCTCCTAAGTGGAGGGTTCCGGAGGACCAGGACTGCAGACTGGCGTGAGCACTCAGAGGCGACTGCCGGCGGTATACGCTTCTTCCGTCCTCCAAGAAGAAGTCGGCAATCGGAGGCAATCGCCTCTGAGCGCCCACGACAGTCTGCAGTCCTGATTCTCCGGAACCCTCCACTTAGGAGCCTCGAGTCGCCTACTTAGCCGTGAGTGCAGGATTCTGTGTATTGCTCTAGTATACTATTAGTTAGGAGTTAGCAGTAAGGCTATGTTCACACAGCAGAATTTCTGCACTGAATACTGCATGAAAATTTTGCAGAATTAAAGGGGTTATCCACCCTAAGGTGATTTTAATATGTACCTGGCAGGTAGTAATGGACATGCTTAGGAAGGATCTGCGCTTGTCTTGGGGCTAAATGGCTGTGTCTTGAGATTACCATAATACTGTGGCTTGCTTTTTGTGAACTGGTATTTCCTGTTTGACTTTTCTTTTTTTGACTACAAATCCCACAATTCCATTTTTCTCCCTGCCACACATTAGCCACCCCACCCATTGAAACTTTATGAGCTACATCCATCAAAAGACCTTTGGTTTTCAATCAGGGTGCCTACAGCTGTTGCATTAGTTGCAGATTGATCTCTCTCCCACCAAGCGATCCCTCCACCCATTGAAGCAGACAGGCTCCCTGTCATCAGCTGACTAGTGATGTCAGGTCTCGGCCGCATTGCAAGCTGGGAAAAATCTGAGACAACAGTCATTTTGTATGCTGTTAAAAAGAATAGTGGGGTGAAAATCACAGAAGAATTGTGAGAAAACTGTACAGATACTATATTATGAACTACACTAACTTTACAGCCCCTGTAGCATAGTCAAATAAAAAAAAATCCTGGAATACCCCTTTAATTGCCCATTTACTTCAATGGAATTCCTGCAGCAGAAAGTCTGCTGTGTGAATGGGACAGCGGAATCCCATTGAAGTGTATTGGCTATAAATTCATGCAGAATTTTCATGCAGAATTCAGTGCAGAAATTCTCTGTGTGAATCCAGCCTAATAGTGTGGTTCAAAGTGGTAATACCTTCAGACAGAAAAAAAGACATTGCACTTTTTAACGGAGATGGTCTGGAGTGAATTTTTTTATTTTTTATTTAATGAACCAGTTGTTACCTGACTTTAAAGGAAAACTGTCAGCCTTGTCAGGAATCCAAGGAGAGGTCACTTACTTAAATATGTCCAGTAGGTCCTGAGATATGTCCCCCAGAAGATCCTCTGCTAAATTCATTGAATCGCGCAGAGGGCAAGGCCTTTGCCGGCTCAATTTACATATTCATTGTCTGTGACTCCACTTCCTGGATTTTAATAATAAAGCTGGATTATTTTATTAAGAAGCTGATGTCTGGAGGGCTGGGATCCACTCCTTTTTTAAAGTTTCACCTTCACAATCTATGTGCTGCCATATGAGAAACAAATTGTGCACCATAATCACACTGTGGGATATAGAGAAATTTAAGACCTGTCCATCTAATATAGACCCAGCCGGGTAGTAATTCATGATTCCGATGTTCATTTCAAGTTATTCAGTAGCTTTTATTTTCGAAACGTTATCATGGATCTTATAAACAAAGTGGAGCTTAACATATCAACAGACGGATCTGAGCTGAGATCTTCCTCCTGCTCTACACCTTGGACGTGATGGCATTTCAGGGGCGTGCCCCCTTAGTCATGCAATTTAAAGGTGTACTCTGCCCCTAGACATCTTATCCTCTATCCAAAGGGAACCCCACGATATCTCCTGCAACACCCGTTTTTTTTTATCTGCACAGAGCGATCCTCTGTGGCTGATGACGGGCGATGCAGGGGACAAAGGATAGTGACCTCACGGCTCCGCCCCTTCTTTAAATCACGCCCTGCCCCCTCAATGCAAGTCTATAGACTTGCATTGAGGGGGCGTGATGTCACGAGGGGCGGAGCCGTGACATCACCACTCTCCGTCCCCTGCATCGCCTGTCATGAGCCACAGAGCGATCCTCGCTCTGTGCAGCTGAAAAACAGGGGTGCTGCAGGAGAGATTGTGGTGGACTCCCGCAATCAGACATCTTATCCTTTATCCTTTGGATAGAGGATAAGATGTCCAGAGGCGGAATGCCCCTTTAAATTGCATATCAAGTGCAGTACTATTCATTCAGGTTCATACAACAGAAGAAGCATCGATAAAGTCGAAGTATAGCTTTAGAGTAATGGAGTGCTTGCTATATGTGTCCAATTTTTGGACACATAACCATGTTCTACCTATTGCAGTTGCCTTTCTTGTGGCTTCCAGTACTTGCCCCCAAGACTTGCAGTAGAGCTGAATAGTGTGACAAGTAGACAGACCAAAGAAGAAAGTATAAATGTATCAATGCTACCAGGTAGCAAGAATGTTAAAAGAGGCTTGAACCCTGATTATGGCAATTGCAGTTGCGGGCACCAGGTTTTTTTTTTTTTTACATAAATACACGTATGTAAATGGTTTGTCCTGCAGATATGCCGTATATCAGCATAAAGCAGTGTTCATCATAAAGCAGTGTTCACATGCAGTACAATATTTCTGCTGCAAACCCTAAAATGTGTCAGAGCCCCCCCCCCAAAAAAAAATGACCATGTACATGTAATATTTATGCCTTTATATTTATTATTTAAAAAAATACCTCTTTTCATTAGTTCACAGTGTTAGAAATCCTCTCAGGGGAAGAGTGTGTTACTTATTTGTGGTGGTGGTAGGTTATTGGTGTGTCTGCTCAAGCAGCCTTATCCATGAGTCATCAGTCAAGCTCATGCTGCTGTGGGACTGGTTAGTGTCCCAGTCGGTGTGTGGACCCCTAGTGGTGGGATTTTCAGGGGATGTTTTCTTTATTAAATATTCAGAATTTTTTTTATACAACCATATTACAAAAGGTCTTACATTTTCATCAGTAACAACATATAAAAAGTTTTTTGATCTGACAGTGCCCATTTAAAATGGCACATGATTCTGATTAAAAAAATCATGACACCCAACTAAAGTAGCACATGATGCAGATTTAAACATTATATACCATATGTATTTGTGTATATGTATAATATTTTTTCTTTTCTCTAGAGCTGTGGTTATGATGTCTAATCCTTTGTGATCTTGTTTAAATATGAGCCAAACATAATGATTCTCCAAACATGTTACTCCTACATGACTAAGTAGATCTATAGCTTCCAGTCATCTCTTTATTGTTTGGTTGTCCATGTCTCAGTTCAAGGAGGAATATTTTTACAGATGGCAAGTTTTTTCTGGCTGTGCTTTTTTCCCATGTTAAGCTATTGTATTCCCTGCTGTTTATGTTACCACAGGGAGATGGATGAGTAAATACAGAAGTTTTACAGTGATGTTCCAAACTAATGTCCATGACTTCTTGCATTCTCCCATAGTAAGCTACAGGAAGACACCTAGAGAGAGTCACATAAGTTAGATATTTCTCAGCTGGTTTCGAACAAGAGTATCGTGTGATCATAGCATGTAGCAAGTTATGGCAAGCCTCCTGTAGAAACGACTGGAGATTGATCATATATTAAGAAGCTAATAACTTACTCTCATGGCTTTAGGCAATTACTATTGCCACAAGGTATTACAAAATCATTAAGTGTTTACCTAAGCACTCATGACAGCATCCCTGGAGAGGACCTCCCACCGCAGGACAGGAAACCTGGGAATATAAAAAGGGACACTCCTCTCTAAGGATCGACCAATATAGATTTTTTAGGGCCGATACCGATAATCTGCGAACTTTCAGGCCGATAGCCGATAACTTATACCAATAACTTATACCGATAACTTAACGGCTATTTCTCCCCCAATTGCCCCCCCCCCCCCCAGCAGAAGCCACTGCAGATCAATGATTCAAAGCGGGCGCTTTAAATCAATGAACTGCGGCGTCTTTTGCGGGGCCAGAGACCGCCGCCACCCGCTTCTCTCCCCCTGCCGGTCCGGAGTTCAACCACTGCCGCTGCCCCATTGCCTCCCCCCATCCCCGGTTTTATAATTATCGGTTCTCGGGGTCCGCGCTACTTCTGACTCAGGCAGCATCCTGAGCTGTCACTGTGTGCACTGACGGTGACGTTGCGTTGAGGACGTCACTCGTCATTGCGCAGCACACAGCAACAGCGCAAGACGCCGCAGGAGCCAGAAGTAGCGCGGACCCCGGGAACAGGTGATTGTAAAACCGGGGATGGGGGAGGCAATGGGGCAGCGGCGGCGGCGGTCTCTGGCCGGGGGGGCACTATCGGCAAGGTAATTGCAGATACCGATAATGTCCAAAATCGTGAATATCAGCCGATAATATCGTCCAAACCGATAATCGGTCGATCCCTACTCCTCTCCACGCCTCTGTTCAGTTTTCCTGTCCTCCGGTAGGAGACCTGGGAGCTGTCTATGACATACCTCTCCAAGGGGCTGCAGGTAGTGGGGCTCCCTGTCCGGCAGAAGTCTCCTCTGGGGAGCAACCGCAAGCCTGCCTGTGGGTCCTGTGGGGGGGTCGGTTGCCCTGCAGTATTTTTTGCTGAAAGCTTCCTCCAGCATGTCGGAACATTTGGCAAATCGAGGTGGATGCTCCAAGAAGAGTAGTTCTAGCCCGGCTACGGAGGTGGGGATCTACTTCTGGGTGAGATAATTTCAATTTCATTCTATATTCTGCTAGCTAAGTTAGGCTTTTGTTTTGTCTTGTAGGGTAGCAAGAAGTCTTCTTCTAAATCCTGTAATAAAGAATGTGCAGAATGTAGGAAGCCGCTAGATCCTGCCTATAAAAAAAAAAAATCTATCTGTGCAGATTGTATTGAAATTATCTTGGCCCAGGAGTCCTCTGCAATTGCTAACAATTTAAGAGTAATGATTCGGGAAGAGAGAGATTCGTCTCTTAAAGGACTGGGGGTTATCGGAAATGTGGGTGCTTCAGCTTCTTCTGTGGTCACTTCTGCTAGAAGGTGGTCACCCCCCTAGTGTACAAGAGGAGAATCTTACTCTGTGTTCCTCCTCTGATGAAGAGCAAGAAGAATTTAAATCCAAATTGCTCTTTTCTCCAGATGATACCGACCAGCTCCTCAAAGCAATCTGCCTAACGGCAAATCTTGAGGAAAGCAGAAAGACCGTCACAGCTGAGGATGCGCTATATGAAGGCTTAGGTCCTAAGAAATCCCGTAAATTTAATTTGCATAAAAGTATCAAGCAAATTATTGATAAAGAATGGGAAAATCCAGAGAATTTTTCCCCCCTAAAGTCCTTAAGAGGAAGTACACCTTTGAGGAGTCAGTTACTTAATCATGGCATAGAGCCCCGTTGATTGATGCCCCAGTGGCTAAAATGACTAAAAAATCTGCCTTACCATTTGAGGATCTAGGAACACTATCTAATCCAATGGATAAAAAAGCCGAATTCTTTAATAAAAAGACTTGGGAGGTGGCCACAGCTTCTATCAGAACCAATGTAGCTGCTACATGTGTTGCTCGCTCCCTAAAAGTCTGGCTTTCACAATTACAAACCCATCTTGTTAATCAGACCCCTAGAGAAGAAATCTTGGAGTCTTTACCCATTATTTCCAAGGCAGTAGGTTTTTTTTGGCAGACTCCTCAGATTCTGTAAGATTGGGTTCCAGAGCAGCCACTTTATCCAACTCTTCTAGGAGAGCCACATGGCTTTGACAGTGGAAAGGTGATGTGGGTTCAAAAGGCAAACTATGTTCCATCCCTTGCATTGGAGATCGCCTTTTTGGTGCCGTCTTAGACGAAGTACTAGAGAAGGCTTCTGAGAGGCCTGGGAGAATATTTCTTCAAGCCCCTGGGTTCTATCTACTCTGAGATTGGGTCTCCATCTGGAGTTCCGGTCTTTTCCTCCAGACAGATTCTTCTCCACTGGGATAGTGAAAGATTCCCTGAAACAAGAGGCCATGGTAGCAGAAATAAAAACTCTTTTGTTCAAAAAAGTCATGGTTCCAGTCCCTCAGGGGGAGGAAGGGAAGGTATTCTATTCTCCAGAGGGTCGTTATTAATGGTACTTATTTTGATTGGGTGACTGTTACTAATGGTGTACCACAGGGGTCAGTCTTGGATCCTGTCCTATTTAATATATTCATTAATGACCTTGTAGAGGGGTTGAAAAGTAAAGTAGCAATCTTTGCAGATGATACTAAACTCTTTAAAGCGGTAAACACTATAGAGGACAGTGCACTGTTACAAATGGATCTGGATAGGTTGGAGGTTTGGGCTGGGAAGTGGCACATGAGGTTCAACACTGATAAATGTGACCTTATAACTATGTATAAATATATCAGGGGACAGTATAGAGATCTCTCCCATGATCTATTAATACCCAGGACTGTATAATAAGGGGGCATCCTCTACATCTTGAGGAAAGCAGGTTTCTACACCAGCACAGAATGGGGGTCTTTACTGTAAGAGCAGTGAGACTACAGAACTCTCTGCCAGAGGAGGTGGTCATAGTTAACTCTGTAAAAGAATTTAAAAGGGGTCTGGATGCATTTTTGGAGAATAATAACATTACAGGTTATGCATTCTAGATCTATAGGGACAGATGGTTGATCTAGGGATCTATTCTGATGCCATATTTGGAGTTGGGAATTAATTTTTACCTTGAGTATGAGTTTTTTTTCTGGATCAACTAAGTAGGGACTCATTAGGGTTATAGGTTGAACTTGATGGACTCTAGCCTTTTTTCGACCTTATAAACTATGTTACTTAGTTTAAAAAAAAAAATAAAAAAAAACAACGGTTCTTTCAGGGCAATAATACATCTGAAGAAATTAAACAATTTCCTGTCTCAGGATGGAGCCCCTAAAATCCACAATTCCTTTGCTATTTCCAAATTGCATGATGGCCTCTGTAGATTTAGAAGACACCTACTACCACATTCCCATCCACAACTCTCATCAAAAATTTCTAAGAGTTTATGGAAGGAGCCTGGGTCCATTTACAGTATCTGGCCCTTCCCTTTGGGGTCTCTCATGCCAAAAGGTATTTACCAAAGTGATGGCTGAGGTGGCAGCTTTCATAAGGACCCAAAACATTCTGTTGGTCCCATATCTGGACGATTTACTAATTGTATCAGACTCCTCAGAATTCCTTCAATTGCATATTCATGTAGGTTGCTCCATATTAAAAGATCTAGGTTGGAATCTGAATATATAAAAGTCAAACTTCCAGGCCCCTTCCAGTCAGTGCGTTTTCTTGGGCATCCTTCTGGATTCAGAGTCTCAGCTGTCTCTCCTGCCTCTAGCCAAACAGATCCTCATCAAAGGCAGAGTAGAAGTTCTTTTCCAGTCTCACTTATCACCTTCAGAGAGGCGATGTCAGTACTAGGTCTGATGACTTCTTGTATTGTAGCAGTGAAATGGGCTCAGTACAGATCCAGGATGTTGCAAACAGATATCCTTCAAAAATGAAATGGCAATCCCTCTTCACTAAACCAAAAATCTTCCCTTTCTTCAAAAGCAAGGGTCTCCCTGACATGCTGGATGAACCTTAACAACCTATCACAAGGGGTGCCTTGGTCTCCCTCATCAGTAGTGAGTATAATTACAGACGCCAGCCCTTGGGTTTGGGGTGCCTCCTGCGGTCAGCATCTCCTTCAGGTAAGATGGTCTCCTCAGATGCATCAGTCTACATAAAATTACAAAGAGCTCTATGCAGTGTTCCAAGCAATATCTCTGCTTATTCCTCAGATTCAAGGGAATGGCGTTCTGTTCTATTCAGACAACACCACCACTGTAGCTTATTTAAACAAACAGGGGGACAAGATCAGATTTGCGGTAAAAAATTTTCCCTAGCAGAAGCCAGGCTGGCATCTCTCTCTGCGGTACACCTGAGAGGGGAAGACAACAAGGTTGCAGATTTTCAAAGCAGAGTTCATCATCTTCAGTCCGAATGTTGTCTGAACAAGGAGATATTTGCAATGATAGAGAGAAGGTTTGGAGAATTCTCAGTAGATCTCTTTGCTTCCAGAAACAGGAAGATTCACAGGTTCTTCTCTCTCAACCCACTGGATTATCCAACAGCAGTGGACACCTTCTCTCAGGATTGGGGAAAAGAAAGAGCGTACGCTTTCCCACCTCTTCGCCTTATTCATTGGGTCTTGAAAAAGATAAGACAGGACAGAGCCTTAGTCTTATTCATAGAGCCCTTCTGGCCACTAGGCCCTGGTTTACCTTGCTAAGGACAATGTCAGTCTCACAGCCTTGGGTTCTTCCGGACAGGGAAGATCTACTGTACCAGGGACCAGTTCATCATCCTCAGTCGGCTCACCTACATCTAACAGCCTGGATGCTGAGAGGTTAATTCTGAAATCTAGAGGCCTATCTGACTAAGTAATAAACACCTTACTTGCAAGTAGAAAAGATGTAACATCCGCCATATACCTAAGAACATGGAGAGCCTTCTTAACCACATAGGGACCCAGGGCGTACAGGTACGCCTTCGGTCCCTGGTACTTAAGGACCCAGGGCGTATCTGTACGCCCATGGGAATTTCAGTCCCCGCCACGCACCGGGCGGGGACTGGACTGGGGTTACTGTTGATATCAATCAGCAGGCACCCCGCGCAAATGCCCAGGGGGGTCACCAGACCCCCCCATGTCGGCGATCAGTGCAAATCGCAACTGAATTCTCAGCTGCAATTTGCGCCGATTCCGGGTAATGCGGGTCTATGGTGACCCGGAATATAAGGGGGATCGCGGTTGTCCATGACACCTACGATACCCCTGAAGGGATAGGAGTGAGGTGACAGTGGTGCCACCCCTCCTATACCTCCTATTGGTCGTCAACACGCGACGACCAATAGCAGATCGGGGGCTGGGGGGGGGGTTAACTTTCGTTTTTGTTTCGCAAGATCTAGAGGGCCACAGTTGAATCACTGCACAGGGATCTCCAAATTGTAGCCCTCCAGCTGTTGCACAACTGCAAATACCAGCATGCCCACACAGCAAATAGCTTTCTGGGCATGCTGGGAGTTGTAATTTTGCCACATCTGGAGGGCTACAGTATAGAGACTGTAGCCCTCCAGATGTTGTTAGGCAACTCACCAGCTTCCGTAGGATCCAGGGAGTTGCATCGCCTTCCTCTTCTTCCGCCGATCCCCGTCCCGATCGCAGCCCGCAGTCGTCGCCGATGGGTAAGTGGACTCCGGCGCCCGGTCCCTGTCGGTTTCCCCGTCCTGCCCCGTCTATTGTGGGTGGGCAGAACGGGGAAACCGACAGGGACCGGGCGCCGGAGTCCACTTACCCATCGGCAACGACTGCAGGCTGCGATCGGGACGGGGATCAGCGGAAGAAGAGGACGGCGATGCGACTCCCTGGATCCTACGGAAGCTAGTGAGTTGCCTAGCAACATCTGGAGGGCTACAGTCTGAGACCACTATACAGTGGTCTCTATACTGTAGCCGTCCAGATGTGGCAAAACTACAACTCCCAGCATGCCCAGACAGCTATTTGCTGTGTGGGCATGCTGGGATTTGCAGTTTTGCAACAGCTGGAGGGCTACAATTTGGAGATCACTGTGCAGTGATCCAACTGTGGCCCTCTAGATCTTGCAAAACTACAACTCCTAGCATGCCTACACAGCAGTTTGCTGTCTGGACATGCTGGGATTTGTAGTTTTGCAACATCTGGAGGGCCACAGTTTGGAGATCACTGTGCAGTGGTCTCTAACTGTAGCCCTCCAGATGTTGCAAAACTGCAAATCCCAGCATGCCCAAACAGCAAACAGCTGTCTCGGCATGCTGGGAGTTGTAGTTGAGTACCTCCAGCTGTTGCATAACTACATCTCCCAGCATGCCCTTCGGCGATCAGTACATGCTGAGAGTTGAAGTTTTGCAACAGCTGGAGGCACACTGGTTGGAAAATACTGAGTTAAATGACTGAAGGTTTTCCAACCAGTGTGCCTTCAGCTGTTGCAAAAGTACAACTCCCAGCATGCACGGTCTGTAAGTAATGCTGGGAGTTGTAGTTTTGAAGCAGCTGGAGGTTTGCCCCCCCCCCATGTGAATGTACAGGGTACATTCACACTGGCGGGTTTACAGTAAGTTTTCTGCTTCAAGTTTGGGCTGTGGCAAATTTTTTGCCGCAGCATAAACTCCTAGCGGGAAACTCACCGTAAACGCCCGCCAGTGTGAATGTACCCTAAAAACACTACACTAACACATAATAAAGGGTAAAACACTACATATACACCCCCTTACACTGCCCCCCCCCCCCCAATAAAAATGAAAAACTTACCGTACAGCAGTGTTTCCAAAACAGAGCCTCCAGCTGTTGCAAGACAAGAACTCCCAGCATTTCCGGACAGTCACTGACTGTCCAGGCATGCTGGAAGTTTAGCAACAGCTGGAGGCACCCTGTTTGGGAATCACTGGCATAGAATACCCCTATGTCCACCCCTATGTAGTCCTCAAATGCACATGGCGCTCTCTCATATCGGAGCCCTGTCGTATTTCAAGGAAACAGTTTAGGGTCACATATGGGGTATTTTTGTACTTGGGAGAAATTGCACTTCAAATTTTGGGGGGCTTTTTTCCTTTTACCCCTTATGAAAAGGAAAAGTTGGGGGCTACACCAGCCTGTTAGTGTAAAGAAAATAAAAATGTTTACACTAACATGCTGGTGTTGCCCAATACTTTTTATTTTCACAAGCGTTAAAAGGAAAAAAAAGACCCCCAAAATTTCTAACGCAATTTCTCCTGAGTACGGAAATACCCTATATGTGGGCGTAAAATGCTCTGCGGACGCACAACAAGGCTCAGGAGTGAAAGCGCACTATGTACATTTGAGGCCTAATTTGGTGATTTGCCCAGGGGTGGCTGATTTTACAGCGGTTCTGACATAAACGCAAAAAAAGAAATACCCACATGTGACCCCCTTTTGGAAACTGCACCCCTCACGGAACGTAACAAGGGGTATACTGAGCTTTATCACCCCACAGGTGTTTGACAAATTTTCATTAAAGTTGGATGGGAAAATGAAGAAAAAAAATTTTTTCACTAAAATGCTGGTGTTACCCTAAATTTTTCATTTTCACAAGGGAAAATAGGAAAAAAGCCCCCCAAAATTTGTAACCCCATTTCTTCTGAGTAAGAAAATACCCCATATGTGGATGTAAAGTGCTCTGCGGGCGAACTACCATGCTCAGAAGAGAAGGAGCGCCATTGGGATTTTGAAGAGAAAATTTGTCCGGAATTGAAGGCCACATGTGTTTACAAAGCCCCCATAGGGCCAGAACAATGGACCCCCCCCCCCCCACATGTGACCCCATTTTGGAAACTACACCCCTCACAGAATGTAATAAGGGGTACAAGGAGCATTTACGCCCCACAGGTGTCTGAAAATGTAATTTTTCATTTGCACAGCCCAATGTTCCAAAGATCTGTCAAACGCCAGTGGGGTGTAAATACTCACTTCACCCCTTATTAAATTCTGTGAGGGGTGTAGTTTCCAAAATGGGGTCACATGTGGGGGGGGGTCCACTGTTCTGGCACCACGGGGGGCTTTGTAAATAAACATGGCCCCTGACTTCCATTCCAATCAAATTCTCTTTAAAATGCTCAATGGCACTCCTCCTCTTCTGTGCATTGTAGTGCGCCAGCAGAGCATTTGACGTCCACACATGGGGTATTTCCATACTCAGAAGAAATGGGGTTACAAATTTTGGGGGTCATTTTCTCCTATTACCCCTTGTAAAAATTTAAAATTTTGGGAAAAAACAGCATTTTAGTGAAAACTTTTTTTTTCTCATTTACACATCCAACTTTTTGTTTTTTGTATTGCTTTTTTTGTTCTGGCACCAAACAAGCAAAATTAGCTTTCCAAAAGCTAAATGTGATTCCTTCTCTTCTGAGCATTGTAGTTCGCCCACAGAGCATTTTACGTCCTAACATGGGGTATTTATATTCTCAGAAGAGATGGGGTTACAAATTTTTTTTGGGGGGAGGCATTTTCTCCCATTACCCTTTGTAAAAATGATAAATTTGGGGGAAAAACTGCACTTTAGTGAACATTTTTTTTTTTTTTCATTTACACATCCGACTTTAACGAAAAGTCGTCAAACACCTGTGGGGTGTTAAGGCTCACTGGACCCCTTGTTACATGCCTTGAGGGGTGTAGTTTCCAAAATGGTATGCCACGTGGGTTTTTTTTTGCTGTTCTGGCACCATAGAGGCTTCCTAAATGTGACATGCCCCCCAAAAACCATATTAGCAAAATTCACTCCAAAATCCCATTGTTAATCCTTCCCTTCTGAGCCCTCTACTGCACCCGCCGAACACTTGACATCCACATATGAGGTATTTCCTTACTCGAGAGAAATTGGGTTACAAGTTTTAGGGGGCTTTTTCTTCTATTATCCCTTGTAAAAATTGAAAAACTGGGTCTACAAGAACATGCGAGTGTAAAAAATGAAGATTTAGAATTTTCTCCTTCACTTTGCTGCTGTTCCTGTGAAACACCTGTGAAGGGTTAACAAACTTTCTGAATGTCATTTTGAGTACTTTGAGGGGTGCAGTTTTTATAATGGGGTCAATTATGGGGTATTTTTTTTTATAAGAAAGCCCTTCAAATCCACTTCAAAACTGAACTGGTCCCTGAAAAATTCCGATTTTGAAAATTTTGTGAAAAATTGGAAAATTGCTGCTGAACTTTGAAGCCCTCTGATGTCTTCCAAAAGTAAAAACATGTCAACTTTATGATGAAAATAATATAAAGTAGACATATTATATATGTGAATCAAAATATAATTTATTTGGAATGTCTGTTTTCCTTACAAGCAGAGAGCTTCAAAGTTAGAAAAATGCTAAATTTTAAATGTTTTCATCAAATTTTGGAATTTTTCACCAAGAAATTATTCAAGTATCAGCAAAAATTTACCACTAACATAAAGTAGAATATGTCATGAAAAAACTTTCTCGGAATCAGAATGAAAGGTAAAAGCATCCCAGAGTTATTAACCCCTTAAGGACCAAGGGCGTACAGGTACGCCTTTGCTCCCTGGAACTTAAGGACTAAGGGCGTACCTGTACGCCCGTGGGAATTTCGGTCCCCGCCGCGCGCCGGGTGGGGATCGGGCCGGGGTGACTGCTGATATCTATCAGCAGGCACTCCGCGCAAATGCCCAGGGGGGTCATTAGACCCCCCCCCATGTCGGCGATCTGCGCAAATCGCAAGTGAATTCACACTTGCGATTTGCGCCGATTCCGGGTCATACGGGTCTATGGTGACCCGGAATAGAAGGGGGATCACGGGTGTCCTAGACACCCACGATCCCCCTGTAGCGATAGGAGTGAGGTGGCAGGGTTGCCACCCCTCCTATCTCTGCTATTGGTGGTCTAGACGCGACCACCAATAGCAGATCGGGGGCGGAGGGGTTTACTTTCGGTTTCCCCGTTCTGCCCACCCACAATAGGCGGGGCAGGACGGGGAAACCGACAGGGACCGGCGCCGAAGATCCACTTACCCATCGGCGACGGCAGCGGGCGACGATCGGCGTAAGAAGAGGACCGCGACGCAGCTCCCTGGATCCAACGGAAGCCGGTGAGTTACTTAGCAACATCTGGAGGGCTACAGTCTGAGACCACTATAGTGGTCTCTAAACTGTAACCCTCCAGATGTTGCAAAACTACAACTCCCAGCATGCCCAGAGAGCTGTTTAGGCTTGCTGGGAGTTGCAGTTTTGCAACAGCTGGAGGTCTACAGTTTGAGACCACTGCAAAGTGATCTCTATACTGTGCACCTCCAGATCTTGCAAAACTACAACTCCCAGCATGCCCAGACAGCAGTTTACTGTCTGGGCATTCTGGGAGTTGTAGTTTTGCAACATCTAGAGGTCCACAGTTTGGAGACCACTGTGCAGTGGTCTCTAAACTATAGCTCTCCAGATGTTGCAAAACTGCAACTCCCGGCATGCCTAAACAGCAAACAGCTGTCTCTGCATGCTGGGAGTTGTAGTTGTGATCCCTCCAGCTGTTGCATAACTACATCTCCCAGCATGCCTTTCGGCGATCAGTACATGCTGGGAGTTGAAGTTTTGCAACAGCTGGAGGCACACTGGTTGGAAAATACTGAGTTAGGTAACAGAACCTAACTGAAGGTTTTCCAACCAGTGTGCCTCCAGCTGTTGCAAAAGTACAACTCCCAGCATGCACGGTCTGTCAGTACATGCTGGGAGTTGTAGTTTTGAAACAGCTGGAGTTATGCCCCCCCCCCATGTGAACGTACATTTTTCACTAAAATGCTGGTGTCACCCTAAATTTTTCATTTTCACAAGGGAAAATAAAAAAAAGCCCCCCAAAATTTGTAACCCAATTTCTTCTGAGTAAGAGCATACCCCATATGTGGATGTAAAGTGCTCTATGAGTGCACTACAATGCTCAGAAGAGATGGAGCGCCATTGGGATTTTGAAGAGAAAATTTGTCCGGAATTGAAGGCCACTTGTGTTTACAAAGCCCCCATGGTACCAGAACAATGGACCCCCCCATATGTGACCCCATTTTGGAAACTACACCCCTCATGTAATGTAATAAGGGGTGCAGTGAGCATGTATGCCCCACAGGTGTCTGACAGATTTTTGGAACAGTGATCCGTGAAAATGCAAAATTTAATTTTCCATTTGCACAGCCCACTGTTCCAAAGATCTGTCAAACACCAGTGGGGTGTAAATGCTCACTGCACCACTTATTAAATTCTGTGAGGGGTGTAGTTTCCAAAATGAGGTCACATGTGGGGGGGTCCACTGTTCTGGCATCATGGGGGGCTTTGTAAATGCACATGGCCCCTGACTACCATTCCAAACGAATTCTCTTTCCAAAAGCTCAATGGTGCTCCTCCTCTTCTGAGCATTGTAGTTCGCCCGTAGTGCACTTCAGGTCCACTTATGGGGTACCTCCATACTCAGAAGAGATGGGGTTACAAATTTTGGGGGGTATTTTCTGCTATTAACCCTTGCAAAAATGTGAAATTTGGGGGGAAACACACATTTTAGTGAAAAAAATATATATATTTTTTTTACATATGCAAAAGTCGTGAAACCCGTGTGGGGTATTAAGGCTCACTTTATTCCTTGTTACGTTCCTCAAGGGGTCTAGTTTCCAAAATGGTATGCCATATGTTTTTTTTTTTGCTGTTCTGGCACCATAGGGGCTTCCTAAATGCGACATGCCCCCCGAGCAAAATTTGCTCTCAAAAAGTCAAATATCACTCCTTCTCTTCGGAGCATTGTAGTTTGCCCGTAATGCACTTCATGCCAACTTATGGGGTGCCTCCATACTCAGAAGAGATGGGGTTACAAATTTTGGGGGGTATTTTCTGCTAATAACCCTTGCAAAAATGTGAAATTTGGGGGGAAACACACATTTTAGTGAAAAATCTTTTTATTTTTTTTACATATGCAAAAGTCGTGAAACACATGTGGGGTATTAAGGCTCACTTTATTCCTTGTTACGTTCCGCAAGGGGTCTAGTTTCCAAAATGGTATGCCATGTGGGTTATTTTTGCTCTTCTGGCACCATAGGGGCTTCCTAAATGCAACATGCCCCCCAAAAACCATTTCTGTGTAAAATGGCCTGGTCCTTAACCCCTTAAGGACACATGACATTCTCATACGTCTCCATTTCCGAGTCCTTAAGGACACATGACGTATGAGAACGTCATGTGTTTTATCGGCCCCCCGCAACCATCTGGAGCGGAGCCGGTGCCCGATGCCTGCTGAAATCGTTCAGCAGGCATCGGGGCATATCGCCCAGGGGGGTCATTATGACCCCCCATGTCGGCGATGGCCGCAGATCGCTGGACAATTCAGTCCAGCGATCTGCGGCGGATTCCGGGTCAATCGGGTCTCCAGTGACCCGGTGACCCGGAATTATTGGCTGATCGGGGCCGTCAGAGATGGCCCCGAACAGCCAGAGCCAGCAGGGGTGAGGTGGCACTGGTGCCACCTCACGATCGCCCTGATTCGTCGGCCGGATTACCGGCCGACCAATCAGGGCGCCTGCTGCGGGTGTCACTCCCGCAACCCGCTCCGCCCCTCTTCCGGAGGACGTGAGCGGGTGCGGGACGTGCACCCCGGGTGCTGGGGACCCCGATCCCCGGCGCCCCTGTTGGGATCGGGGCCCCAGGAGCAGCGGCGGCGGCGGAGACGACGAGGGACTGACCTAGTGCAGCGAGGATCGTTGGAGGTGAGTGACAGCCTCCTGCTGTTGCTTAGCAACAGCTCCCAGCATGCCAAAAGGGCATGCTGGGAGCTGTAGTTATGCAACAGCAGGAGGCAGACCACCACAACTCCCAGCATTCCCTTATGGGCATGCAGGGACTTGTAGTTTTGCAACAGCTGGAGGCACATTCTTTCTATGGAAAAGTGTACCTTCAGCTGTTGTGTAACTACAACTCCCAGCTTGCACAATCAGCTAAAGTGCATGCTGGGAGTTGTAGCGGTGCATCTGGTGGTTGCATAACTACAACTCCCAGCATGCCCCTTGGCTGTCGGTGACTGCTGAGAGTTGTAGTTTTGCAACAGCTGAAGGCACACTGAGTTAAGTAGCAAACCAGTGTGTCTCCAGCTGTTGCATAACTACAATCCCCAGCATCCCCAGCCAAAGTAGTATGCCTCCAGCTGTTGCATAACTACAACACCCAGCATGCCCTTCCACTGTCCGTACATGCTGGGGGTTGTAGCTTTTGCAACAGCTGAAGGCACACTGGTTGCAAAACACTGAGTTTGTTACCAAACTCTGTGTTTCACAACCAGTGTGCCTCCAGCTGTTGCAAAACTACAACTCCCAGCATGCACTGATAGACCGTACATGCTGGGAGTTGTAGTTTTGCAACAGCTGGATGTCCCCCCCCCCCAATGTGAATGTACAGGGTACACTCACATGGACGGAGGATTACAGTAAGTATCCGGCTGCAAGTTTGAGGTGCGGCAAAATTTCTGCCGCAGCTCAATCTGCCAGCGAGAAACTACTGTGAACCCCCGCCCGTGCGACTGTACCCTAAAAACACTACACTACACTAACACACAATAAAATAAAAAGTAAAAAACACTACATATACACATACCCCTACACAGCCCCCCTCCCCAATAAAAATGAAAAACGTCTGGTACGCCACTGTTTCCAAAACGGAGCCTCCAGCTGTTGCAAAACAACTACTCCCAGTATTGCCAGATAGCCGTTGACTGTCCAGGCATGCTGGGAGTTTTACAACAGCTGGAGGCCCCCTGTTTGGGAATCACTGGCGTAGAATTCCCCTATGTCCACCCCTATGCAAGTCCCTAATTTAGGCCTCAAATGCGCATGGCGCTCTCACTTTGGAGCCCTGTCGTATTTCAAGGCAACAGTTTAGGGCCACATATGGGGTATCGCCGTACTCGGGAGAAATTGCCTAACAAATTTTGGGGGGTATTTTCTGCTATTATCCTTTTAAAAAATGTAAAATTTTTGTGAAAACAAGCATTTTAGGTAAAAAAATATATATATTTTTTTACATATGCAAAAGTCGTGAAACACCTGTAGGGTATTAAGGTTCAAATTACCCCTTGTTACGTTCCCCGAGGGGTCCAGTTTCCAAAATGGTATGCCATGTGTTTTTTTTTTGCTGTCCTGGCACCATAGGGGCTTCCTAAATGCGGCATGCCCCCAGAGCAAAATTTGCTTTCAAAAAGCCAAATGTGACTCCTTCTCTTCTGAGACCTGTAGTGCGCCAGCAGAGCACTTTTTACCCCCATATGGGGTGTTTTCTGAATCGGGAGATATTGGGCTTCAAATTTTGGGGGGTATTTTCTGCTATTACCCTTTTTAAAATTGTAAAAATTTGGGGAAACCAAGCATTTTAGGTAAAAAAATTTTTTTTTTTTTTTTACATATGCAAAAGTCGTGAAACACCTGTAGGGCATTAAGGTTCACGTTACCCCTTGTTACGTTCCCCGAGGGGTCTAGTTTCCAAAATGGTATGTCATGTGGTTTTTTTTTGCTGTCCTGGCACCATAGGGGCTTCCTAAATGCGGCGTGCCCCCCAAAAACCATTTGTCGCTCCTTCCTTTCTGAGCCCTCTACTGCGCCCGCTGAACAATTAACATAGACATATGAGGTATGTGCTTACTCGAGAGAAATTGTGTTTCAAATACAAGTAAAAATTTTCTCCTTTTTACCCCTTGCAAAAATTCAAAAATTGGGTCTACAAGAACATGCGAGTGTAAAAAATGAAGATTTTGAATTTTCTCCTTCACTTTGCTGCTATTCCTGTGAAACACCTAAAGGGTTAATACACTTACTGAATGTTTTTTTGAATACTTTAGGGGGTGTAGTTTTTATAATGGGGTCTTTTATGGGGTATTTCTAATATGAAGACCCTTCAAATCCACTTCAAAACTGAACTGGTCCCTGAAAAATAGTGAGTTTGAAAATTTTGTGAAAAATTTCAAAATTGCTGCTGAACTTTGAAGCCCTCTGGTGTCTTCCAAAAGTAAAAACTCGAAAAAGTAGACATATTGTATATGTGAACCCCAAAAAAATATATTTTGAATATCCATTTTCCTTACAAGCAGAGAGCTTCAAAGTTAGAAAAATGCAAAATTTTCATTTTTTTCATAAAATTTTGGGATTTTTCACCAAGAAAGGATGCAAGTTACCATAAAATTTTACCACTAAGTTAAAGTAGAATATGTCACAAAAAAACAATCTCGGAATCAGAATGATAACTAAAAGCATTCCAGAGTTATTAATGTTTAAAGTGACAGTGGTCAGAATTGCAAAAAACGCTCCGGTCCTTAAGGTATAAAATTGCCTGGTCCTTAAGGGGTTAAGGGGTTAAAGGTCCCGGACATTTTTTGAACATCTGACCACTGTCACTTTAACCTTAAGGACACATGACGTTCTCATACGTCTCCATTTCCGAGTCCTTAAGGACACATGACGTATGAGAACGTCATGTGTTTTACCGGCCCCCCGCAACCATCTGGAGCGGAGCCGGTCCCCGATGCCTGCTGAAATCGTTCAGCAGGCATCGGGGCATATCGCCCAGGGGGGTCATTATGACCCCCCATGTCGGCGATGGCCGCAGATCGCTGGACAATTCAGTCCAGCGATCTGCGGCGGATTCCGGGTCAATCGGGTCTCCAGTGACCCGGTGACCCGGAATTATTGGCTGATCGGGGCCGTCAGAGACGGCCCCGAACAGCCAGAGCCAGCAGGGGTGAGGTGGCACTGGTGCCACCTCACGATCGCCCTGATTCGTCGGCCGGATTACCGGCCGACCAATCAGGGCGCCTGCTGCGGGTGTCACTCCCGCAACCCGCTCCGCCCCTCTTCCGGAGGACGTGAGCGGGTGCGGGACGTGCACCCCGGGTGCTGGGGACCCCGATCCCCGGCGCCCCTGTTGGGATCGGGGCCCCAGGAGCAGCGGCGGCGGCGGAGACGACGAGGGACTGACCTGTGCGGCGAGGATCGTTGGAGGTGAGTGACAGCCTCCTGCTGTTGCTTAGCAACAGCTCCCAGCATGCAAAAAGGGCATGCTGGGAGCTGTAGTTATGCAACAGCAGGAGGCAGACCACCACAACTCCCAGCATGCCCTTATGGGCATGCTGGGACTTGTAGTTTTGCAACAGCTGGAGGCACATTCTTTCTATGGAAAAGTGTACCTTCAGCTGTTGTGTAACTACAACTCCCAGCTTGCACAATCAGCTAAAGTGCATGCTGGGAGTTGTAGCGGTGCATCTGGTGGTTGCATAACTACAACTCCCAGCATGCCCCTTGGCTGTCGGTGACTGCTGAGAGTTGTAGTTTTGCAACAGCTGAAGGCACACTGAGTTAAGTAGTAAACCAGTGTGTCTCCAGCTGTTGCATAACTACAATCCCCAGCATCCCCAGCCAAAGTAGTATGCCTCCAGCTGTTGCATAACTACAACACCCAGCATGCCCTTCCGCTGTCCGTACATGCTGGGGGTTGTAGCTTTTGCAACAGCTGAAGGCACACTGGTTGCAAAACACTGAGTTTGTTACCAAACTCGGTGTTTCACAACCAGTGTGCCTCCAGCTGTTGCAAAACTACAACTCCCAGCATGCACTGATAGACCGTACATGCTGGGAGTTGTAGTTTTGCAACAGCTGGATGTTCCCCCCCCAATGTGAACGTACAGGGTACAGTCACATGGGCGGAGGATTACAGTTAGTATCCGGCTGCAAGTTTGAGGTGCGGCAAAATTTCTGCCGCAGCTCAAACTGCCAGCGAGAAACTACTGTGAACCCCCCGCCCGTGTGACTGTACCCTAAAAACACTACACTACACTAACACACAATAAAATAAAAAGTAAAAAACACTACATATACACATACCCCTACACAGCCCCCCTCCCCAATAAAAATGAAAATGTCTGGTACGCCACTGTTTCCAAAACGGAGCCTCCAGCGGTTGCAAAACTACAACTCCCAGCATGCACTGATAGACCGTACATGCTGGGAGTTGTAGTTTTGCAACAGCTGGATGTTCCCCCCCCCCAATGTGAACGTACAGGGTACACTCACATGGGCGGAGGATTACAGTAAGTATCCGGCTGCAAGTTTGAGCTGCGTCAAATTTTCTGCCGTAGCTCAAACTGCCAGCGAGAAACTACTGTGAACCCCCGCCCGTGTGACTGTACCCTAAAAACACTACACTACACTAACACAAAATAAAATAAAAAGTAAAAAACACTACATATACACATACCCCTATACAACCCCCCTCCCCAATAAAAATGAAAAACGTCTGGTACGCCACTGTTTCCAAAACGGAGTCTCCAGCTGTTGCAAAACAACTACTCCCAGTATTGCCAGATAGCCGTTGACTGTCCAGGCATGCTGGGAGTTTTACAACAGCTGGAGGCACCCTGTTTGGGAATCACTGGCGTAGAATACCCCTATGCAAGTCCCTAATTTAGGCCTCAAATGCGCATGGCGCTCTCACTTTGGAGCCCTGTCGTATTTCAAGGCAACAGTTTAGGGCCACATATGGGGTATCGCCGTACTCGGGAGAAATTGGGCTTCAAATTTTGGGGGGTATTTTCTGCTATTACCCTTTTAAAAAATGTAAAATTTTTGGGAAAACAAGCATTTTAGGTAAAAAAATATATATATTTTTTTACATATGCAAAAGTCGTGAAACACCTGTAGGCTATTAAGGTTCAAATTACCCCTTGTTACGTTCCCCGAGGGGTCTAGTTTCCAAAATGGTATGCCATGTGTTTTTTTTTTGCTGTCCTGGCACCATAGGGGCTTCCTAAATGCGGCATGCCCCCAGAGCAAAATTCGCTTTCAAAAAGCCAAATGTGACTCCTTCTCTTCTGAGACCTGTAGTGCGCCAGCAGAGCACTTTTCACCCCCATATGGGGTGTTTTCTGAATCGGGAGAAATTGGGCTTCAAATTTTGGGGGGGTATTTTCTGCTATTACCCTTTTTAAAATTGTAAAAATTTGGGGAAACCAAGCATTTTAGGTAAAAAAAAAATATTTTTTTTACATATGCAAAAGTCGTGAAACACCTGTAGGGTATTAAGGTTCACATTACCCCTTGTTACGTTCCCCGAGGGGTCTAGTTTCCAAAATGGTATGCCATGTGTTTTTTTTTGCTGTCCTGGCACCATAGGGGCTTCCTAAATGCGGCATTCCCCCCCAAAAACCATTTGTCGCTCCTTCCCTTCTGAGCCCTCTACTGCGCCCGCCGAACAATTAACATAGACATATGAGGTATGTGCTTACTCGAGAGAAATTGGGTTTCAAATACAATTAAAAATTTTCTCCTTTTTACCCCTTGCAAAAATTCAAAAATTGGGTCTACAAGAACATGCGAGTGTAAAAAATGAAGATTTTGAATTTTCTCCTTCACTTTGCTGCTATTCCTGTGAAACACCTAAAGGGTTAATACACTTACTGAATGTTTTTTTGAATACTTTAGGGGGTGTAGTTTTTATAATGGGGTCTTTTATGGGGTATTTCTAATATGAAGACCCTTCAAATCCACTTCAAAACTGAACTGGTCCCTGAAAAATAGTGAGTTTGAAAATTTTGTGAAAAATTTCAAAATTGCTACTGAACTTTGAAGCCCTCTGGTGTCTTCCAAAAGTAAAAACTCATAAATTTTATGATGCAAACATAAAGTAGACATATTGTATATGTGAACCCAAAAAAAAAATATTTTGAATATCCATTTTCCTTACAAGCAGAGAGCTTCAAAGTTAGAAAAATGCAAAATTTTCATTTTTTTCATCAAATTTTGGGATTTTTCACCAAGAAAGGATGCAAGTTACCATAAAATTTTACCACTAAGTTAAAGTAGAATATGTCACGAAAAAACAATCTCGGAATCAGAATGATAACTAAAAGCATTCCAGAGTTATTAATGTTTAAAGTGACAGTGGTCAGAATTGCAAAAAACGCTCCGGTCCTTAAGGTATAAAATGGCCTGGTCCTTAAGGGGTTAAGCATTAAAGGGGTATTCCAGGAAAAAACTTTTTTTTATATATATCAACTGGCTCCAGAAAGTTAAACAGATTTGTAAATGACTTCTATTAAAAAATCTTAATCCTTTCAGTACTTATGAGCTTCTGAAGTTAAGGTTGTTCTTTTCTGTCTAAGTGCTCTCTGATGACACCTGTCTCGGGAAACACCTAGTTTAGAAGAGGTTTGCTATGGGGATTTGCTTCTAAACTGGGCGTTTCCCGAGACAGGTGTCTTCAGAGAGGACAGAAAAGAAGTACCTTAACGTCAGAAGCTCATAAGTACAGAAAGGATTAAGATTTTTTAATAGAAGTAATTTACAAATCTGTTTAACTTTCTGGAGCCAGTTGATATATATAAAAAAGTTTTTCCCTGGAATACCCCTTTAATGCTTAAAGTGACAGTGGTCAGATGTTCAAAAAATGTCCGGGACCTTAAGGTATAAATGGGCTGGGTCCTTAAGGGGTTAAGAACAGTGGGACCTGCAGTCGATCCATTGGGAGATCCTAATGTCCCTCAAATCCTTCATTTTCTCCAGGCCTGGATAAGAAGCTAAGTACCCTTAAAGTACAAATCTCAACACTTATTTCTGGAGCAACAAGCAATCCTCTATCAAGACCATCTGTTCCCCCTTGGGATTTGAATCTGCTGTTAGATGCCTTGTCAGGACCACCATTTGAACCTCTGGATTCTATCTCCATCAAGTTGCTCACCTTCAAGATGTGTTTCCTCCTGGCAATAACCATGGCTAGGAGAATAGGAGGATTGCAAGCGCTCTTTGCATTTCCTCCTTATATCAAAATCTTAGACGACAGAGTAGTAATGAAAACTTTACCATCCTTCCTGCCAAAAGTGGCTTCAGAGTTTCATAAATCTCAGATTATCCTTCCCTCCTTCTGTGATGAAAGGAGACATGAAGGTGAAGTCAAGTTCCATAACCTTGATGTCAGAAGATGCCTCCTGAACTACTTGTAAGGACTTTCGTTCTACAGAAAATCTTTTAGTCCAGTTCTCTGGCCCTAACAAAGGCAAAACTGCCTCTAAACCTTCTATCAGCAGATGGATCAGGGCATCAATTACATTATCCTACACTACAAAGAATCAGGATCCACCTTCCTATTTTTTCAGCTCACTCTACCAGAGCAGTGACTTCTTCTTGGGCCGAGGAGGCTGAAGCCTCTTTGGATCAAATCTGTAGGGCAGCTACATGGTCCTCAAAACATACCTTTCTAAAACACTATAGGTTGCAGCTAAATCCTGTTTCTGATCTTTCTTTTGGACGTAAAGTCCTTCAGGCGGTAGTCCCTCTCTGATTGGTTACTATTCTAAGTCTCCAAGGGTGCTGTCATGAGCACTTTGGTAAAATAGATTACTTACCGGGTAATCTGTTTTTCATTAGCTTATGACAGCACCCCTCATTTATCCTGCCCTAATAAAAAAATAATTTTCTATGTTTATTGGCTCCATTGGAGTACTTTACTTTGAACTGAGGTGTGGAGGTCCCTTTTTATATTCCCAGTTTTCCTTTCCTACGGTGGGAGGTCCTCTCCTGGGGTGCTCTCATGAGCTAATGAAAAACAGATTGCCCGGTAAGTAATCTATCTTTTTTACCACTAGTGTAGTAAAGAGAATAACGGCATAATTGGATACTTGCTGTTTTTTGTCTACCCCAATTTTTCCACATGCACCGAAATACAATTATTAATAAGGCTAGTTTCACATCTATGTCTGAGCTCTCTTCTGGAATCTCCATTCACAGAATCTATAGAAATAGCGGGACTTCAGTTATATTTTTTTATTTATTGTTAACATAGTCTAATATATCTGTGCTTTTTGTCAGGTTTGGAATATTAAGGGATTTGAAAGGAGGGGGGGGGAGAGTTTGAAGTATGCCCATTTTGATATACATTAAAAAAATAAACTTGCCCACCTGCCGTGCTCTCGTGGTGCCTTCAGTGTCTTACTATGATCCCTTATGCAATACTTTTTCTGCTTCCCCTACCCAATACATCTTGGAAGAAGACCTGGGCCTAGACCTAATATGTCACATTTGCGCTCAGCCAATCACTGGCTGAGGTGGGACATCGCTGCGACCAGCGATTCACTAAGCTGTAGCAGAACATGTAGGCCCCAGAAAGCAGGTAAAGGATTAGGGACGGAACAGGATTCCAGAGGCACTGCAGAAGCGCTGCAGCAGTTTTTTACTGCTTTTTAGGGTACCACTCCGTGGGTGGGATGCAGGGCACCTGGCCCACAGAGTGTAAGGAGGTAACCTTACCTCTGCCGGCTGTACGGCATACAGCGGTGCATAGCTCACCATTGTATACTGTACAGGAGCCCAGACTCCCATCACTATACTGACGGGAGTCCCTGCTCCTATATAGCCGTGGGTACATCTCAGGCTGGGCATGATTTATACATTGTATATCTACTGTCCACCACAGACCATACAGTAAACCAGAAAAACTGCCACAGTGGGAAATCCACCGCTAAAGCAGACACACAGAGCTACCTATACCTGTATGTTCACTTAGAGATTCTAAACCACAAGTCTGTATACAGCTTGGGTATAGCGTTCTAAAACTGCTGCTATTAAGCCATTTTAGCTTTGCTTTTCTATAATAATTCACTTTTTACTGATGGCTCCCAACAATTGAATACTGTGCTGATGACGCTGAGGACAGTACACATGCGTAATAAAGCAAGGTTTAGTACAAGCACCAAAAGGGTTAGTTCCGATCCTGGCAGTTGCAGCATGGTTTGGCTGATTATTAGCCTAGGCTCCTCCTTCTGACAATGAGAAAAGGTAAGATGGGGGGGGGGGGGTCTGAACTGGAGTATATTTGGAATGTGCTGTTTGTCTATCCCTCTGTCCTCCCATACTTCCTTTCCATGTCATAAAACATTTTATCACACAATGAGGAGTAAAAGGAAGGGTGGTGGATGCTAACCGGAGCAAACAGAATGACAAGAGAAATGGGTTGTGATTTGCCTAAAAAAAGGTGAAACAAAATAGGTGATACATTCCGTTTAGCTAGTGTCAGACATTCTGTAATTTTTGTATGTATCTTAACTTACCGTGTGTGTCTTCTTTATAGCTCTCGGAAGCAAGTCAAAAGAAAAAGCAGCTAGAGCAAAGTGTTCAAAAAGCTAAAGTTGGGCGTCAAGATACGGTACGAGTTTCTTTTAATATTTTGCATTTAGTTTACAAATAACTTGTCCATCAACATTCCTTTAATCCAACATTAACTAAACCAGACAGGTGCATGATCATTATTATTAATTTTAGATACATGACAAAAGGAGCTTATACAGATCCATGATGAAAAATTTGCAAAATGTTATTAACATGTAAATCCAAATACAAACATTTCAAACCAAATAAAATACATATAAATGTATAAAGTGCAGATACAACTGCGGAACTGCAGCCACAGAGGCACAGAAAATGAAGGGTGGTCTGGTGGGACTCAAATGCTACCATAAACTTGACTAAAAAAAATAATATAGGGGAAAACCTAAACAAATGCCCAGAAAGAAAATGGCAATAATTGTAATGTAGGGAGGTAAACAACAATAGAGACCCCCCCAAAAAACACAGTGGTCAACTAAGCAGTAGAGTAGGTATAAATAAAGCAGAGTAAGAGAGTCACAGCAAAGAGTACTAAGCACAAATAAACAATATACAGGTATAGTTACCAAGAGACAGAGTGACACACGTGCACCAGACCACCCTCACCCAATGTTTCACCAATGAGGCTTCTTCCGGGGCCTCTTTCATGTGTAGTATTTTGGACAGTATTTGAAGCCAAAACCAAGAGTGGGTCCAAACTCAGAAAAGGTGCAAATCTTTTAATTATACTCGTTCTGCATGTCAGCCCCAATTCTATTTTTGCCTATGAATACTGACCAAAATGTTACGTGTGAAAGACGCCGCACATAGTTAAAGAAACATGTATAAAATGTACTTGATAAGGGTAAAAATCCTATATAAAGACGGTCCAGCCTAATATGTGAACATGAAGTGTCATAGTTGGTTATTTCTAAATGGGGGATTAGCTGATTCAGCTGGGACCTCCACAGATTCCGAGTATGACTCATTTATACGTAAAAGAATATGTCAAAAGAAATGAAAAATATATTAGAATTTTGCTAAGAAATAAACAGAATGTTCCGAGTTGTACATTTTGTAGGGTCAGCAGTGGTCGGAATCCTTCAAAGGGTGTAAGGCATTGTTCTTCAGGTTGGATTAACCATTCACATTAACTCACCTAGACCACGGCCACCTTTACACCTTATACATAAACATGGTGTTTTCATGTGGTAATTCATGTAAATATGTGTGGAGGATTTTATTAAGCTAGGGGAAGAATACATTAGAGGTTTGAAAAGAATACTGCCTAAATGGAGTACTCTGACTTTGTATAATATTTATGGAAATTCTTTTGAGAGCGATTTTTAAACTATATTGTATTTTGCCAATGCATTTCAGCAATCTTATCATATTAAATAAACAGCTTTTAAGGACAGCACAATACAGTGCTTTGCAATTCTTCACACTCCCCAGGTTTTATAGAACTCCACAGCAAGATACTTCTTAATAAAAGAGGGTCCATTTTCATATGAATATGTCACATACAGAGGAATTGTAAGAGACAGGTTAGTTGTGCACGATTAGGTATAGTGATCACTCATCTCAGTTGCCATACCTAATCTTTAATGAACCCATTGAACAGTGGATAGGTTTGCACTTTCTCCATTTGTCCCATGTTTGCACAAGTAATGCAGAATTTTTTTGGAAGCTTTGACAGTAGGACTACTAATCCTAAGATTGTTTTTGCATTGTATATAAGTACTTGTACTAGTATATTATTGTTTCTGTTATTTGTAGACATCCATTGTTAGTCCCGGTTTATTAGGATAGTTATTCTTGGAGAATTTCAAGAAAAATACTATGTGGATACAATTAAGAAGTAAAATTAAATGTCACTTTCTACTTAATGAAAAAAAATTAATGTTTAACATTTTTTACTTACTTACAGTTACTGTATTCCTGCTGTGCTCCATCCTTCATTCATGTAATGTCCCACCCCTTTGTACCCTATCCCTCTATGCAGTTTGGGAAGTGCTCCTGTCTATAAGATGAAAAATGGAAAAAGGGGAAATGTTTATTAAAGGAGTACTCTAACATTTAAACACTTATGCCATATCCACAGGTAGCATGAAACGGGGACAGGCTTTCTCTGTGCAGTGATTCATAAGTCACCTTAAAATACTTTGGTGTTTCAGATTAATCCTATATAGAGCACCAGTGGGGAATGGGGTACCAAGTCACTGGGGTAGCCTCTTGTGGCTTTTCCCTGCTCTGCCAGCCCCGATTGATTGAGCTCTCCCTAAACCCAAATAGTGAATCTTATATCACTGTACCAAGGAAGTTTGTCAGTGTTTTATTCTGCCTTTTCCAGACCGCTTGAAACTGGTGGCATATTCCCTTTAAGGCCCTTTTGTACAGGGTCATTGTCACCCAAACAATCATTCATATGAAAATTTGCTCTCGATCATTGTCCAGTGTGAACATGCCCAACGATTAAAAGATAGCACACTCATTTGTTGTCAATCACTGGAATGTGCTGCCGACAATAATATAAAGTGGTCTATATGACCAATTGCACACATTGAAAAGTAAAAATTAAAGTAAACAAGTGCTAATCAACTTGCTATATTGTTGATTGGTACTCCTCATGAGCAGTGTATATAGACCCTTGGGACAACATAATTTGGTCCCCTACTCATAGAGTGCCAGTGTGTTATGACCTCCTGCATGCTCTGCATTCTGTAACAAGCTGTGTATGTCTTTTAATAAATACAGAGGAGACATTAACTCTAGTATGTATCAGAAAATCCATTAGTAAGAATTTATGAGCTGTGATCTCCCTCTGTTTCCCTAATTTAAGTGCTGCTTTGCTGGGAAACAGCCTGACAATAAGCTATACTGCCTGATGTAAATGTGTGCACTGCTCTCTAAAATAAGCCTTGTTATAATACTTTTGTTGATACCCACCTAAAAGGTGCTATTAAAGCGTTACTGTCGTTAGAAATAACTTTTTTTTTCCATTTAATACTTCCTTAAAAACTAAGCGTTTTCCTAAAATACTTTATAAAAAAAATGTGATTGCTAAAAAGTGAAAAAAGGGTTTAAACATTTTGGCCACTAGGGGTCTCTTTCTTTTTCATTTTGCAAACAAACCCAGAAATGTCTGCCTTTTTTGGTCCTTTTAAAAAAAAAAAAAAAAAAAAAAAGAAGGACCGAAATATGTGAAGGGAGGGGGGATGGAGGTGTCGTCATCTCTATGCTGATCCAGACAGCTGCAGTCTTTGAGAAGCATCCTCATGCACAGTTACAAGCAATACAAGGTGCTAAACTATTATATATATGCCAAATGGTCTCTCTTTGGTCTTTTTATAAACTTATTTTTTGTGTATGTGCACCATATCGGTTCCACATGGCTGCTTTAGGGTTATAAAAAGCATGCACTTTGGTTATAAAGCTGTGGAAATTTAAAAAAGCAGGTTTTTCTTCTGTCCTTGCACCATATAGTTTTACATGGCTGCATTAGAGTTGCATATAGAGCCTGCATAGCTGCATTAGATATATAGAGTAAGCATAGCTGCATTAGAGATATATAGAGCATGCATTTTATTTGAAAGCTTTGCAAATGTAAAAATGTTTGTGCCGATCTCATGGCAGGGGAGGGGGGAGGAGATGAGCTCCAGGGGATACACCCCCAGCCTGTGAATGGAATTCAGAAGACTGAGAAAGACTGAGCACAATAGAATAGCTAGATCAAAAGGTATTTTACATACAGGTCTTATGGCACATTATTACACTCATTTAAGCATTTTTTTTTCTTACTAATGACAGTAACGCTTTAACCTTGAAGGTAGGGATATCGGTGGCAATACCCCTACATCACAAACAAATGTCAGAAAGTGGCCTGCAAGGTCATTCAGTGACAATGCCTGCCCACACAATACAAGTTGTATAAACATTTAGTTATCATCCCAAGTATTTATATTGTTTGTATTTAAATGGTTGACTGGGGAAAACAAAAATTTCCTCTATGGCTGGGGGTGGTCCAGGTTTAAAAAACAAGCTAAACTCACCCCTCCTGATCCTCCACAGCTGCCACACTAACTTTCCAAGTCCTACGCTAGTCGTCCTGGTTTCTACTTGCCCACTTTTAATTCCATTTTTTTTTTTGTGACCAAAAATTAGCAAATTTGCCATTAGATATTTTTTATTCATTTATGCCATTGCCTTGTGGAATCAATTACATAATATTTTATTAGTTCCAACAATTACATACATGGTGATACCAAATATGTGTTACTGTCATTTTAGTTAACTTATAATAAATGCATCTGAGGACTGAGAGGAGATCTGCACATCTAGATGGATAACCCAGCCGACTGGGGTGCGGAGTACAATACAACCTGCTTCTTTGGCTAATGACGATCGCAGTGGGTGCTAGGAGTGAGACCCAGTGCAACCAACAACTTTTAACATGTCTGATTGACACTTCAAGTTTTTTTTTTATGACAATAATGCTTTAACTGGATGAAGTAAAATATACTGAACCACAAATACATTGCAGTATATCCAGCTGAGGCAGTTTTCTAGTTTTTGCGCATTTCCATTTAATATAAACAATGTTACTTTCAGCAGACTCCCAGTTTTTTTTTTATATATTCAGCAACTAAGATATCCTGCTCCTGGTTATAAATCATCAGAATTCCTTTATTTGAGTATCAGACCCAGAGTTACAGTCTGCATTATTGGACAGAGCTGCATTTAAAATATTCTGTTTGAGTGACAGTTGACAAGATAAACAGATACATCTGTAACAGCTTAAAAAAAAAAATTATATTTGGCTGGGGATGGGGTAAATAACAATCTCATGTAGCTGCCTAGGCAGGACACCACTGTGACCAGTGATTGACCAAGCAGGACAGTTCCTGCAGGGATGGCACATCATTTGCAACCAGAATGTAACCAAGAGAACTGGTGCCCGGCATCGTCTGTGTGGCAGCTGTGGGGTATCATGGCAGGTGAGTGCAGTGGTCCCTCAAGTTACAATATTTATTGGTTCCAGGATGACCATTGTATGTTAAAACCACTGTATGTTAAGACCGTGAGGGAGATTTATCAAGGGATTTAAGCAGCTTATTTTTTTTTTTGCTTACAAAAGTCGCACAGTCACACGTGAGACTTTTTGCGCAGCTTTTTGCACAGCTCTGCTCCCCAGCACCCACTCACATCCTCCACCTGCCTGCAAGGTGTTAGGACTACAACTCTCAGCATGTCCTCACTGTAAGGGCATGCTGAGAGTTGTAGTCCTGCAATAGCTAGCGGGTGGGTGGTAGATGTGGGCAAGTGGTTGGGGAGCGAAGCTGTGCAAAAAAAAAAGTCGCATAAAAAGTCTCTTTTTTTTACTTTCATTTCACGGGCACAGTGGGACGAGTGGGTAGGAGATGTACAGGAGGGTGACAAGATTGTCACCAGCCCGCACCTCTTCTGCCCACCCAACACTACTACAACTCCCAGCATGTCTTTACTGTAAGGACATGCTGGAAATTGTAGTTGTGCGGCACGGGGGGTTTGTGTTAGATGGGCGGGTAGATGACAAGCTTGTCACCCACTTGTGCCACATGACTATAACTCCCAGCATGTCCTTACTGTAAGGGCATGCTGGGAGTTGTAGTCATGCAGTGGGGGCACATCTCCCCCCCAGCTCTGCTGCATGACTACAATTTCCATTATGTCCATACTGTTAGGGCATGCTGGGAGTTGTAGTCATGTGGTGCATTGCATGTGGGAAATGTGTGGGTTGGTTACAATAAATGTACTAACCTGTTTTCCTTGTTTTCTTTTTTTTTTTCCTTCTTGTTTCAGATCCATGTATCCTGTGGACTACGACAATGACCAGTGTTTATTTTATTTTTTTTAAATGGTTAACAAGGGCTTGTGAGGGAGTGTTTTTTAGAATAAAAGTTTTTTAAACTTTTTTTTTTTTTTTACTTTACAGGCTTAGAAGTAGAAGCTGTCTTATAGACAGACTCATTAGTAAGCCAGGGTTTAGCATTAGCACCAAAAACAGCTAGCACTAACCCCCGGTTATTACCCCTATACCCACCACCACAGGGGTGCCTGAAAGAGCAGGTAACAACAGGCCCAGAGCTGAAATATGCTCCCGGGCCTAGGCGGTAACAGGCTGGCTGGATTTAGGCTGGGGAGGGCAGTAAAAATGGTCCTCCCCCACCCTGGTAACATCAAGCTGTTGCTGCTTAGTTGGTATTTGGCTGAGAATGAAAATGTGGGGAACTCTATACGTTTTTTTCCCCATAAATAATTAAATAATTAAAGAAAAACACATAGGGTTCCCTGTATTTTTATTCTCAGCCAGATACAAACCAAACAGCAACAGCCTGACATTACCAGGGTGGGCAAGAACCATTGTTACTGGCCCTCCCCAGCCTAAATAATGCCAGCTTGTTACCGCCTAGGCCCAGGAGCGCCATTTTTGACGCTCGAGGCCTGTTGGTACCGGCTCTTGCCGACACCCCTGCGGCGGTGGGTACCGGGGTAATAATTGGGGGGGTTATCGCTAGCTGATTTTGGGGCTAACGCCAAGCCCAGGCTTAGTAATGGACTTCGTCTATAAAACAGCTTCCACTACTAAGCGTGTAAAGTAAATAAAAAATAAAATAAAACACATTTAACAAAACTTTTATTCCAAAAAACACTCCCCCACAAGCCCTTGTTACAAAATGTTGTTATTATTAAACAAAAACACTGGCCATCGTAGTCCACCAAATCTGAAGTAGCCCACCGGATAGATGTATCTGAAATGAAAAGAAAAAACAAAACAAACAAAAAATGGGTTAGTACATTTAGGGGGAAAAAAGTGGTAAAAAAAAATGTAATAAACATACACACATTTTTTTTTGCTTAAGCGTGCTAAGAAAATGGTATTCCAAAGTGATTTTATTGGTTTTTGCTCATGTGAGCCAAATTTATCAACCCCCTGTGTATGATAAATATGTCACACAAGCAAAACCAAAGCAAAAAAAAATGCCTACAGAATTCGCTTACCAAAAAAACAATGATAAATGTCCCCCCATAACTTTATAGATAACTGGTACAATGATCCTTCAACATACGATGGTAATTTGTTCCAAATGAACCATTGTTACTTGCATCCATCGCATGTTGAGGGATCCGTGCAATAATAATAAAGAATGTTATACTCACGTGTCCCGCCACTCCGGACCGTCACCGCTGCCCTTGATCGTCGCTCTCCATCGCCGTCATCATGTCCCCAGGGTGTCCCCACCACTCCGGACCGTCACCGCTGCCCTGGATCGTCTCTCTCCATCGCCGTCATCACGTCGCTGCACACGCCTCTCCTATTGGATGATGGGACGGAGTGCGCGGCGACGTAATGACGACAAATGAGAGCAACGGCTATGTAGCGGAGCATGAAGAGGACGGTCCGGAACGTCGGGGACAGATGACTGACACTCACAGGGGCATGCGTACGGGGCACATTAAACGGCTATCCGGCAGCAGCTGAAGCAGTCTGCACTGCCAGTTAGCCGTTTATGCGATGCCCCCGACATACAAAAGCATCATATGTTGATGCTGCCTTCAACATACGATGTCTTCTGAGAGGCCATCGTATGTTTAAATGATCGTATTTTGGGGCCATTGTAAGTCGGGGGATCACTGTAATTGGTTCTAAAGCCCCAAAATGTCATCCATAAATAGGAGAAAGTGAGAATTCTCCTAATACTAACTAATACAGGTAAAGCAAATCCTTACATATAAAAGTAAGAAATAGCTGCTGAAAGCTGTAAATCACTGTCTATGTAGACAGACTCTTCCTTAGGGTCCTATACAGTACACACAGTATAAAAAAAGTTAAATGGATTCACCCCCACCTGGTGTCCAAAGGAGCAGTTAACCCTGGCACAGGTAGGTAGAGTAGGTAGTGTAGTAGGTAGTATAATGACATGTAGTATCTTCCTGTACTATAGGGAGGCGCTACCATACAACAAGCCAGTGAATGCACTTGAGTAATACAGGTGAAAGTCCCATTCTGATTGGTCATTTCTTCCAGCCATTGACATGTTTCGCAGATATTGATTGCACGGAGCAATGTATGTTGAGACTGATTTCAAGTTACAATGGTCCAGAAAAGTCCACTGTATGATGGAAATATTGTAACCTGAGGCCATTGTAATTTAGGGACCACTGTATAGGTTCTTATTATAACTTTATACAGTATTATAACTTTATACAGTATGGCATTCAACTGTGAATATATACTCTATGTTTAATTCCTGTGTAACTGACGCAATTCTGATATCCTACAGGAAGAGCGAACAAAGCTGGCTGCGGAACTTGCATCAATGAGGCAACAAAGAGAGAAACTAACAACAGAGCTGGAAAAGTACAAAGAATGTGATCCAGATGTTATTGATGAGATTCGTAAGTTCAATTCTAGTAGTAGAAATTCAATTTGAGATATACAAAATTCATACTAATTAATCTTTTTTATTTAAAGGGATGGTCCATTTTAGAAAACCTAACTTCATATAGTTTATTAAGGAATTCTGAGTGAATGGTGGGGAGTCCTCTGTTTAGATGCATTACCTCTTAGCCAGAGTGTAGAGCTGCTACAAAATATATATATATATGCTGCTCCATTATTTGTATAATGATTTATTTGAAAACGACTGTGTAATGCTAAGTTTTCCCCCATAGTGGTTAGCTTTCTACTTCCACATAATAGCACTTTGAAGGGTGGTAAGAAGTACAGTAAAGGTAGTAATGTTATTTTTTTTTAAATAGGAGTCCTATATTAAGCTTATGCGCAAGGCCAACTGTCATACCTTTTTTCCAATTTTTTAATGATCTGTGCTCAATGAGGTTTACCTCTTTAGACTAGCACCTTAAAGGGGTTTACATATCTCTTGAAGTTATCCCCAATCCACATGATATTGTCCCCAAAATAATTGGTACACAACACATGTGAGCAGCCCACCAAAAATGTATTAGTTTAGCTCTTGGCAATGTTCAGCGGCCCCATACAGAACCAATGGAGCGATGTGGACTTAAAGGGGGTATTCCAGTAAAAAACATATTTTTTTCATATCAACTGGCTCCAGAAAGTTAAACAGATTTGTAAATTACTTCTATTAAAAAATCTTAATCCTTCCAGTACTTGTCAACTGCTGAAGTTGAGTTGTTATTTTCTATCTGACAACCGTGCTCTCTGCTGACACCTCTGTCTGTCTCAGGAACTGTCCAGAGCAGGAGAGGTTTGTTATAGGGATTTGCTCCTACTCTGGATGAGTATGTTTTTTTTTTTTATTAATTTTTTAAGCAACCTGTCTCAATTTTACAATTGTTTAGTTTCAGTTGTCTGCACCACAGACCTAAACCCTCCTAATGCTGCCTAACGTACCTAACATAACAAAATAAACCTTTACTTCCCTCCAGCGCTTCCACAGTACCTACGGTGACGGATGTGATTGTCTTCCTGAGCTGCAGCGTAACATGGCAGGCCCGGGCTGCAATTGGTTGAGTTATGCAATAAAAAGTTGAGGGCCTATGACGAAAACATAAAATAAGGTTTTTATTCTGGGCTAAAGTGCAAGGAGGTAGGGCTAAGCTACTTCACTTCAGCCCCTAAAATACCTTTTTTTTTTTATAACTTCTGCAAAGGCCCTCAGCTTTAGTACAGTAAACATTTACGTTATTGCACCTGTCGGCCCATGTCTGCAGTTCTTAGTGTGCAGATGGGCTGACAGATTTACTATTGTATGCCATAAAAACACTATTCTTTCTACCCTTCTATCATTCTACCCTTCTACATGCTTTCTTAGAACCGGATCCTTTCCTTTAATAGTTCTCTCTATTCTCCATACACTCATATGTACTTCTTTAATGATGCATACATAGGCTGGGGTCCATGCAGCGTTATGTTTACCACCTTGTTTTTTTATTTTCTTTAGAAATAGGTGACTGGACCATTGTACAGAATAACTACTTTTACCTTTTCTTTCACACCCATTGCTTTGCAGATTGCAAGCTCTTGTGAGCAGGACCTTCCCAACTATTGTTTGGATAAGTTTTTTTTTTTTCTTTTTTTTTACTTTTAATGGTTTTACCTGTACATGTACCTGCTATTTTGCAGGCTGTGGGGTTATTTAAATATTAATAATTATTATTGTATGCTGTACACCAATATGATTTCCATTACTTTGCCTCATAAAATGTCTTCTAAAAAAACTCACAATTGTGAGAATTTACTATGGCCAGCATTTCATACACTGGTCTTAAGTAAAATAATCTGGCTTCTGATTCGCTTGATTTATTAAGAGGCGCTCTGCTCCTAATAATTCAGGTACTGCAGGGGCTGCCCGTTCACCACGCTTTTAGGATCTACTCTAGCTCCAAGGTAGTGTAGATTTCTGCTACAATTTATGTAGTAAATCTGGAGTGAGTGAAAAGCCATACCCCTTTTTGTCCAATTTACACTAAACCACATCCACATAGCAAAGGCATGGTAAAGTTGAAAAAATTCACAAATTGTTGAACAAACGAGTGCAAAATGTGCAATTTGTGGTCACATAAAGTCAGGAGTGCTATTTTACAAATTCCCCCCCATAGTTTGTATGAACTTATTGGCTCAGGTTTATCATTCTTTCTGAAACAAGAAACGGTATGATTTGCCCAAGGCAAGCAATCACAGCTTTCATTTTACCTGGGAAGTTTGAGAAGTGAGAGCTTAGCTCTGATTGGTTGCTACATGCCAATCAGACAATTTTTGTCTCTGAGCCTTTATGTCTAAAATAATTAATCTACATGTTTCATGCACGCAGCCCAAATTTTAACTTGCTTCTGATTTACTAAGTTTGTATACTACTTTTGCATATATAAAACAATATAACTAACTTGGCATAGTCTTGCTACCCAATATCTTAGGTCTTGGGGTCACATTTGAGCTGCATGCATAAAACATGTAATAATTTAGACATAAAGGCTCAGAGACAAAGACTTTTAGCTTGACATCTTGGCTTTACTGATGAAGCTTCTTGTTTGACGTGCAGGCAGGAGGTTTTTCATCTAATAAAAGCTTTAGCAAGCCACTTTGCAGCTATCCCTCTTTTATTAAATATTAGTGCTTAAAGCGGTACTCCAGTGTTTAACTTCAACTTTTAACTCTGGTATCGCTGCTCTGGCCTTAGGTGTATTCCTCTTCCTGGTGCTGACGTGTGATAGATAGATAGATAAGTATATCACTTCAATACACCTCCTGTATGGAGAAACTAGTGGTATGCATTGTTCTGATGTGATTTTGGCCCAAACTGGTGACAAATTATACAGATTTGTAAATTACTTGTATATAAAAAAATCTTAATCCTTCCAGTACTTATAAGCTGCTGTATGTCCTGACAAAGTTGTGTAATTTTTAAGTCTGACCACACTGCTCTCTTTTGCCACCTCTGTCCGTGTCAGGAACTATCCAGAGCAGGAGAGGGTTGCTATGGGGTTTTCTCCTACTCTGAACAGTTCCTGCTCCTGCTCCAGACAGTTCCTGACACGGACAGAGGTGGAAGCAGAAAGCACTGTGGTCAGACTGGAATGAAGTACTGAAATTCCTGTGGTGCATACAGCAGCTGATAAGTACTAGAAGGATTAAGATGTTTAAATAGAAGTAATTTACAATCCTGTATAACTTTCTATTGCCTGTTTATTTGAAAGCATTTTCCTCTGGATTACACCTTCAATGATTGGCTGGCCGATTCTAGCAGCTTTATTTTTTTCTTTGAAACAATTTAAGAGTTTCCTTGGCTGTGTGTTTGAGAATTTTGTCTTTCTGAACTGTCCGCCCTCATTTCATCTTCATCATCCTGGCAGAAGATTTTTGTCTCAGTAAATTTGCCCATTCATTCTTTCTTTAATTATGTGAAGTTTGCCAGGACCATTTGCCAAAAAGCAGCTCCACACCATGATGTTCTCACCTCCAAACTTCACTGTTGGTATGGTATGTTAGGGTGATGTGCAGTGAATTTTCTCCTTCAAACATGGTGTGCATTATGGCATCCAGACAATTTTGCTCTCATCTGGCCACACTATGAGGGAGATTTATCAAAACCTGTGTAGAGGAAAAGTTGACCAGTTGCCCATAGCAACCAATCAGATCGCTTCTTTCATTTTTAAAAGGCCTCTTAAAAATGAAAGAAGCAATCTGATTGGCTGCTATGGGCACCTGGTCAATTTATTCTTTGCACAGGTTTTGATAAATCTATAGACTCTGTTCTCACAGTATTTCACTGGCATTCCCAATGTTGTGCAGGAAACTTTAACCACATAAGGACCATGGACGTATGCGTATGTCCTAGCTCCCTGGTACTTAAGGACCAAGGACGTACGCGTACGCGTCCTGATCTTCGGTGACCGGGAAAGAGCAGGCCGGACTTCCCAAGGAACTGAAGTAATATGTGCCAGGATCGTCCCAGGCCAACACTTTCCAGGTGAAGTCCCCCACACTGGAAAGAAGGGACGATCCCAGAAAAGATGCAGAGTGTGTCACAAGAGGGGGATTCGGAAGGACACCACCACTCAATGTGACACTTGCCCCGATCATCCGGGCCTCTGCATTAAATCTGCTTCAGGGAGTATCAGACTTCCATGTGGTACTAAATTTTCCCTATTCATTTTAATTTCCCATAATTTGACCCCAATGTACCGAGTACATTCCAAGTTTTAACCCCATAAACCACTAAATTGCCCCAAAAACTCTTTTATAAAAAATTTAAAAAAATAAACCCTGATAAGACCTCTGGGGGTATTTTTTCCAAAAATGGGTCATGGGTCACTGAGTCACTATCATCTGGGACTTTTTATGTTGCCTCAAATTCGCAGCACTCTCTCTCTCCACCTGAGCAGGGTGTGCATTTGAGGCAACAGGTTAGGGACGGCCACACACATCACATTCCCAGAATGATGATTCAGAGCATAGGGTTTGGGGTGGGCATATTTTTTAGTTTTGGCTATGCTCTGGCTCATCATTCTGGGAACATAACCTGTTTTATAATATTATGTCCCACTGTACCCCTTGTTAGTAATTTACCCCATGTAACGCTCCTTGAGGGGGGGTCCCGCTGTTCTGGCTCCATAGGCAGCTATGTAGAAGCTCAAGGCCCCTGACTGCGCTCCTGCTCTTCCGAGACCGGTGTGCACCCGCAGAGTTGTTTACGCCAAGATATGAGGTATGTCCTTACTCCAAAGAAATATATTACACAAATTTACGGTGACATTTTCTCCTAATACCACTTGTGAAAATGAAAAATTTGGGGTAACCCCAGCATTTTACTGTACAAAATCAAATTTTTCCTTTTCACATCCCAGTTTAATGAACATTTATTAACCCCTTAAGGACAATGGACGTACTCCTACGCCCCCGTTTCCGAGTCCTTAAGGACCGAGGACGTAGGAGTACGTCCTGTCCATTCCCGGCCCCCCGCCGCTAGCCGGAGGGGAGCCGGTGCCCGATGCCTGCTGAAATCGTTCAGCAGGCATCGCGGCATATCGCCCAGGGGGGTCATTATGCCCCCCCATGTCGGCGATGGCCGCAGATCGCTGGACAATTCAGTCCAGCGATCTGCGGCGATTCCGGGTCAATCGGGTCTCCAGTGACCCGATGACCCGTAATTACTGGCTGATCGGGGCCGTCAGAGACGGCCCCGAACAGCTGGAGCCTGCAGGGGTGAGGTGGCACTGGTGCCACCTCACGATCGCCCTGATTCGTCGGGCGGATTCCCGGCCGACCAATCAGGGCGCCTGCTGCGGGTGTCACTCCCGCACCCGCTCCGCCCCTCTTCCGGAGGACATGAGCGGGTGCGGGACGTGCACCCCGGGTGCTGGGGACCCCGATCCCCGGCGTTAATGTTGGGATCGGGGCCCCAGGAACGACGACGGCGGCGGCGGCGGGACTGACCTGCAGCGTCGATCAGCAGCAGCAGGAGGTGAATGACAGCCTCCTGCTGTTGCTTAGCAACAGCTTCCAGCATGCAAAAAGGGCATGCTGGGAGCTGTAGTTATGCAACAGGAGGAGGCAGACCACCACAACTCCCAGCATTCCCTTATGGGCATGCTGGGACTTATGGTTTTGCAACAGCTGGAGGCACATTCTTTCTATGGAAAAGTGTACCTTCAGCTGTTGTGTAACTACAACTCCCAGCTTGCACAAACAGCTAAAGTGCATGCTGGGAGTTGTAGTGGTGCACAGTGAGAAAGTTGTAGTGGTGCATCTGCTGGTTGCGTAACTACAACTCCCAGCATGCCCGTTGGCTGTCGGTGACTGCTGAGAGTTGTAGTTTTGCAACAGCTGAAGGCACACTGAGTTAAGTAGCAAACCAGTGTGTCTCCAGCTGTTGCATAACTACAATCCCCAGCATCCCCAGCCAAAGTAGTATGCCTCCCGCTGTTGCATAACTACAACACCCAGCATACCCTTCCGCTGTCCGTACATGCTGGGGGTTGTAGCTTTTGCAACAGCTGAAGGCACACTGGTTGCAAAACACTGAGTTTGTTGCCAAACTCTGTGTTTCACAACCAGTGTGCCTCCAGCTGTTGCAAAACTACAACTCCCAGCATGCACTGATAGACCGTACATGCTGGGAGTTGTAGTTTTGCAACAGCTGGATGTTCCCCCCCCCCCCCCCCCCCCCATGTGAACGTACAGGGTACATTCACATGGGCGGAGGATTACAGTAAGTATCCGGCTACAAGTTTGAGCTGCGGCAAATTTTCTGCTGCTGCTCAAACTGCCAGCGAGAAACTACTGTGAACCCCCGCCCGTGCGACTGTACCCTAAAAACACTACACTACACTAACACAAAATAAAATAAAAAGTAAAAAACACTACATATACACATTCCCCTACACAGCCCCCCTCCCCAATAAAAATGAAAAACGTCTGGTACGCCACTGTTTCCAAAACGGAGCCTCCAGCTGTTGCAAAACTACAACTCCCAGCATGCACTTATAGACCCTACATGCTGGGAGTTGTAGTTTTGCAACAGCTGGATGTCCCCCCCCCCCCCAATGTGAACGTACAGGGTACACTCACATGGGCGGAGGATTACAGTAAGTATCCGGCTGCAAGTTTGAGCTGCGGCAAATTTTCGCCCGCAGCTCAAACTGCCAGCGAGAAACTACTGTGAACCCCCGCCCGTGCGACTGTACCCTAAAAACACTACACTACCACACCACAAAATAAAATAAAAAGTAAAAAACACTACATATACACATACCCCTACACAGCCCCCCTCCCCAATAAAAATGAAAAACGTCTGGTACGCCACTGTTTCCAAAACGGAGCCTCCAGCTGTTGCAAAACAACTACTCCCAGTATTACCAGACAGCCACTGACTGTCCAGGCATGCTGGGACTTTTACAACAGCTGGAGGCACCCTGTTTGGGAATCACTGGCGTAGAATACCCCTATGTCCATCCCTATGCAAGTCCCTAATTTAGGCCTCAAATGCGCATGGCGCTCTCACTTTGGAGCCCTGTCGTATTTCAAGGCAACAGTTTAGGGCCACATATGGGGTATCGCCGTACTCGGGAGAAATTGTGTTACAAAGTTTGGGGGGTATTTTCTGCTATTATCCTTTTTAAAAATGTAAAATTTTTGGGAAACCAAGCATTTTAGGTAAAAATTATTTTTTTTTTTTACATATGCAAAAGTTGTGAATCACCTGTGGGGTATTAAGGTTCACATTACCCCTTGTTACGTTCCCCGAGGGGTCTAGTTTCCAAAATGGTATGCCATGTGTTTTTTTTTTTTGCGGTTCTGGCACCATAGGGGCTTCCTAAATGCGGCATGCCCCCAGAGCAAAATTTGCTTTCAAAAAGCCAAATGTGACTCCTTCTCTTCTGAGACCTGTAGTGCGCCAGCAGAGCACTTTTCACCCCCATATGGGGTGTTTTCTGAATCGGGAGAAATTGGGCTTCAAATTTTGGGGGGTATTTTCTGCTATTATCCTTTTTAAAAATGTAAAATTTTTGGGAAACCAAGCATTTTAGGTAAAACATTATTATTTTTTTTTACATATGCAAAAGTCGTGAAACACCTGTGGGGTATTAAGGTTCACTTTACCCCTTGTTACGTCCCCTGAGGGGTCTAGTTTCCAAAATGGTATGCCATGTGGTTTTTTTTTGCTGTCCTGGCACCATAGGGGCTTCCTAAAGGTGACATGCCCCCCAAAAACCATTTGTCGCTCCTTCCCTTCTGAGCCCTCTACTGCGCCCGCCGAACAATTAACATAGACATATGAGGTATGTGCTTACTCGAGAGAAATTGGGTTTCAAATACAAGTAATAATTTTCTCCTTTCTACCAATTGCAAAAATTCAAAAATTGGGTCTACAAGAACATGCGAGTGTAAAAAATGAAGATTGTGAATTTTCTCCTTCACTTTTCTGCTATTCCTGTGAAACACGTAAAGAGTTAATACACTTACTGAATGTCATTTTGAATACTTTGGGGGGTGTAGTTTTTATAATGGGGTCATTTATGGGGTATTTCTAATATGAAGACCCTTCAAATCCACTTCAAAACTGAACTGGTCCATGAAAAATAGCGAGTTTGAAAATTTTGTGAAAAATTTCCAAATTGCTGCTGAACTTTGAAGCCCTCTGGTGTCTTCCAAAAGTAAAAACTCATAAATTTTATGATGCAAACATAAAGTAGACATATTGTGTATGTGAACCCAAAAATGTTTTATTTTGAATATCCATTTTCCTTACAAGCAGAGAGCTTCAAAGTTAGAAAAATGCAAATTTTTCATTTTTTTCATAAAATTTTGGGATTTTTCACCAAGAAAGGATGCAAGTTACCATAAAATTTTACCACAAAGTTAAAGTAGAATATGTCACGAAAAAACTATCTCAGAATCAGAATGATAACTAAAAGCATTCCAGAGTTATTAATGTTTAAAGTGACAGTGGTCAGAATTGCAAAAAACGCTCTGGTCCTTAAGGTGTAAAATGGCCTGGTCCTTAAGGGGTTAAACACCTGTGGTGTTTTAAGACTTGCTATACCCCTTGTTACGTTCCTTGAGGAGTTTAGTTTCCAAAATAGTATGCCATGTCGGTTTTTCTTTGCTGTACTGGCACCATAGGGGCTTCCTAAATGCGACATGCCCCCCCCCCCCCGTTTCAGCAAAATTTGCAAATGTGACTCCTCTTCTGAGCATTGTAGTGCGCCCACAGTGCACTTGATGTCCATACATGGGGTATTTCCATACTCAGAAGAGATGGGGTTACACATTTTGGGGGGGCATTTTCTCCTATTACCCCTTGTTAAAAATTAAAATTTTGCGGAAAACCCGCATTTTTGTGAAAAAAACGTAATTTACACATCCAACTTTAACGAAAAGTCGTCAAACACCTTTGGGGTGTTAAGGCTCACTGTACCCCTTGTTACGTTCCTTGAGGGGTGTAGTTTCCAAAATACTATGCCATGTGTTTTTATATTTTTTTGCTGTCCTAGCACCATAGGGGCTTCCTAAATGGGACATACCCCCCAAAAAAAACATTTCAGCAAAATTTGCTTTTCTGAGCATTGTAGTGCACCAGCAGAGAACTTGGCATCCAGACATGGGGTATTTCCATACAAATTTTAGTGGGCATTTTGCCCTATTACCTCTTGTAAAAATGTAAAATTTGGGGGAAAACCAGCATTTTAGTGAAAAAAAAAATCATTTACACATCCAACTTTAACGAAAAGTTGTTAAACACCTGTGGGGTGTTAAGGCTCACTGTACCCCTTGTTACGTTCCTTGAGGGGTTTCCAAAATAGTAGGCCATGTGGGTTTTCTTTTTTTTTTTGCTGTCCTGGCACCATAGGGGCTTCCTAAATGTGACATGGCCCCCGAAAACCATTTTAGCAAAATTTGCTTTCCAAAAGCAATATTTGACTCGTTCTCTTCTGAGAACTGTAGTGCGCCCGCAGTGCACTTGACATCCACACATGGGTTATTTCCATACTCAAAAGAGGTGGGGGTTATAAATTTGGGGGGAGGGGCATTTTCTCCTATTACCCCTTGTAAAAAAGTAAAATTTGGGGGAAAACCAGCATTTTTGTGAAAAAAAAGAAAATTCATTTACACATCCAACTTTAACGAAAAGTCGTCAAACACCTGTGGGGTGTTAAGGCTCACTGTACCCCTTGTTATGTTCCTTGAGGGGTGTAGTTTCCAAAATAGTAGGCCATGTGGGGTGTTTTTTTGCTGTCCTGGCACCATAGAGGCTTCTTAAATGTGACATACCCCCCAACCCCAAAAATCATTTCAGAAAAACTCACTCTCCTAAATCCCATTGTGGCTCCTTAGCTTCTGAGCCCTCTACTGCGCCCGCCGAACACTTGACATACTTATATGAGGTATTTCCTTAATTGAGAGAAATTGGGTTACAAATTTTGAGATGATTTTTCTCCTTTTACACCTTGTAAAAATTCAAAAACTGGGTCTAAAAAATGAGTGTAAATAGGGGATAAGTTTGAGATCGCGGGGGGTCCGACCGCTGGGGCCCCCTGCGATCTCTCTGTACGGGGGCCAGGCTCTCCGCCGAGATAGCGGGTGTCGACCCCCGCACTAGGCGGCGGCCGACACGCCCCCTCAATACATCTCAATGGCAGAGCCGGAGATTGCCGAAGGAAGCGCTTCGACTCTGCCATAGAGTTGTATTGAGGGGGCGTGTCGGCCGCCGCCTTGTGCGGAGGTTGACACGCCCCCTTCCCGCGGGCTGTCGGGGGGAAAATTGCTGCTGAACTTTGAAGCCCTCTGATGTCGTCCAAAAGTAAAAACATGTTAACTTTATGATGAAAATATAAAGAAGACATATTGTATATGTGAATCAATATATCATTTATTTGGAATGTCTATTTTCCTTACAAGCAGAGAGCTTCAAAGTTAGAAAAATGCTGAATTTTTCACCAAGAAATTATGCAAGTATCAAATTTTACCACTAACATAAAGTAGAATATGTCACGAAAAAACTATCTCAGAATCAGAATGAAAAGTAAAAGCATCCCAGAGTTATTAATGCTTAAAGACAGTGGTCAGAGGTGCAAAAAACGCTCTGGTCCTTAAGGCCAAAATGGGCCTTGTCCTTAAGGGGTTAGACGACCTTCAACATGCTTTTTATTCAGCAATGGAGTCTTCTGTGGTGAGCGGGCATACAGGCCATGACATTACTTAGTTTTCTTTCACACAACAGTACCTGCTAGTTCCAGGTCTTTTTTTTTTTTTTTTTTAAAGCTCTCCACTAGAGATGAGCGAACTTACAGTAAATTCGATTCGTCACGAACTTCTCGGCTCGGCAGTTGATGACTTTTCCTGCGTAAATTAGTTCAGCCTTCAGGTGCTCCGGTGGGCTGGAAAAGGTGGATACATTCCTAGGAAAGAGTCTCCTAGGACTGTATCCACCTTTTCCAGCCCACCGGAAAGCTGAACTAATTTATGCAGGAAAAGTCATCAACTGCCCAGCCGAGAAGTTCGTGACGAATCGAATATACTGTAAGTTCATTCATCTCTACTCTCCACAAGTGTCCTTCGCTCTTAGACAATTTTTAAGATTTTTCTTTTGCCCCAACAGCGCACACGGAAACATTTTAATGCTCAGAATGTGAGACATAAGACACATGAGATGTGTCTTATGTGACACCTTGGCAATGAGACCTATTTGTAGACCACCGGTTGGGACTGAACCAGCTGATATTATTTTGCACTGACATGAGGCTGGATTACATTTTAATTACTGATAGACTTCAACTGCTGTCTTGAGATGTATATATATATATATATATATGTGTGTGTGTGTGTATATATATATATATATATATATATATATATATATATTTTTTTTTTTTTCTCTTGCATTGGGTATGTAGTCTGTATCAGTAGGCATGCAGGTAGAGCATATACACAACTATTTTGCCTGCTGTTAGATTAGCACTTGGCATAGTATTAATAGTTTGACTCCAGACCATGTCTGAACTAAATCTAGTGCATGAGAAAGAAATCAGAGGTTTATTGACTTTTGCCATGGAGACTGCTTTGTGGAAATGGATGTGTAAACAAACACAGTATAAGTCTGCAGATTAACCTCGAGAGATCACCTTGAGAAACTGAACATAAATCTGTGCCATTCTGTTCATGACTAACATCTGACTAGTCTAAGCTTCCCACAAAGCAGTGTGCTATGCCTTTTTAGTATAGTTTAGTATCGTTCACATAATGGATATACAGTGGGGCAAAACAGTATTTAGTCAGCCACCAATTGTGCACGAGACATAATGAGAAAAAAAAAGTCCATAAAATCCCATTGCCTGCTTTTTAAAGAATTTGTTTGCAAATTATGGTGGAAAATAAGTATTTGGTCACCTACAAACAAGGAGGAGAAAGAAAGCTGAGTTGGAGGAGAAAGAATGCTGAGTTGCATCCAAAGAACACCATACCTACTGTGAAGCATGGGGGTGGAAACATCTGACTTTGGGGCTGTTTTTCTGCTAAGGGACCAGAACAGCTGATCAGTGTAAAGGAAAGAATGAATGGGGCCATGTATCGTGAGTCCATCAGCAAGGGCATTGAAGATGAAAGGTGGCTGGGTCTTTCAGCATGACAATGATCCCACACACACCGCCCGGGCAATCAAAAGAGTGGCTTGGTAAGGAGCATTTCAAGGTCCTGGAGTGGCCTAGCCGGTCTCCAGATCTCAACCCCATAGAAAACCTTTGGAGGGAGTTGAAAGTCCGTGTTGCCCAGTGACAGCCCCAAAACATCACTTCTCTAGAGGAGATCTGCATGGAGGAATGGGGTGTGTGAAAACCTTGTGAAGACTTACAGAAAAGGTTTGACCTCTGTCATTGCCAACAAAAGGTATATAAAAAGTAATAAATACTTATTTCCCACCATAATTTGCAAATAAATTCTTAAAAAATCAGACAATGTGATTTTATGGATTTTTTTTTCTCATTATGTCTTTTTTAAGTGGGAGAACTTGCACAATTGGTGGCTGACTAAATACTTTTTTGTCCCTCTGTATATATACATCGTTTCTCTTTTGGTGTCATTACAGTACTGTATTCTTGTACAGCTGTGCTGTAAGCAGATCCACACATTGCACTATTGATCTTCAGTTGCTTTATGCACATAAAGTTTGCCAAAAGTGTTCTCCATGTAAACATATATATTTTTTTAATCATTTTTAGGTAAAACAAACATAGTAGCTAAAGAAGCCGTTAACAGATGGACTGGTAAGTTCTTTTCCGTTACTCTTGAGAAAAGAACATGTATGGAGAGGGACAAGTCTTTGTATTAGTTTATACAGGACACAGACAAGTATTTCCATTACAGGCCCTAGACTTATGCAGAAAATGTATTATTCATCTATGTAGTGCTTGTGGACCTCCAGTTCTCTGGTATCTTTGCTGAACATATAGGAGGAACTTCATCAATGAAGCAATGCTCTAGTGTTCTGTATACAGCAAGTGAGCCTTTGCTATAATAGTCCTATGTTAATAATTATGTAAACTTTACTGCACAAGCAAGAGGTGTCCAACCCAGTCTATCAATAGGAAAGCAGAGGAAAGCAGCATTGTAGCTCATGAATTGTTCTGATATTTATGCAATATAGAATCATAAATGACCAAATAGCTGTGAGTTATACAAAAGCTATTAAAGGGTTATTTGGTAAGTATTTTTTTTATTTTTTTTTAAATAGGCACTGTCAGATATAAAATCTTTTGATATGTGGTAAAGCATGCTTTCAATTGCTTTCATTAAAAATGTTTCAGTGTTTCATACTGAAAAAGCCAGTCCAATAAACTGCCTCGCTGCCTCCTGGGATACATACCAGCCTGGCTGTGTCCACTCGTCATCACCTACGTCATGGACCCACTTCATGATTGACAGGTCTGCAGATCTAAAGCTGCTGTGATCGTCTCCCTCATTGTCCGTGTTTACCTCACAGTCTCCTGTGTGAGGAGAAGGGGGGAGGGGTGGGAGTACACTGCTGCCTGTGAGCAGATGATGAAAGAAGCTGGTGACTGAAGATTGGGACTGAATGGAGGATTTTTTTTTGTTTAAAAAGTGTGTGTCCCTGCATGTGTGTGTGTGTGTGTGTGTGTGTGTGTGTGTGTGTATATATATATATATATATATATATATATATATATATATATAATATGTGTGTGTTTGGATATATATGTATGTGTGTAAATCTGTGTTGTCTAGGTAATGTGCCTGTGTATGAATAAATGAAGTCAGTGTGTGTGTGTGTGTGCATATCTAATACAGGGGGGCTACAATCATATGCCTCCAGCTGTTGCAGGATGTGTGGGCATGCTGGGAGCTGTAGTTTTGCAAAACCTGTTAGCACACAGTGTGTGGTTTACAGATGCTCACTCCCGAGACCAGTGACTGAGGAGAGTGAGGGAGGGAGAGTGGTTAGTACCTGAGGAGAAGAAAGGGACCCGCCCCCCTGCTTCTGGTCGACAACATTAAAGGACAACTGTAGTGGTACATTTTTCTATATGCCCGTGCCCGGGCCTCAAAAATAAACAAAATAAAATCATACATACCTTACTACGAGCCCCCGTTGGTCCGGCACAGGCCTCATGGTCCGGCAGTGCTGACCTCATTCCACTTCCTGGGGACGGGGACGCCGCAGAGCCGTTGGCGTATCACCGGCCGTAGCAATGTCCCGCCCCGGCCAGATCTCCTTACATGACAGTGGGCTCTACCGTTGACAAATTGCCAGAGTCATAGGGGAATAAACAGATATATGATCATCCCCCTCATAGCTATAAACAGGTTACTGCCACTTTTTTTTTTTTGGTTTATTTTTTTTCCCAGAGAGTGACCACAGGTCTTCTTTAACCCCTCAGTAACTGAGTGTGCTTTATAGCCGGTTGGTCCTGGCAGCCTTCAATCATGGTTATGTCCAGCATTAATCCTTTAGACGCTACAATCAAAGTTGATGGCAGCGTCTAAAGTTGCAAAACTACATTGATGGTAGTTCAGGGATGCTGATCATGACCACCCCAGCGAAATGGGCTGATCCCTCAATCAGTTTAAGGTCTCTTTAAGGTATGGAGACTACAAAGCTATGGAGACTACAAAATAGTGAGTAAAATGTAAAAAAAAAAAATGGTAATTAGTCCCGCCAATAATAAAAGTTTAAAGTGTACCGGTCGTCAACAAAGACTCTTATATAATGTAGATAATACCCTTATATGTATATTTGTAATATATATTGGTTCATTTTGTTTTATATTTTTGGGTGAAAAAATGCAGCTATTGCGTGTGTCTCTATGAGAAGTGCAAATACAGGAAGTGAGGGCAGAATAAGCAGAGCTCTGTGCAGGCTCCTGGCTTGTGAATTATGCTCATGTGTGAGCCGGGGGCATATCACAGATCCTCAGTGTACAGAGCCCTGCTTGTCCTCACTATATATATTTTTTTTAACCAATATATATTACAAAAATACATATAATGCTATTATCTACATGATATAAAAAGTTTTTGTTGACGGCAGGTACACTTTAACCCCTCAAAATAATCTTAGTTTTTGCACTTTATTTTTTTTCCTTCTCACCTTCTAAAAATCATAACTCGTTAAATTTTGCACCTACAGACCCATATAAGGGCTTGTTTTTTGCATCACCAATTGTACTTTGTAAAGACACTACTTATTTTATAACCTAAATTGCGACAAAACCAAAAAAAATATTTGTGGGGTGAAATGAAAAAAAAAATGCCATTATGCAAATTTTAGGGCTTCCGTTTCTACGCAGTGCACTTTTCGGTAAAAATGACACCTTATCTTTATTCTGTAGGTCCATATGGTTACAAGGATACCCAATTTATGTAGGTTCTATTATAACTACATGCACCAAAATTAGTATGTTTAAAATTGGCATCTTCTGACCCCTATAACTTTTTTATTTTTCCGCATAAGTGACCATAAGAGGGCTCATTTTTTGCGCCGTGGTCTGTAGTTTTTATCGGTACCATTTTTTGATGGGACTTTTTGATCGCTTTTTATTATTTTTATGGTATATGAAGTGACCAAAAATTCATAATTTTGGACTTTGGTATTTTTTTAAGTGTACCCCATCAACTGTGCAGTTTAGCTAATCTGATATTCACATGTATTCTTTTTTTATTTATTTATTTATTTTTTTTTAACACTTTGTACTTTTTTTTTCTTTTTTAGCCCCCACAGGGGGCTATGCCATGCAATCTTCTGATTTCATACACTGATCACTGCTATGCCATAGCATAGAACTGATCAGTGTTATCGCCGCTCTGCTGCTTCAGCCTGCTGAGCAGGCATGAAGCAGTAGATCGCCGATCGGATGACCAGAAGGCAGGTGAGGACCCTCCTGTCATCTAGTAAGCTGATCGGGACATAGCGATTCTGTTGCGATAGTCCCGATCAGCTCCGCTGAGCTGCCGGGATAATTTTACTTTCACTTTAGACTCCGTGATCAACTTTGATCGTGGTGTCTAAAGGGTTAATTCCAGGCAACGGCCCGATCGGCAGTGCCCAGCATTAGCCGTGGTTCCTGGCTCCCCGTAGCAACCGGGACCCAGGGTGTTTAGCCCGTTCTCTGCTCGTGAGAGCGGTTTAAACCCGTTATACTATTCACCCCCCTGAATAGTATAAACAAAAATAAACGTATGTAGTATCCTAGTGTGCAGAAATGTTTGAACTATTAAAATATAATGTTATGTAAACCACATGGACAATGGCATAAACAAAAAAAGAAGTACAGAAATGCTGATATTTGGTCACTTCATATACCAGAAATAAATTAATAAAATGCGAACAAAAATAGTACAGATAAAAACTACTGATCATGGCACAAAAAATTATCCCTCATACATCCCTGTATATGGAAAAATAGAAAAGTTATATGGGTCAGAATAGGACAATTTTAAGCATACTAATATGTGGTGCAAAAATGTATAATTCTATAAAAGTAGTGAAATAAAATCTATCTGGGTATAGTTTAAATAATATGGACCTACAGAATAAACATAACTGTTCATTTTTACAGAAAAGTTCACTGGAAGCCCCCAAAAGCTGCATAATAACTAATAATCTTTTCTCAGATTTTGTTGCAAAATGAGTGATGTCATTGCAAAGTAAAATTGGTGGCACAAAAAAACACTTCCTCATATGGATCTGTAGGGGTACATTTTAAAATGTTATGGCTATAGGAAGGCAGAACGGAAAAAACAAGCGTAAAAATGAAAGATGGCTGCGTCCTTAAGGAGTAACAAATATATTTGTGTATTCCAAATGTAGCAGGCAATGATGAACTTGATTATATCACTCACAAACTTTCTAGTCTGATGTAAGTTTTTATACACTTGTTAAGATTACAAAGAGGGCTTTGTACACAACCTTGTTGACAACTAGGGCACTTGTCAGGTGACTTCTAGTGACCATGAGATCCAAATGTTCAGTGGCTGAGATTAAAACCATTTCTGTTCTGTTCGAGCAAGTTGCTTGTTGCAAGGAACAGGTAACAACCAATACTGAATCATCATCTTGTACTGTATATTATAGTGCTGTGTGAGAAGTTCACCCTACCAGCGGTATAAATGTATGTTTATGTTATTATTTTATTATTATTTTATTTTTCTAGGTAACAAGAAAGCCATGATTTGTGTTTACAGACAAATCACAATAAATCTAGTATCTGTATATTAAAAAATGTTTAGAAAACACAGACTGTCCCCTTAGTGTTACCCTTGTCTAGCCATTACAGGAAGCCTGTAATGTTACATGACACATGTTCCCAGAGAAACAACCTGAATGTACTGACATTAAAGGGGTTATCCACCATAAGGTGATTTTAGTACATACCTGGCAGACAGTAATGGACATGCTTAGGAAGGATCTGCGCTTGTCTTGAGGATAAATGGCTATGTTGTGGGATTACCATAATACTGTGGCTAGCTTTTTGTGAACTGGCATTTTCCTTTGCCTACAAATACCATAATTCAATTTTGCTCCCTCCCACACATCAGCCACCCTACCCATGGAAACATAAATGAGCTGCATCCATTCAAAAGACCTGTGGTTTTCAATCAGGGTGCCTACAGCTGTTGCAATAGTTTCAGATTGATCTCTCTCCCACCAAGCGATCGCTCCACCCATTGAAGCAGACAGGCTCCTTGTCATCAGCTGACTAGTGAGGTCAGGACTCGGCCGCATTGCAACCTGGGAAAAATCTGAGACAACAGTCATTTTGTTTGCTGTTAAAAATAAATATTGGGGTAAAAATCACATAAGAATTGTGAAAAAACTGTCACACACACAGGTACAGACACTATGACAGACATTTATCAACCAATTTACCCAAGTTTTTTTGCAAAAAATTGTTGCAAAAAATTGTTGCAAAAAATTTGCAATTGCGCCACCGTCTTTTTTCATGCGACAATCTGCCACGAGAGCAAGAAAAGCATGTTTTTTTCAAATCGGCATACATAAGTGGTTTTACAACAACCGCGACATTCGCAAAAAAGTCGCTAAGGCTTTAAAAACCTACTAAATATATTCCAGCCGAACCTTGGCTTAACTAACAGAAACTGACTATTGTTTTCGCTCAGGTGAGAAAAAACTCCTGCTTTTGTTACCTGCGAAAAATGTATTAACGCCGTGCAACAAAATAGTAAATTTGTTGCACGTAAGCAGAATGGAAGTGAAAAAAGCATACTAGAAAATAGCATACCTAAGCAAACTTTCATAAATGCCCCTCTATATTATGAACTAGCCCATGTAGCATAGTCAAATAAAAAAAAATTCCTGGAATACGCCTTTAAGAAATGTGTTCAGCATCTTGTGTCAGGGGGCATCATTTCAGATCCATTTTAGTAGGATAGAGCTATGACATTGACAGCTTGATGTCTGTAATGACATTGTACAGTAAAACACAAGCTGCTAATAAATCTATGAAACATATTTACATTACAGCAGAATAGAATACTGTACAGGCTACGGAAATGGAAATAATCAAATGGCAGTCTAAAAAGGGTTAAGGGATGGAGGGGTGATAAAACACACCAAAGATTAAACTCTATCTAAGATTAAACTCTAGAGTGCTTCTGATATGTTGTTTAGTTTTCATTATTGTATTAGCTATTTGTGCAAAGCCTTAAAGCGTACCTGTCCAACAAAAAAACATTTTTTATATATCACTCAGTACCTAATCCTGATCATGTACATCTAATTTTTATGTGTCTAGCACCTTTATTTATTTTTGTATTACACTTTTAATTTAGCTCACTAGTCTGAATTCCGCTCAAATGGAGGTGGCGTGGCCTCACTGTGCAGGTCTCCGCCCCCTCCCTCAGTATGCTGTCTGCTCACATCTCCCCTAGCATTAGCAAAACTACAAGATCCACTTGTCCTGGTACACAAATTAATTTTAACCAAGATAGCATGTACATAAGGGAGGAGATTTATCAAAACCTGTGCAGAGGAAAAGTTGCCCATAGCAACCAATCAGATCGCTTCTTTCATTTTTCACAGGCCTTCATAAAAATGAAAGAAGCAAGCTGATTGGTTGCTATGGGCAACTGGGCAAGTTTTCCTCTGCACAGGTTTTGATAAATCTCCCCCAAGGTCTTTATTATTGCACTTTAGTTTTTTCCTCTTTGCCCTATAATAACCATAACTGTTTTATTTTTCCATCTACAGACCCATATGGGGCTTGTTTTTTCATCAACTCCCACTACCTGCATTCAGACAATTGGCAGAAGCCCCCAGCTACAGCAATCAGCTGGGGGCTCTGGGTATGGAGCGGGCTCGAGTCAGGAGCCCTCTCCATACACCCTGAGCACCGGCATCTTAAAATTAGAGGTCCAGTGTGAGGTGCGAACTGCACCTCACACCAGCCCTGCTTGTCTGATGCAGGGCTAAACACATGAAAAATTTACCTGCCCGGCGTTTGGAACTTCGTGTCCCAGGCATTGAGCGATAGGATTTCCACATCCCTGCTTTAATGTCATCCTTTTGCACAAGGTTTTTAATATGCGTTTTCGGACCGTTATTACTTCTGAGCATGCTCAGAAGATGTCAAATGGCCTTCAGGGCTCCCAGCGGGCTTTTAAAAGTGAAGATTGTGAGTTGCACAGCAGGGGACATATGTATATAAAAGCGCTGTGGGGGGCAAGATATATAACGCTGTGGGGGGCCAGACATATAGCGCTATATTATGTCTAGCACCCCGCAGCTCTTCTATATATCTTTTCCCCCTGCTGCACTATATATGTCCCCCCCCCCCCCGGCAGTGCATTTATAATCATATGCCCCCATGGCGCTTTACATCAGTTTGCATACGTTAGTAGTATGGTCCGTTTCTGCAGCATTGAAAGGAAAATAGCAGGACGGGGGACAACAGCCATATGAACCTAACCTAAACGTGTTACTGCAGAGCTCAATGCACATATTTTGTCACCATTTTTTGTTTTTGTGTTTTATGTTTATTCTGGTGTTTTTGACCACAAAATTGTCATTGTCGCACATGGTACAAATAATGTGTGGCCACACAAAATATTTAGTTATGGGCTTAAAAAGTTATACTCTCCTGCCTGATCCCATGCCATTGGGACATGCCCAATGCTTTGGTGAGCAAGTGTTTCCTGCACGTCAAAGCAAGCACAGGAAGCGCAGCTCAAACTGGACTAGGCATCATCCAAACAGCAGTAACTTGGGATCAGAGCAGGTAAGTGTAACTCCTTTATTATTATTAAAAAGGCACTGTCACTAAAAAAAAAATTGACGTCATAGAGACAGTAAAATGTTAACACACCGTTTGTGTTTTTGAATTTTTGTGTAATCTTCATTAGTATAAGAAACCATATAGTACAGTACTACAATAGTACAGAATATTTAACATAAAAAAGTGGAGAAATAAGCATGGACATAGTAGATGCCAAGCATTTTGGAACAAGCATAATAAGAAGCAATGCAGAAACATTGTTTTAGTGATTGGTTTAGGGCTGAATACTCTGACCTCAACCATTCAAAACATGTCTCTACTTTTGTTAAGGGGTATTCCAGCACTTCCTATCCTACCTGGGTATCTCCAGCACTCCGATAGACAATGTATGGAGTGCATGCCAACCCCACTGCTCTATGCAGGGAGAGCTGGGGCCTATGTTGATGATTGCAGGGCATCCCAGAGGTTAGATTCCATGCGTTCAAACATTTATCACCTGTCCTGTGGCTAGAAAGCCCTGGAATAACCCTTCTAATTTTTTTTTAATATATTTTAGCTGATATCTGAAATGATCACTTTTGACATTTCTTTGCAGACAACATATTTTCTGTGAAGTCTTGGGCCAAGAAGAAGTTTGGATTTGAGGAAAGCAAGATTGACAAGACATTTGGAATACCAGAAGACTTTGATTATATAGATTGAATTACTTTGATAAATTGTGTATATTTATAAACCTTGATGTATATTGTGGTGGGAAGGTTTTTTTCCCCCAGAATTTTTCAGTCTCTTATTTCATAGCATCCAGGATTTCTATATCTATGTATCGATTAAGTAAATAATCCACATATAGGTTATGACAATTTTACTTTCTCATAATGCAATGACCTATTGCTAGCATATACCATTACTTTGATCAGTGGGGGGTCTGATCTCATCTACCTACTGTGAGAATGATATATAGCTGTACCAATTCATCACAGTTTTTCCCCCCAGATCAGCAACACTCTGTTATGCAGAAAAACTAAAGCGTAGCTTTATTTGTTTAAATTAGACTGTTGTGGCCGAGGAGATCTGCTTTGCAGGAAAAAAAAAAACTCAGAATGAGGTGCAGCTCCTTCTGTCCTAGGTTTGGTGTGGGTCCTCGAAGTTCAACCCCCACTGATCCGAAAGTAATGGCATATCCTACCCATATCCTATAACTTTATTAACTTTTTTTTATAATTCATGTTGTTTTCCAATGGATTATATTTATAATTCATTAATTTGCCTTTTGTAATTGTTTTTTGTAGTGATTATACAAAACTAAGTCACTTACAGTTCACAATAAAATTGTGGCATTACCACTACTTAAAGGTAAACTCAGTATTTGTATGTAAAGTGACATACAAAAAGGACATTGTGGCCCTTATTTACTAAGCTGAAACCGACCAGTTTTCATCTGGTTATTTTGTCTGAGACATGTCTGCGCCAGTGTGCGCCTGAAAAATCTGTCAAACCCGAAAAGGGGACGTGGTCGGTCAAAAGGGGCGTGGTTTCACAACCTGACCGATTTACCATTGAATTCACAGAAAATCCTGTGGGTAAATGGCTGGAAATATCGACCTAGAAAAAGCTGGTCAGAAAATGTTCGCGACTTTTCCCAATAGTAAATAGAGAGGAATCCTGCATGTCTGAAACAACTTTTCCCACTAGTAAAAACCCGAAACTCTTAGTAAATGAGGCCCAGTGTGTTTTGTGTTGCTGGGTACCTTGCACCATTTTTTTTGTTCCTTACTAGGGAAACATTTTAGTACATTTTAGTGTACCATGGAGTAATAACCATAATAAGATAAATCCAAAAATCTATACATGTCCATAGAATTGCCACTTACTACTAGTAAAAGCACGTGGCCCAGATTTATGAACTTGTCTAAAACAGAAACGGATTTGCGCAATCTCAGAACAGAAACTGATTTGCCCAATCATATCTCAGCTTTTATTTTACCAGAGTAATTTGAGAAATGAAAGCTGTGCTGTGGTTGGTTCCTATGAGCAAGCCAGACAGTTTTTTTCCTCTGACAGATTCATAGACATGGGCCACAGTGTTTATACTAAAAAATGGTTTATCTTGCTAAGTAACTTTATTTCGGGCCTTGAACCCACAGAGACTAAAGCTACATTTTTAATCTGATTGTACTGTTGGGAAAAAACACAGTGGAAAAGACAACAGGAGATTTAGATATATTCTCCTGTTGTGAACACTTTCTTTTACCGCTGTTAAGAAATTCCCTCCTGCTTTTTTTTTTTTTTAGTTACAATGTTTTCTGCACAATTTATTAAACCTAGGCAATACCCCCTGTTTAGGAGAAGTGTTCTAATTATTTTACATTCTTGATGATGAAGGAGATCTGTTGAACATGATCTCCTAGCCCTCACGTATTCTCCAACGGGTAAATTCCATATGGTGTGTTTTTCATGACCATTGTTCGCATGTAGCAAAGAATTACCCAAACAGGGTTTACTGTTTAATTTGGTGTGAACAGTGCCAGAGGATAAATCAGAAAGAAAAACTACATCCAGGAACACCATTTCACCAGGATTAAAATTACAAGAAAAAATTAGATTATCTGGATTGATGTTTAAATATTGAACAAAAAAGGAGATGGCTCAGTGGTTGTGATGGATCATAAACATGTCTGGGATGTGCTCAATGATGACACAACGTATTGTAAAATGAATAATAATCCTACTACTGATATACAAGCTAAACTTAAGTGTATCCTGAGTGAAGGTACAGCGTTAGGTATTTTTTCATCTTAAATGGAGGAATCACTTTTTGTGTCTGAACCAATATGTCCCATTTTTCATAGTCTCCCAAAGACACATAAGAATGTCTTTCCTCTTCACCTCAGACCAACAGTGTCGGGAATATGTTTGATGAATGAAAAGCTTTCAATGTGGTTAAACAGCCTCTTGCAACCTTTAGTCACCAGAGTCCCCAGCTACATACAGGACACTAAGGAATTGTTAGTGTCCTTCCAACATTTTAAATGGGACCCAGATCTGATAAATAACATGTGACGTCGCGTCTCTATAGCACTATACCGCATGACAGGGCTCTTATAGCACTTGAATATCACCTGAGTACATACAGTAATTACGATTTAGATATAAAAAAAAATATATTTTGGATGTCAATTCATTTTTACTTACCAACAATTATCTTTCTTTTGATGGATCTTTCCTCCTTCAGGTCAGGGGTTATCCAACGGGGGTCAAATTCTCTCCCTCATTGCATTGGCCAACCTCTACATGGCCTGGTGGGAGGAAAGATCCATCCACACTCTGGAAAATCCCTTTCTCTCCCACATCGCGTGTTACAGATGATATATTGATGACGTCCTCACGGTGTGGCGGGGACCATGTGATCATACCACCATCTCCTCTTTTGTTCAGTATTTAAACACCAATCCAGATAATCTTAGTTTTTCTTGTAATTTTCATCCTAATGAAATGGTGTTCCTGGATGTAGTTTTTCTGTCTGATTTATCCTCCGGCACTGTTTACACCAAATTATACAGTAAACCCTGTCCGGGTAATTCTTTGCTACATGCAAACAATGGTCATGAAAAACACACCATACAGAATTTACTCGTTGGAGAATACGTGAGGGCTAGAAGATCATGTTCAACAGATCTCCTTTATCATCAAGAATGTAAAATAATTAGATCACATCTCCCTAGGTTTAATTAATCATGCAGAAAAAAGCAGGAGGGATTTTCTTTACAGCGATAAAAGAAAGTGTTCACAACAGGAGAATATATCTAAATCTGCTGTTGTCTACCACAGTTTTTTCCCAACAGTACAATCTGATTAAAAATATTGTTAGGAGGAATCTCCCAATTTTACAGCAGAATTACATTTTGTCAGTAGGTTGTAGATATGTGGCATGCAAAATGCCACAATTGGTAATCCTGTGTCTCACAGTTTTGTTCATCCGTGGCAATGTCTCTAAAAAGATGACTTGGTTGACTTATAAAGGTAGTACACCATGCGGTAAAAGCAAATATATGGTCAAAACACATGAAGTAGAATCCTTTTCTAATGAACAACAAAAAATTCCTATTTCTACTTATCTTGTGAATTGGATCATGTGGTCTACACCATACACTGTGATACGTGTAGAATCTAGTATGTTGGATCGACTACACGCAGGTTGAAATCTCGCATCTCTGAGCATCTGGCGGGCGCACAGGTCTTGGACGGCGTTCAGACACTTTAGGGATGCACACGCAGGTAATCCGATCGTATAGTTCACATTGAGAGAGTGACACGCCCTCAACGTGGTGGTGAATTGAGAAAGAAACTCTAAAGGTCTAAAGAACAGTACTGATATTATGAAGCTGGAGGTGTCCCGAAGGAGCAGGCGAAGGATTCCTCGTTGTGGCGCTCACACGGCAGTCTTCTTGAAGTGGATGCAGGAGGAAGATGTGTCTTCACGGCAAATAACCGAAGCGGACAGGTAATTAAATAAAACAAAGTTCGCTTTATTGTATTAAAAGTGTACGGACTACGCGTTGCGAGGGGCTAGACCCCCTCTTCATCAGGTACAATAGTATGACATCATTACATAACAACCTTATATACAGGGGGAAAAAATGCCAAAAACGGGTTAGAATGAAAACATGGATAGGAAGAAAAGACAGGGCTATATTGTGTAACTACCAAAATTTCTACACAGGGTCCATGGAGGGAAAAAGAGGATTAAGTAACGTGGCCTGTACAAAGATTCCTCTATGTTCAAACTGGGCTGCAACAGGTGTCAGTGTGTCCAGGTAAGGTATGGGAGACAGAAGACAAAACAAGTCAAAAGACAACATCATTTATTATTAATAAAACACATAAATGGGGTAAATAGTGTGTGTGTGTGTGTGTGTGTGTGTATATATATATATATACACACACTTATGTACAAAAAGTATGTTCTAATAAATTGGAGATTGCTTAAAAAATTTAAATTAAAAAGATCTGTGAATGATTAATATTATCGTACTGATAAATTAATTCAGTTGCCTCTGTTCCATGCTGGGAGTAGTAGTACCTTAAAGGACAACTGTAGTGCTGTAGTGCAAGACTTTTATATATTGCTGTGCCCGGGCTGAAAAAATAAACAAAATAAACTTTAACATACCTTCCTACGTGCCCCCGTCGGTCAGGGTACCGGCCTCACGGTCCAGCAGTGAGAACCTCATTCAACTTCCTGGGGAGGGAGACGTCACAGAGCCATTGGCGTATCACCGACCGCAGCGATGTCCCGCCGGTGATCGGCTGAGCGCACGGTCATGTAAGAAGCCGGCCAGAGCGCCTTCCATGACAGTGCTCTCAGCCTATCACCAGATGGGGCGGGACATCGCTGCGGCCGGTGATACACCGAAGGCTCTGTGACGTCTCTGTCCCCAGGAAGTTGAATGATGTTCGCTCCGCTGGACTTTGAGGCCGGTTCCGGACCGACGGGGGCACGTAGGAAGGTATGTTAAAGTTTATTTTGTTTTATTATTGCAGCCCGGGCACAGCAATATATAAAAGTCTTGCACTACAGTTGTCCTTTAATAATGACAGAAATCTAGCTAATAAGATTTAACAGTAGTTAAAATAAATCACAGTTCATAAATTACATCATTAACCCCTTATGGACATAGGGGGTTATTCGTCAATAATGGTCTTGGCTAGATAATTTTTGTTGTTTGTCTAGATGTATTTTTATTTATTTTTTTATATAAATTTCGCGCAGATCTGCACCCAGATCATTTTCTACCACCGCTTTCTGATCACGTCTACCCTGCTTCTGAGGAGCTTGGTTGTCTGTGTGTTTGCCTTAACTCCTTGGGGACGGAGCCCATTATAACCCTGAGGACGGGAGCATTTTTTGCAATTCTGACCACTGTCACTTTAAGCATTAACCCCTTAAGGACCGGAGGTTTTTCCGTTTTTGCATTTTCGTTTTTTGCTCCTTGCCTTTAAAAAATCATAACTCTTTCAAATTTACACCTAAAAATCCATATGATGGCTTATTTTTTGCGCCACCAATTCTACTTTGTAATGACGTCAGTCATTTTGCCCAAAAATCTATGGTGAAGCGGGAAAAAAAATCATTGTGCGACAAAATTGAAAAAAAAACGCTGTTTTGTAACTTTTGGGGGCTTCCGTTTCTACGTAGTAAATTTTTCGGTAAAAATGACACCTGATATGTATTCTGTAGGTCCATACGATTAAAATGATACCCTACTTATATAGGTTTGATTTTGTCGGACTTCTGGAAAAAATCATAACTACATGCAGGAAAATTAATACGTTTAAAATTGTCATTTTCTGACCCCTATAACTTTTTTATTTTTCCGTGTATGGGGCGGTATGAGGGCTCTTTTTTTGCGCCGTGATCTGAAGTTTTTAACGGTACCATTTTTGCATTGATAGGACTTATTGATCACTTTTTATTCATTTTTAAATGATATAAAAAGTGACCAAAAATGCACTATTTTGGACTTTGGAATTTTTTTGCGCGCACGCCATTGACCGAGCGGTTTCATTAATTATATATTTTTATAATTCGGACATTTCCGCACGCGGTGATACCACATATGTTTATTTTTATTTACACTGTGTTTTTTTTTTATTGGAAAAGGGGGGTGATTCAAACTTTTAATAGGGGAGGAGTTAAATGATATTTATTCACTTTTTTTTTCACTTTTTTTTTGCAGTGTTATAGGTCCCATAGGGACCTATAACACTGCACACACTGATCTTCTATGCTGATCACTGGTTTCTCATAAGAAACCAGTGATCAACGATTCTGCCGCATGACTGCTCATGCCTGGATCTCAGGCACTGAGCAGTCATTCGGCGATCGGACAGCGAGGAGGCAGGAAGGGGCCCTCCCGCTGTCCTGTCAGCTGTTCGGGATGCCGCGATTAGCCGCGGCTATCCCGAACAGCCCGACTGAGCTAGCCGGCAACTTTCACTTTTAGCCGCGCGGCTCAGCTCTGAGCACGCGGCTAAAGGGTTAATAGCGCGCGGCGCCGCGATCGGCGCTGCGCGCTATTAGAGGCGGGTCCCGGCTTCACTATGACGCCGGGCCCGCCATGATATGACGCGGGGTTACTGTGTAACCCCGCGTTATATCAGAAGAGCAGGACCAAGGACGTACCGGTACGTCCTTGGTCCTTAAGGGGTTAATAACTCTGGAAGGCTTTTACTTTTCATTCTGATTCCGAGATTGTTTTTCCGTGACATATTCTACTTTATGTTAGTGGTAAATTTTTGTCGATACTTGCATCGTTTCTTGGTGAAAAATTCCAAAATTTGATGAAAAAATTGAAAATTTAGCATTTTTCTAACTTTGAAGCTCTCTGCTTTTAAGGAAAATAAACATTCTAAATAAATAATATTTTGATTCACATATACAATGAGGGGCATTTACTAATCTTTTACTATGTAGTCTGGTTTTTACCCTGTTTTTTTCTACTTCATTTTTGACTATGTGCGACAAATTTACTAAATTGTTGCACGGCATTAATAAATTTGGCACACATAGGCACAAGTGGGAAATTTACTTCATGTAGTAGAAAAAATAGTCTGTTCCTTTTTCCTGCTGTCCGAATAGGTTTGGCTTCTAGGTTTCCTTCTGGATCTTTTGTTTTTGAGTCTTTTTTTAGCTTTTTCACCACATCTAAATAATTCAATAACTACAGTGGTCCCTCAAGTTACAATATTAATTGGTTCCAGGACAACCATTGTAAGTTGAAACCATTGTATGTTGAGACCATAACTCTATGGAAACGTGGTAATTGGTTCTAAAGGCACCAAAATGTCATCCAAAATAGGAAAAAGTGACAAAGAAAAATAAGTAGATAACTAATATAGATAAAGCAAATCCTTACATATAAAAGTAATAAAGATCTGCTGGGAGCTGTAAATCACTGTCTATGTCAGTGTTTCCCAAGCAGGGATCCTCCAGCTGTTGCAAAACTATAACTCCCAGCATGCCTGGACAGCCAAAGGTTGTCCGGGCATGCTGGGAATTGTAGTTTTGCAAAAGATGGGGCCACCCTGCTTGGGAAACACTGGTCTATGTAGAGGACAGGAGCTTCTTCAGGAGTCCTGTACAGTACAGGCAATGTCCGAAACAAGTAATGGAGTCGCCCTCACCTGGTGTCCAAAAGAGCAGCTAACCCTGATACAGGTAAAGTGTACAGAACATGTAATACCAGACACCAGTCAGTGCATACACTTCAGAGTAATACAGGGGTTTTACCAGTGAATGCCCATTTTGATTGGTTGGTTCTTCCAGCCATTGACACGTTTCACAGATCTGGACTGTCTGTAGCATTGTATGTTGAGTCTGGTTTCAACTTACGATGTCCAGAAAAGACCATTGTATGTTGAAACTATTGTATGTTGAGGCCATTGTAAGTTGAGGGATCACTGTAAATTGTAGTCATGGCTCAGAAGTGGTAAACGGCGTTTAGTGTGTGTGTGTGTGTGTGTGTGTGTGTTTATTACATTTTTTAACACAGTTTTTTTTCTCCCTAAATGTACTTACACTTTTTTTTTTTGGTTACTTCTTCTACAGATCTGTGTATCCTGTGGACTCCTTCGGATTCGGTGGACTACTTCGACGACTAGCGTTTTTCTTTGCTTGATGTTAATAAAATGGTTAACGAGGGCTTGTGGGAGAGTGTTTTTTTGTAATAATTTTTTTTTTAAATCTGTTGTGTTTTTTTTAATTTTACTTTACTAGACAGGCTTAGTAGTGGAAACTGTCTTATAGACTGAGTCCACAAAAACAGCTAGCGCTAACCCCCAATTATTACCCCGGTACCGAACACCACAGGGGTGCCGGGAAAAGCCGGTACCAACAGGCCCGGAGCATCAAAAATGGCACTCCTGGGCCTAGGCAGTAACAGGCTGGGGAGGGCCAGTAACACTGGTCCTCGCCCACCCTGGTAACGTCAGGCTGTTACTGTTTGGTTGGTATTTGGCTGAGAATAAAAATAGGGGGACCCTATGCGTTTTTTAAATATATTTAATTATTTATAAAAAAAAAACGCATAGGGTCCCCCCTATTTTCATTCTCAGCCAAATACCAACCAAACAGTAACAGCCTGACGTTCCAAGGGTGGGTGAGGTCCATTGTTACTGGCCCTACCCAGCCTAAATAACGCCAGCCTGTTACCGCCTAGGCCCAGGAGCGCCATTTTTGACGCTCCAGGCCTGTTGGTACCGGCTCTTCCCGGCACCCCTGTGGCGTTGGGTACCGGGGTAATAATAGGGGGTTAGCGCTAGCTGTTTTTGTGGCTAACGCTAAGCCCAGGTTAGTAATGGACTCTGTCTATAAGACAGCTTCCACTACTAAGCCTGTCTAGTAAAGTAAGAAAAAAACACAACAGGTTTTAAAAATTTTTTATTACAAAAAACACTCCCCCACAAGCCCTCGTTAACCATTTTATTGAAATCAAACAAAGAAAAACGCTGGTCATCGAAGTAGTCCACTGAATCCGAAGGAGTCCACAGGATACACAGATCTGAAATGAGAAGAAAACAAAAAAAATGGGTTAGTACATTTATTATCACCTGCTCACACATCTCCCGCCCCGCATGACTACAACTGCCAGCATGCCCTTACAGTAAGGACATGCTGGGAGTTGTAGTTGTGTGGTGCAGGAGATGTGTGGGCAAGTGACAAGCTTGTCCCCTGCCCCCAGCTGCAGGACTACAACTCCCAGCATGCCCTTACAGTAAGGTGGGGCGGAGGCCGGGCACAGTGTTTCCCAACCTGGGACTTGTAGTTTTGCAACATCTGGAGGCACCCTGGTTGGGAAACACTGTTTTAGGCCAGTGTTTCCCAACCAGGGTGCCTCCAGATGTTGCAAGACTACAACTCCCAGCATGCCTAGACAGACTTTGACTGTCCAGGCATACTGGGACTTGTAGTTTTGCAACATCTGGAGGCAACCTGGCTGGGAAACACTGGCCTAAAACAGTGTTTCTCAACCAGGGTGCCTCCAGATATTGCAAAACTACAACTCCCAGCATGCCTGGACAGCCAAAGGCTGTCCAGGCATGCTGGGAGTTGTAGTCTTGCAACATCTGGAGGCACCCTGGTTGGGAAGCTTGGGCAACTTACCGGCTTCCGTAGGATCCAGCGCTGCACGACACTGCCGCGCGACGATCTCCGACAGCGATCGTCGCTGGAGCCTTGGAAGGGTAAGTGAACGTCTTCGCCGGTCCCCTTCAGCTGTTTAGTTTTGCAACAGCTGGAGGACTACAGTTTACAGACCACAAACTAGTGGTCTGCAAACTGTGGCCCTCCAGCTGTTGCAAAACTACAACTCCCAGCATGCCTGGACAGCCAATGGCTGTCCAGGCATGCTGGGAGTTGTAGTCTTGTAACATCTGGAGGCACCCTGGTTGGGAAACACTGTTTTAGGCCAGTGTTTCCCAACAAGGGTGCCTCCAGCTGTTGCAAAACTACAACTCCCAGCATGCCTGGACAGCCAAAGGGTGTCCAGGCATGCTGGGAGTTGTAGTTTTGCAACATTTGGAGGCACCCTGGTTGGGAAGCTTGGGCAACTTACTGGCTTCCGTAGGATCCAGCGCTGCACGACACTGCCGCGCGACGATCTCCGTCAGCGATTGTCGCTGGAGCCTCGGAAGGGTAAGTGAACGTTTTCGCCGGTCCCCTTCAGCTGTTTAGTTTTGCAACAGCTGGAGGACTACAGTTTACAGACCACACACCAGTGGTCTACAAACTGTGGCCCTCCAGCTGTTGCAAAACTACAACACCCAGCATGCCCTGACAGCCAAAGCCTATGGCTCTCAGGGCAGGAGCCCGGGCTGACATTACAGTGCAGCCGCCCGGGCTCCTCATACGGCCTCCCCGCTACCCCCCCCCCCCCTTGTCTCCCGCCCGGGTTCCTCATACGGCCTCCCCGCTACCCCCCCCCCCCCTTGTCTCTCGCCCGGGCTCCTCATACGGCCTCCCCGCTACCCCCCCTTGTCTCCCGCCCGCGCCGCTCCCGCTGCTACAAGACTACAACTCCCAGCGTGTCCTCACTGTAAGGGCATGCTGGGACTTGTAGTCTTGCAACAGCAGACAGATGGAAGTTGTGTGGCGCTGGCAGGTGAGAGGGGGGGGATGTAAATCACTGTAGTGTCCCGGTAGCGCAGTGAGGGTAGCGGGGAGAAAGTATGTCGGAGCCCGGGCGGTAGTAGCTTTTCCTGCTCCATGTTGGAGCTGGAGTAAATTTAGTCAATTTTTACGGCCGTTGCGACAGTTTATTGCGCAACTGCGACTGTCTCAGTTAATAAATTCCTGACCACTGCAAGTAAAAACTGAAAACTTGCGTAAATTAAGCGGGAAATTTTTTTTTGACTTTCTAGTTCTTGCTAGGGAAAGTCGCACAATTTATAGGGTAGGCGCAATTGCGAAAATTTTGCGCCAAAAATAGTCATAAAAAAATGACTAAACCCCTTAGACATTATGAGGGGCATTTACTACTTTATGTTTGCATCATAAAGTTGACATGTTTTTACTTTTGGAAAACATCAGAGGGCTTCAATGTTCCGCAGCAATTTTCCAATTTTTCACAAAATTTTCAAAATCGGAATTTTTTAGGGGCCAGTTCAGTTTTGAAGTGGATTTGAAGGGCCTTCATATTAGAAATACCCCATAAATTACCCCATTATAAAAACTGCACCCCTCAAAGTATTCAAAATGACGTTCAGTAAGTTTGTTAACCCTTTAGGTGTTTCACAGGAATAGCAGCAAAGTGAAGGAGAAAATTCTAAATCTTAATTTTTTACACTCGCATGTTCTTGTAGACCCAGTTTTTGAAATTTTACAAGGGGTAAAAGGAGAAATAGCCCCCCAAAATTTGTAACCCAATTTCTCTCGAGTATGGAAATACCTCATGTGTATGTCAAGTGTTCGGCGGGCGCAGTAGAGGGCTCAGAAGGGAAGGAGCGACAATGGGATTTTGGAGAGTGAGTTTTGCTGAAATGGTTTTTGGGGGCATGTCGCATTTTGGAAGCCCCTATGGTGCCAGAACAGCAAAAAAAAAAACACATGGTATACTATTTTGGAAACTACACCCCTCAAGGCACGTAACAAGTGGACCGGTGAGCCTTAACACCCCACAGGTGTTAGACGACTTTTCGTTATATTCGGATGTGTAAATGAAAAAAAAAAATTTCACTAAAGTGCAGGTTTTTTCCCAAAATTTACCATTTCTACAAAGGGTAATGGGAGAAAAATGCCCCCAAACTTTGTAACGCAATTTCTCCCGAGTATGGAGATACCCCATATGTGGCCCTAAACTGTTGCCTTCAAATACGACAGGGCTCTGAAGTGAAAGAGCACCATGCACATTTGAGGCCTGAATAAGGAATTTGCAGTAGGGGTGGACCTGGTTACAAGGACGGGGCTTGTCTCCACCAAAACCCTACAGCAGTGTCTCCCACAGGGTGCCTCCAGCTGTTGCAAGACTCCCAGCCTGCCAGGACAGTCTATGGCTGTCCAGCAACACTGGGAGTTGTGGTTTTGCCACAGCTGGAGGCGCCGTTTAGGAAACACTGCCGTATGAGACGTTTTTCATTTTTATTGGGGGGGGGGGGGGGGGGGGCGGGCGACGTGTAAGGGGGTGTATGTGTAGTGTTTAACTTTTTATTATTTGTTAGTGTAGTGTAGTGTTTTTAGGGTACATTCACACAGGCAGGGGTTCACAGTAAGTTTCCTTGAAGGAAACCCACAGTAAACCCGCCCGTGTGAATGTACCCTGTACATTCACATGGGGGGGTGGGGGGCGCCCCAAGGGGGGGGCACCCCAAACCTTCAGCTGTGGCAAAATGACAACTCCCAGAATGCACTGACAGACCGTACATGCTGGGAGTTGTAGTTTTACAACAGCTGTAGGCACACTGGTGGGGAACCACTGAGTTAGAAAACAGACTCTAGCTCAGTGATTCCAACCCATGTGCCTCCAGCTGTTGCAAGACTACAACTCCCAGCATGTACGGTCTGTCAGTGCACTCTGGGAGTTGTAGTTTTGCAACAGCTGGAGGCACACGGGTTGGAATCACTGAGTTAGGAAACAGACTCTAGCTCAGTGTTTCCCAACCAGTGTGCCTACAGCTGTTGCAAAACTACAATTCCCAGCATTGCCAGACAATAAGGGATTCTGGGCGTGTAGTTCTGCAATATCTGGCCCTTCAGATGTTGCAGAACTACAACTCCCAGCATGCCTGGACAGTCTGGGCATGCTAGGAGTTGTAGTTATGCAACAACTGGGGAAGAACAGTGGCCTCCAAACTGTAGCCCTCCAGATGTTGCAAAACTACAACTCCAAGCATGCCCAGACTGTCCAGGCATGCTGGGAGTTGTAGTTCTGCAACATCTGAAGGGCCAGATATTGCAGAACTACACGCCCAGCATCCCTGACTGTCTGGGCATGCTGGGAGTTGTAGTTTTGCAACATCTGGAGGGCTACAGTTTGGAGACCACCATATAGTGGTCTCCAAACTGTGCCACTTCAGATGTTGCAAAACTACAACTCCCAGCATGCCCAGACAGTCAGTGCATGCTGGGAGTTGTAGTTTTGCAACATCTGGAGGACCATAGTTTAGAGACCACTACACAGTGGTCTCCAAACTGTGACCCTCCAGATGTTGCAAAACTACAACTCCCAGCATGCCCAGACAGCCTTTGGCTGTCTGGGCATGCTGGGAGTTGTAGTTTTGCAGCTTTGTAGTTTTGCAGCACTTATCGCGATCTTCACTGCAGCCTTCTCAGCCGCACTTTCCGGCCGCCGCTCTTCCTCCTGCCGCCGCTTGTTCCTGCCGCCGCTGCTCCGGGATGACGCCGCCTCCGCCGCCGATGCCGGTCCGGGTAAGCCGGGCCATGTTCCCCCCCTCGCCACCAGTGTTCCCCCCGCTCTGTACCGACTTCGATCGGTGCGCAGAGCGGGGGGAAATGAACTGTAACCCCCCGCCCCCCTCCTGCCATTGGTGGTCAGCCTGACCGACCAATGGCAGGGGATTGGAGGGGATGGCAAGATTGCCACCTCGCTCCTATGCTTTAGGCTGGTCGGAGCTGTCTCTGACAGCTCCGATCAGTCTTATTTTCCGGGAGATCGGGTCACCAGTGACCTGATTTGCCCGGATCGCGACAAATCGCAGGTCTGAATTGACCTGCGATTTGCTGCAAACGCCGATATGGGGGGGGTCTCAGGACCCCCCTAGGCATTGCCACGGGATGCCTGCTGATAGCATTGCCACGGGATGCCAGCAGGCATCCCGGTCCGATTACCGCCCGGCGAGCGGCAGTGATCGGAAATACGGAGGGCGGATGGATACGCCCTCCGTCCTTAAGTGACGGGACGCGAGGGCGTATGCATACGCCCTTCGTCCCAAGGAGTAAAAATTTAAACTAAAATGCCAAATTAATACCACTGCATCCATCACTTAAAAAAATGGTCTAGCAACACCAAAAGGTCAAAATGACAGATTTTAGAATAATAAAAAAAGACCAAAAAAAGCAATAGAACACAATGATGAATAACCCCCATAGTGTTTTTCCTTTCTTGCACTTTAGTTTTTTCCTCCTTACCTTTTAGAAATCCTAACCCTTTCAATTTTGCACCTAAAAATCCATATGATGATATATGCGCCACCAATTCTACTTCTTCTATCAGTCATTTTACCCAAAAATCTACGGCAAAACAAAAAAAAATTATCGTGCGACAAAATTTAAGAAAAAACGCCATGTTGCTACTTTTGGGGCTTCCGTTTCTACACAGTACATTTTTCAGTACAAATGACACCTTATCTTTATTCTGTAGGTCCATACGATTACAATAATACCCTACTTGTATAGGTTTGATTTTGTCTTACTTCTGGAGAAAATCATACATTTAAAATTGTCATCTTCTGACCCCTATAACTTTTTTATTTTTCCGCGAACGGGGCGGTAGGAGGGCTAATCTTTTGAGTTTTGATCTGGTTTTTATTAGTACCATTTTATTTTTATTAATAGAAAAAAGGCAAGTGACACCAATACCTTAGTCAGGCAGCTCCCAGTGATGGACAACAGAAAGGCACGACAGGTAACCAGGTAACTCCAGCCGTGGCGGTGCTAGGACAATACAATAATAGATATCAACACTAGTACAAATAAGAACTGGAGAGGCGTCCTGCACTCACCACAGGAGGCAGGATGAAGCGCAATTTTATGCATGAAACCGTCGGCAGTCGCCTCTGAGCACCCCACGCTACCTTGTCAGCGGATCCGGAGGAGCAGCCCGAGATGGAAGCCAAGTGACCAGTACCTATGCGGTGAGTGCAGGACACCTGTCCAGGTCTTATTTGTACTACCATTTTTGTTTTGATTGCTTTTTATTCATTTTTTTATGGTTTAAAAAGTGACCAAAAATACGCAATTTTGGACTTTAGAATTTCTTTGCGCGTACGCCATTGACTGTGTGGTTTAATTAATTATATATTTTTGTAGTTTGGACATTTACACACATGGCGATACCACATATGTAAATTTTTATTTACACCATTTTTTTTTGTAATGGGAAAATATGGGTGATTCAAACTTTTATCGGAATTGGGTTAAATCATCTTTATTAACTTTTTTTTTTTTTTGCAATGTTATAGCCCCCATAGGGGGCTATAACATGCATTATGTAGATTGCAGACACTGATCAATGTTATGCCATAGCATAGCATTGATCAGTGTTATCGCTGCTTGACTGCTCCTGCCTGGATCTCAGGCACAGAGCAGTCATTTGGCAATTGGACATAGAGGAGGCAGGTAAGAGATCCTTCTCGTACATGCTAACTGATCGGGACACCACGATTTCACCAAGGTGGTCCTGATCAGCCCTACTGAGCTGCCGGTAAGCTTTCACTTTAGACGCGGTGATCAACTTTGATCGCCACGTCTAAAGAGTTAATGACAGACATCTGCCTGAACGGCGATGTCCGGCATTAGCCACAGGTTCTGGCTGCTGATAGAAGCCAGGACCGTGTGGGTATGATAACCCTCCCGTGCCACAGCGCCGTTTATAAACAGCGTTTTGCGGCAAGGTGTTAAAAAAAAACATTTATAAAAAAATGTTTTACAAATTCATTAAAAAAAATATGTATTAGTTTTACAATTACATGGCCCTTTTATCCATTTTTCATATTGCGGTTACATTTTTATATCCATGCCCGCTCACATAAATTGGTCCCTGATTGAAAATTGATAAAAATTTTGTTCTAAAAAATATAAATCCCCTACAAATTCTTCTATCCCTACTGCATAATTTTTATTTTTTTTAACCCCTTAACAATGTCAGGATGTAAATGTACGTCCTGGTGAGGTGGTACTTAACACACCAGGACGTACATTTACGTCCTATACATAACTGCGAACATCGGGGTGATGCTCGTGTCATGCGCGGCAGGTCCCGGCTGCTGATAGCAGCCAGGGACCAGCCGGTAATTGCCGACATCTGCGATCGTGCGGATGTCCTCCATTAACTCCTCAGAAGCCACGATCGATACAGATCACGGCATCTGCAGAAGTTTGGCACTCAATGTAGACGATCGGATCGCCCGCAGTGCTGCCGCCGCGATTGGTTGTTCTGTAATGGCGGACGGAGGTCCCCTCACCTGCCTCTGTCCATATCCCAGCGTCTTCTGCTCTGGTCTGAGATCGAGCAGACCAGAGCAGAAGATGACAGATAACACTGATCAGTACTATACCCTATGCATAGCACTGAACAGTATTAGCAATCAAATGATTGCTATAAATAGTCCCCTATGGGGACTATTAAAGTGTAAAAATGAAAGTAAAAAATAAAAGTAAAAAAAAGTGAAAAATCCCCTCCCCCAATAAAAATGTAAATTGTCCGTTTTCCCCATTTGGCCCCCAAAAAGTGTAAAAATAAATAAATAAAAATGTTTTAATAAACATATTTGGTATCGCCGCATGTGTAAATATCAGAACTAATAAAATATAATGTTAATTATCCCATACGGTGAACGGCGTGAACATAAAAAATTAAAATAAAGTCCAAAATTGCTGCTTTTTTTTAATAACATTTTATTCCCCAAAAAATTGATAAAAAATGTATTAAAAGTTTTATATATATATATATATATATATATATATATATATATATATGCAAATGTGGTATAAAAAAAATTATAGATCTCAGCACAAAAAATTAACCCTCATACCGCCGCTTATACGGAAAAATTAAAAAGTTATAGGTCAGCAAAATAGAGGGATTTTAAACGCACTAATTTGGTTAAAAATGCGCAATTTTTTTTTTATAAGCAGTACAATAATAGAAAAGTATGTAATCATGGGTATCATTTTAATCTTATAGTATCTCATTTTAGTATTGACTCACAGAATAAAGAAAACAGGTCTATTTAACCATAAAGTTTACAGCATGAAAACGAAACCTTCCAAAATTAGCAAAATTGCGCTTTTCTTATCAATTTCCCAACACAAATAATATTTGTTTGGTTGTGCCATACATTTTATGGTAAAATGAGTGATGTCATTACAAAAGACAACTGGTCGTGCAAAAAACAAGCCCTCATACTAGTCTGTGGATGAAAATATAAGAGTTATGATTCTTAGAAGGCAAGGAGGAAAAAACGAAAACGTAAAAATAAAATTGTCTGAGTTCTTAAGGTCCAAATGGGCTGAGGAGTCCTTAAGGGGTTAAAAAACTGCCAGGGAGCTCAAAATTGGAAAAAAATAAAATAAATAAACAAAAAAACGCCAAGAGGAATAAAAAAAAAAAAAAATCCCAAAATTAAAAACCCCAAGAGGATTTAGCATTTTGCGATTCTCCATAAGCCTGCAGCTAACATCTAGCCGCTGCGTTTTTCACGAAAAAAACACTGAGCGGCAGAATTGTAGTTTTTTTGGGGCCGTTTTTTTGCAACAACAACAACAAAAAAAGTGGAAACTTAGCCTTAGTGTGTAAAAGAGGTCATGTGCAACAAGCTTGCGACATTTTCCAAAAATTTGCGCTTGATATATACCTTGTGTTTTGCACTTTTTCCCGTGTTTTTTCTCTGCAGGCTTGTGGATGGAGACTAGCAGATGTGATGTCTCCTATACATCTCACGCACACACAGAAGCATGGATCCCCTATATTACTGTAGCACATATTCAGAAGCTGCAGCATGAAGGATATTTTAGAACAGTACTAAGCAGTGTAAGATGTAGGATGAGATATAACACTTATTGGTGCTGTGTCTTCATTGCAGCAAAACCCTTTTATGGGCAGATTATAACCTTATTTCTTAGTGAGCTGATCTGAGTCTCTGAAGATGGACTTGAGCAGTTTTTCACAGCAAAATAATGTGCTTAGGAGAAGAGGAAAAGAGTTTGATAAGTTGGGAAAATAATATTTTCCTCTAATAAAATAAATATTTTTATATGTGCTACTGATTCATGCAAAGTTTGTTTTAAGTGCTGGATCTATTAAAGACCAGTCTTCAGTAGATTACAAGCAAATCTCTGTATTTCATAGCTGCTGATTTTATTACCAGACCTATAAAGATAATCGGTATAGTTTTATCCTCTTTCAGTTGTATAGTTTAGTTATTTGATTTACTATTTGATTACATTTGTTTTCCCTTTAGTACACTGAACAGTTCTAGGTGACAGATTCTATCCTGTTTGTTATCTTTACAGCCATTGAGAAGAGATAATTACTGAGATTGTCAGTGTTAAGAGCCTTTGTTCTTCAGACACACCTCCAAGTGTTCTGATCTGTGTAATAGTCGCAGTGCGAGTATAGCTGAATGGGATTAAGGGAGCTGTGCACAGGCTGCTGTATAGAGGTACTGCAATTCCTAATGGAATTTAATGTTTACTTCCAGCTATAAAACTATGCTTGTGTATTCTGCCTGTCAGAAAAATGATAGGGGATGTTAATTGCTGCTTACTCCTGGGGATGAAAAGACAAAGTAATCGTAGCACAGTGCTTGTGTACCATCATGACTATAAAAAGGAAGTAAATAATAGTGCATACATGGGCAAAGATAAATATTTGACTCAGTACAATTTCAAACTGAAATTTAGTTTTAGATATTTTAGCCAGATATAAATGAGAAATAATAATCATTTTACTCGTATAGTTTTCAAAAGCCGGTATAGTAATTGAAACTATGGAGGTTAGAAACAATAAAATGTTTCCCCTGCAATGGGTTGTCTCATAACAACCACTCTACATGTCCTGTTAGTGACCCCTGTATGTGAGCTAGAGCAGAGAACTATGTTATGGTGGTCAAAGCCCATCTCGAGGAAGCACAGCAGGTTAACCTTTTCTATCCTGTTCTAACCAAAGATATACTGACATACCAGCACAAAATGTACATTGAGGACTGCAGTGTGAACAAAGCTTTAATGCTCTTTTACAGAACTTTCTGTTGACTTGTGGCTGTCTACATTGTACATATGCAATATCTTTCTATTGTCCAGCATTTGTTATAAGGAAGTGTTTGCACCTTGCCTAAACATTTTAGCTTTTTTTCTGTATTAGGAAAGCATAATAATGGGCTAGTCAAGGCATATACCTGTCAAATGTATGCCTATGGATAGAATAAAGCCAAAGAGAAGGGATTAAAGGGAAACTGACAGCAGGGTCACCCGCACTAACCTGAATATACAGGTAGATAATGTGAGTGACCCTGTTTCTAACGCTTCTTAACGGGTGAAAATGTATGCAGCCGGAGATATTCATCTTGTTGCTAGTTCAGTATTTGCTTAGCTGCACTGGAGGTAGGCGGCTGCTGTATGAGAAATGCTTTCTTCTGCCCACTCTGGTGATAACTCCGCCTTTGAAAATTGTTGTGCAAGCATCATCTGATGGTTTGCGTAGACTCTGTTCAACACCTTAGGCTTGGTATGTAACATCCAATTTCATCTGCATTACACAATGGATCACTATTCGCTATTCTTCTAATCTGACAATGCATCCCTGCATACAATCGCTTCTGTGCACTTCTTGCTGTTATTCTAGTTTGTCGAATAACAACAGCTGAGAGGGAGAATATGTTTGTAGGACAACTACAAATTTGTCCTTTATGAAAGAGTGGTAAGAAAGCTGTTGTTAAAAGTAAGCCACAAAAAATGTTTTAAAAGTTTGCCACAAGTCATGTGAAAAACACAGCAAACGTGGTAGAAGGTGTCCTGGTCAGATAAAACCAAAATTTAACTATCTCAACTCTCGTGCAAAAAGCAATGTGTGGCTAAAACCCAACACTGCCTATCATCCTAAGCACACCACCCCCCCCCCCCCCCCAGTGAAGCATGGTGGTGGCAGCATCATGCTGTGGGAGTGTTTTCCAGCTGCTGAGATAGGGAGACTAGTCAGAGTTGAGAAAAATGCAGAAATATTGTTAATTACACCCTGTTCTAGAGTGATCTGGACCTCAGTTCATCTTCCAACATGAACATGACCCTAAGCACTCAGCCAAGACAACAAAGCAGCGGCTTAGGGACAACTCTGTGAATATCCTTGAGGAACTCAGCCAGAGCCTGACTTGAACCCAATTGAGTATACCTACAGAGACCTGAAAACTGCTGTCAACCAACAGTCCCCAATCAACTTGACACGGCAGATGTACAGAGAATGATAGAAACCCCCAAATCCAGATCCAAATCTTGTGGCATCATACCTGAGAAGGCTAGATGCTTTAAACAAAGGTGTTTCAACTAAGTACCGAGGAAAGGGCCTGAATACTTATGTATAGGCACTATTCATATTTTTCCTTTTCAGTAAATTAGCAAAGATTTCTAACATTCTGTTTTTACTTTGTTCATTATAGAACATTAAGTGTAGAATGAAGGACGGGGAACTTTTTTTTAATTTTGGCACAAGGCTACAACATAACAAAATGTAAAAAAGTGAAAGGGTCTGAAAACTTTCCAAATGCAATGTATGAGTGTAATACATCTGCATGATGCTCCTGTAGGAATAAGTTCATAATACAATTAGTTTAATGAGTAACAATATCAAGTTACAGCTTTGGCATGCTAGGGAATAAGTATATTGTTGGTTTACTAGCGGCTTGTTGTAGATAATTTCCATGACAAGTCTGATTAGGTCATTTTCATTGCTGATTCGAACATTAAAAGTATTCCATTTTTAATTTAAAAAAAAAAACAACAAAACATAAACACAACTGGTTTATGACATGTACACGGACTATGCATCGATTTGCTATAAAACAAGCACTTCCATATTGTACCATCCTGGAAACCAAGTAAACACACAGAGTGCATTAAGAAGTTTACACATTCTTTGTATCAAAACAAGTCAGTTATTCTGCAGTATTAGAGCACCACTTTATGCCTGTCTAAATATAACAATATATGAAGTTAAAAAATAGCAGAAGCAGAAAATACTGTATATGAAAAGTTCTCCTTTGCAAGATTAGGACACGGAAACTCATGTTGGCACCTCAAGTTTAGATAAAAAAAATCAGTAAAATAGTTTTAGGCACTATCATAATTTTATATACATCAGAGGTAACTCCAAAAGCAGAGGTGTCTATTTTAATTAATCTTTCTTGGTTCTTCCATTAAATTTGCTACCCTCTACTCCCTCTGTTGTATAAATAGTTGATTTCCTGCTATTTCTTTCACTTATCTATCATAAAATGACCTTAGGCATCAGACAGAAACATCTCTTCACACTGATATCTAATTTATGTCACTGTCAAGGGAATCGTGGAAGGAGCTACTGGGATATACCAAGAAACTGGGCATGTTCTCCTAAAGTGTAGGTGTTATTGCCGTTCGCAATAAACATGAACGCTTGGCTGGAATTGATGGCTTGCTTTGGAAGGGTTACCAGTGCAGGTGCTGATCACAAGCAAGTGTTCAATTTACCTGCAGCACCACTATTAGGAAACAATACATTACAGGGTGTCTACTGAAAGCAGTGGTGCTGAACCACTCATGTTATATAACATATCATTTTGTAGGTGCACATAGGGGGGGGGGGGGATTTTGCTGTGTTGGAGAACACGGAGGGCTGTTGGAAGTTTGGACTTCCAAAGAGGTAAGTTGTGTGTTCACTATTGCCTCTATAGATTATCTGGTGAGGCCCAAGTAGAAAAAGCCCTGCTTTACATGACCATGCTTGTATGTTTGTTTGTCCTTATTGAGCTTAACTTGTGTGGTTTTGAAAATATTCAGTGGCCCTTGAAAGTTTCTATATTTCTGTTAAATTATTTGTCACCTCTAAAACATCCCTAAAGTTTTCTGGAAATACAGTATCTCACACATGAGTATACCTTTCACAGTTTTGTAAAATATTTATTATGTATTTTCAGCTGACAACAGTGAATAAATGACAAACTGCTGTAGTAAAGTAGTGAATGTACAGCCTGAATAACAGTGTTTAATATTGCTGTCCCCTCAAAACAATCCAACACATAACCATTAATGTCCAAACCTTGGCAACAAAAGCGAGTACATTCCTAAGTGGAAATGTTTAATTTGGGCCCAATCAGTCATTTTCCCTCTCCAATTTTATGTAATTTGTGTTACAAGGTCTCAGGTGTAAATGGGGAGCAGGTATTTTAGTTCTGTGTTATCGCTCACACACTCTAATACTGGTCACTGAAAGTTCAACATAGCACCTCATGGCAAAGAACTACATGAGGATATGCAAAAAAGAATTGTTGCTCTTCATTTATTTTTTTTAAGTATTTTTTTTCTGCAAAATGTATTAAATAAACAAACAGCACAATAAAGTGCAACATACAACCAGTGCCTCTTGAGGCCCAGAAGACAACTCCATCACAATGATATGGATAAGATAAGAGTGGCAATCAAACACGTAGGGAAGGAGCATCTCCAGCACCGTCCAGAGAGGCCCCACACCAACAAACAAGCATGCACTCACACTACCACACATCCCAATGACTGACCCCCCCCCCCCCCCCCTGCAAAACCAATTTCTTAGCGGAGAAAAGTTACTGAGACACTCCGGATGGAAGGTCAGCCAACACATCCAGTAAAAGCCAAGGGGGGATATTTATCAAAACCTGTCCAGAGGAAAAGTTGCCCAGTTGCCCATAGCAACTAATCAGCTTGCTTCTTTCATTTTTAACAAGGCCTGTGCAAAATGAAAGAAGCGATCTGATTGGTTGCTATGGGCAACTGGGCAACTTTTCCTTTGCACAGGTTTTGATAAATCTCCCCCAAGGAGTCCACACCTTATCAAACTTCATCGGGCACCTACGACTCATATAAAGCTTGGTATAAAGGGACATATTTATTTACCATATTCACCCAGCGAGACAAAAGGGGAGGGGACACATCCTTCCACATTATCAAAACCACCTTACAGGGACAAAATAACAAGAGACGGATCAGTAGACGTCTATGCGCACGAGATACCACTTCATTAAGGACTCCCAACAGGCATACCACCGGGGTCAGCAGAGAAGGGAAATTTAGATTGCCAAAAACCCCATCACCTCCCTCAAAAAAAAGGCTATAACAGGACACTCCCAAACCGCATGTAGGAAGGTACCTACCTCCGCAGAACACGAAAACATAGATCTGACAAAGACACCCTTATACGCTTCAGCTTAACAGGCACATAATATAACCTCAAACCATACCGTGATTGAATCAGCATGTCCCTACTACTCACCACCGTGGAGTAATATGAGCCCTCAACTTCCTTCCACTGGCACTCAGACAGATCAGGGATATCAGCCACCCATTTATGGTAAGCATTCGAAAATGGGCTAGGCCCCATTCTCTGGAGAAGAGCAAAAGACTGGGTAAGAGGTTTAGTGAGATCTGCAGTGCCCGGGAGAATCTCAACATCAGAAAACAGGGGTAAACATCAGGGAGCCAAACTACGCCTGGACCGCATGCCGAAGCTGAAGATACCTATAAAAGGCACTGCCAGGGATATCTTATCTGTCCTTCATTTCCGCAAAGGAGAGAAAAACCTAATCCTCCCGGAACAAGTGAAGCACAAATCTGACTCCAAACCCCAAAAGCCGGCCTCCTGTAACCCAGGTGTAGTGTAGGTGTGGTAAATTTACATTCCCCCACAAGGGTGCCCTAGGAGACACCAACGGTTGCTGAAACCTGCTTGACACCACGGACCACACATTAGCTATAGTTTACAAAGGAAGGGGAGAAGAGGAGCGAGAATGATACCTGTAAAGTGAGTTAGTGAGAGCCTCATACAAACCCATAAGTGCTCCAGCCAAGGCAGTCGCCGAGTTCGACAGATCCAGGTCAATCCACCACACTATATAGACCAACTGAGAGGCAAGAAAATAGTTATAGACATCGGGAGCAGCTAGTCCACCATGCCTTTTAGGAGCTTGAAGGAGAGCCCAACCGAGTCTGGGAGACTTCCCCTGCCAATGGAAGGATCCCAGAGCACCACACAATGTATTAAAATATTTCCTAGGGGGGACCACAGGAGCCAGATGGAAGAGATATAGGAATTTAGGCAGATAAATCATTTTAAAAATATTAATCCTTCCAGCTAGGGAGAGAAGGAGGGAGGACGAAGCATGCAACCTATCTACCATGGAAAACAAAAGCGGGTCTAAATTCAGGGACATATAATCTGCCAAAGATGCCGTAACCTCTATTCCGAGATACCTAAATCGGCAAACCGCTTACACCCCTGCTGGGAGAAAAGAGGGAAGGGAAATGTCAAGTGAGAAGGCCATGAGAGAGTATTTACCCCAATTAATGTGCAAACCCGAAATAGAGCTAAACCTACCTAACAGGTCAATCAGAGAAACTAGTGACCCCCCTGCATCCAAATATACTTGTGTGTCATCCGCATAGAGGGAAACCTCCACAGTGGATCCCCTGGGGATGCCACAGATAGTGGGACCTCTACGTATAGTTTCTGCCAGGGGCTCAATCGCCAGCGCGGAAAGGGGATAGGGGGCACCCTTGTCTAGTCCCCCGTCCCAAGAAAAAGGGGGCAGAAACATCCAAGTTAGTACGAATACGGGCCCTGAGGCAATCATACAACAAGTGGACCCAAGCACAAAACTTAGCACCAAATGAAACACTCCCAAGACCTCCGAGAGATACGGCCACAGTACCGAATCAATAGCTTTATAGACGTCAAGACTAACCACCACCCCTGAAGGAAAGCCTTCCCCCCGGGCCGCGATAGTTAGCTGTAGGCGCTTAACGTTAACATCAGTAGCCCTTCTCAGCATGAACCTGGTTTGGTCAGGATGAATGATAGAGCCAATGACCCCATACAGGCAAATAGCTAGTATTTTAGCAAAGATCTTAATATCAACATTCAATAGAGAGATAGGCCTGAAAGAATCGGGTAGCAACAGATCCTTTCCAGGCTTAGGGAGTACCACTGTCTGTGCTTCCCTCATAGAATCCTGAAGAGAGTCAGCCTCAGCCACCGAGTGAAATAATTGAAGGAATAAAGGGGCCAAACGCTCTTCATTCATCCCATACCAATCTCAAACTAACCCGTTAACTCTGGGGTCTTCCCATGGGGAAGATCCTTAATAGCCTTCAACAACTCATCCAGGGTAAAAGCGGTATCTAACGCCTCTGCTTGAGCACGGCTAAACTGTGGGAGGGACAGGTCCTACAGAAAAAATATATAATTTCCCCCTGACAGGGTTTAGAAGGGGCCAAATAAAGGGAAGGATAGAAGTCTCTAAAGACAGAATTAATCAGTTGAGGGTCTGACAATATGGAGCCATCCCCCCCCCCCCTCCTTAATACACGGAATAGAAGCGGCAGGGCAGCTAGCCTTTGCAAGATACGCCAAAAGCTTCCCATTCTTATCACCAAATGAAAAAATCGCCATTTCTCTATCTGCTAACCTCAATTGAACCCTATCCTTCTGGACAACCAGCAGAGCCATCTGCGCCTTAGCCCACGCCCGTTCACCATCCGGAGTGGCATCTCTAATATAAGCTGCCTCCAAAACACCAACTTTTTGCAGCAACTCATGCTCCCTGGCCGACCTGAGCTTCCGCTGGCCTGCTACCCCGCTATAAAAGCGTCCCTAATCGTAGGCTTTTAAGCATCCCACTGAATTAGAGGATCAGGATACGAATCATTATACTCAGGATGAGGATACGAATCAGTACTCAGTATGAGCAGCCCCCAGGGCCTCCACTACCGCTTCCGCCTGCAGCCAACCAGGGTGCATGCGCCAAATACAGGAAGGGGGACTAGGACCTAGACTAAGAACTACCAATATAGCAGAGTAGTCTAAGATCCCCCCTAAAAGTGTAGGAAACATCTCTTTCCACCTGGAGATGATCCTCAAACACCAGAGGCAGGTCTATGCGGCAGAAGGATCTGTGGGCAGCAGAGTAGAAGGAGAAAGCAGATGCCGTAGGATATTTCCACCTCCAGAGGTCAGTTAGGCCCAACGTCTTGCGCCAGGTATTAAAATGAGAGGAGCCAGGGTCAACAGCAGTGGTGTGATCGAGCTGAGGATCAGGAACAACATTGAAGTCTCCTACAAACAAAACAGGATCAGGCGAAAAAGACAAGAGTTTATTAGTAGACTCCAACACAGAGACCTGAAATGGAGGAGGTATATAAACAGACTAGAACAAACAAGAAAGAGCCCACAGAACAGTGCAAAAGGACAAACCTCCCAAAGTGATCACAAGCTACCTGAGAAACCACCAGTAACTAAGACCGAGACACCCCTGGCATAATTAGAATAGGAAGCATGATAACCCATGATAACCCTCTTCAGGGCAAGTACCTTCTGGCCCGTGATGTGATTTTCCTGAAGGCAAATAATGTGGGGTGACTGTCGTTTCACAAAGTTCAAACATAAGGCCCTCTTGAACTTGGAATTAACCTGTTAAGGACCAAGGACGTACCGGTACGTCCTGAGTCCTTTCCCTTTCTATAACGCGGGGCCACGGCGTGGCCTCTCATCATAGCGGTACCCATGGCTAAAGGGTTAATAGCGCGCGGCACCGCGATCAATGCCGTGCGCTATTAACCCTTTAGACGCGGCCTTCAAAGTTGAAAGTGAAACGTTGCCGGTTAGCTCAGGGAGCTGTTCAGGATGGCCGCGGTGAAATTGCGGCATCCTGAACAGCAGTAAGACAGCAGGAGGGTCCCTTACCTTGCCTCCTGGTGTCTGATTGCCAAATGACTGCTCAGTGCCTGAGATCCAGGCATGAGCAGTCTAGCGGCAGAATCATTGATCAATGGTTTCCTATGAGAAACCATTGATCAATGTAAAAGATTATGTATGCAGTGTTATAGTCCCCTATGGAAGCTATAACATTGCAAAAAAAGTGGGAAAAAAAGTTAATAGAGATCATTTAACCCCTTCCCTAATAAAAGTTTGAATCACCCCCCTTTTGCCATTTAAAAAAAAACCAGTGTAAATAAAAAAAACATGTGGTATCGCCGCGTGCGGATATGTTGTTAATTAAACTGCATGGTCAATGGCGTACATGCAAAAAAAAATCCAAAGTCCAAAATAGTGTATTTTTGGTCACTTTTTATATGATGAAAAAATTAATAAAAAGCGATCAAAAAGTCTGATCAATACAAAAATGGTACCGCTAAAAACTGGTCACGGTGCAAAAAATGAGCCCTCATACCGCCCCATATGCGGAGAAATAAAAAAGTTATGGGGGTCAGAAGATGACAATTTTAAACATATAAATTTTCCTGCATGTAGTTATGATTTTTTACAGAAGTACGAAAATATCAAACCTATATAAGTAGGAAAATGAAAGAGATCAGATCCAGCTCAATGCAGGTAAAATCAGGTTTAATCCATAGGACAAGGAAGGAACAAGTAACGCGTTTCAAGCGCTGTAAGCGTTCTTAGTCATGACTAAGAGCGCTTACAGCGCTTGAAACGCGTTACTTGTTCCTTCCTTGTCCTATGGATTAAACCTCATTTTACCTGCATTGAGCTGGATCTGATCTCTTTCATTTTCCTATTGGCTGGTGCCGTCCAGCGCCTGGATCCGCGCTCTACTGTCTGGGGCGGGGTGAGCTGGCTTTCACCTTGTTTGCCTTCCTATATAAGTAGGGTATCATTTTAATCATATGGACCTACAGAATAAAGAGTGTGTAATTTTTACCAAAAAATATACTGCGTAGAAACGGAGGCCCCCAAAAGTTACAAAATGGTGTTTTTACTTCAATTTTGTCGCACAATGATTTTTTTTCCATTTCATCGTCGATTTTTGGGTAAAATGACTGATGTCATTACAAAGTAGAATTGTTGGCGCAAAAAACAAGCCATCATTTGAATTTTTAGGTGCAAAATTGAAAGAGTTATGATTTTTTAACCCCTTAAGGACTCAGCGTTTTTCCGTTTTTGCATTTTCATTTTTTCCTCATCACCTTCTAAAAATCATAACGCTTTCAATTTTGCACCTAAAATCCATATTATGGCTTATTTTTTGCGCCACCAATTCTACTTTGCAGTGACTTTAGTCATTTTACCAAAAAATCCCCTGTGAAACGGAAAAAAAATTCATTGTGCAACAAAATTGAAGAAAAAATTTCATTTTGTAACTTTTGGGGGCTTCTGTTTCCACACAGAGCATTTTTCGGTTAAAATTACACCTTATCTTTATTCTGTAGCTCCATACATTTAAAATGATACCCTACTTATATAGGTTTGATTTTGTCATACTTCTGAAAAAAAATCATAACTACATGCAGGAAAATTTATACGTAAAAAATTCTCATCTTCTGACCCCCTATAACTTTTTTATTTTTCCGTGTACGGAAAAAACCTATGAGGGATAATTTTTTGCGCCGTGTTCTGAAGTTTTTATCGGTACCATTTTTGTATTGATCGGACATTTTGATTGCTTTTTATTCATTTTTTCATGATATAAAAAGTGACCAAAAATACGCTATTTTGGACCTTGGAATTTTTTTGCAAGTACGCCATTGACCGAGCGGTTTAATTAACGATATATTTTTATAGTTCGGACATTTACACATGCGGCGATTCCACATATGTTTATTTTTATTTACAGGTTTTTTTTTACGGGAAAAGGGGGGTGATTCAAACTTTTATTAGGGAAGGGGTTAAATGACCTTTATTAACTTTATTTTCACTTTTTTTTCACCGGGGTAGCGGGAGCTCCTGCGGGATGTGACCGCTCACTCCGGCATTCAGCCAGGCCCAGAATCGTTGCTCTTCATAAAGATGACCTAGGTTGTAAGAAGATTAGCAAGACCCTTAAATTGAGCTGCAGCACAGTGGGCAATTCCATACAGCGCTTTTATAGTACAGGTTCTATTCAGAACAGGCCTCACCATGGTTGGCAAAAGAAGTTGAGTGAACATGCTCAGGGTCCTATCCAGAGGTTGTCTTTGAGAAATAGACATGAATGCTGCCAGCATTGCTGCAGAGGTTGAAGGTGTGTGTGTGTGTGTGTCGGTCTGCATGGATCTCATCCGAAAAGGAAGCCTTTTCTAAAGATGATGCACAAGAAAGCCCACAGACAGATTGCAGAAGACAAGCAGACTTAGGGCATGGATTGCTGGAACCATGTCCTGTGGTCCAGTGAAACCAAGATAAACTTATTTGGTTCAGGTGTCAAGCGTATGCGGCAACAACCAGGTGAGGAATACAAAGACTTGTATTGTGTGCCTACAGTCAAGCATGGTTGCGGGAGTGTCATGGTATGTATGGGCCTGCATCAGTGCTGCTCACACTGGGGAGCTACAGTTTATTGAGGGAACCATGAATGCCAACATGTACTGTGACATACTGAAGCAGAGCATGATCCCCTTCCTTCAGAGAATGGGTTGCAGGGCAGTATTCCAACATGATAATGACCCCAAACACACCTCAAAATTTACTACTATTTTGCTAAAGAGGGTAAATGCGATGGACTTGCCAAGCATGTCTCTAGATCTTAACCCTATGAAAAATCTTTGGGGCATCATCAAACAGAAGGTGGGGGAGTGCAAGGTCTCTAACATCCTTTGTGATGTCATCATTAAAAAGTACCTGTCACCAAAAAAAACAGTTCTCAACTACCTCAGGCTATGTTCCCTAACTACCCTAACACCCCTTTTTCCCTTAACCTGTTGGGGACGAAGGGCGTATGCAAATGCCCAGGGGGGTCATTAGACCCCCCCATGTCGGCGATCGGCGCAAATCGCAAGTGAATTCACACTTGCGATTTGCGCCGATTCCGGGTCATTACGGGTCTATGGTGACCCGGAATATAAGGGGAATCGCAGTTGTCGAAGACACCCACGATCCCCCTGAAGCGATAGGAGTGAGGTGGTATGGGTGCCACCCCTCCTATCCCTGCTATTGGTGGTCTAGACGCGACCACCAATAGCAGATTGGGGGCGGGGGGGGGGGGGGGCGGGGGGTTTACTTTCGTTTTCCCCGTCCTGCCCACCCACAATAGGCGGGGCAGAACGGGGAAACCGAAGAGGACCGGGCGCCGACGTCCACTTACCCGTCCGGAGGCTGCGGAGTGACAGTGATCGGCGGGCGGCAACGGAGATCTGCGGGCGACGTGCGGCAGAAGAGGACGGCTCCCTGGATGCGACGGAAGCCGGTAAGTTGCCTAGAAACATCTAGAGGGCTACAGTCTGAGACCACTATAGTGGTCTCTAGACTGTAGCCCTCCAGATGTTGCAAAACTACAACTTCCAGCATGCCCAGACAGCTGTTTGCTGTCCAGGCATGCTGGGATTTGTAGTTTTGCAACAGCTGGAGGTCTACAGTTTAGAGACCACTGCACAGAGATCTCTATACTGCCCTCTAGATCTTGCAAAACTACAACTCCTAGCATGCCTACACAGCTGTTTGCGTACCTCCAGCTGTTGTATAACTACATCTCCCAGCATGCCCTTCTGTGATCAGTACATGCTGGGAATTGTAGTTTTGCAACAGCTGGAGGCACACTGGTTGGAAAATACTGAGTTAGGTAACAGAACCTAACTGAAGGTTTTCCAACCAGTGTGCCTCCAGCTGTTGCAAAACTACAACTCCCAGCATGCACGGTCTGTCAGTACATGCTGGGAGTTGTAGTTTTTCAACAGCTGGAGGCACACTGGTTGGAAAATACTTGGGTAACAGAACCTAACTGAAGGTTTTCCAACCAGTGTGCCTCCAGCTGTTGCAAAACTACAACTCCCAGCATGTACTGACAGCTGTGCATCCCGGGAGTTGTAGTTTTGCAACAGCTGGAGGCACACTGGTTGGAAAATACTGAGTTAGGTAACAGAACCTAAATGAAGGTTTTCCAACCAGTGTGCCTCCAGCTGTTGCAAAACTACAATTCCCAGCATGCACGGTCTGTCAGCACATGCTGGGAGCTGTAGTTTTGAAACAGCTGGAGGTTTGCCCCCCATGTGAATGTACAGGGTACATTCACACAGACAGGTTTACAGTAAGTTTCCTGCTTCAAGTATGAGCTGCGGCAAATTTTTCGCCGCAGCGCAAATTCCTAGCGGTAAGCTCACTGTAAACCTCCGCCAGTGCGAATGTACCCTAAAAACACTACACTACACTAACACATAATAAAGAGTAAAACACTACATATACACCCCCTTACACTGTCCCCCCCAATAAAAAACATATTGTACGGCAGTGTTTCCAAAACGGAGCCTCCAGCTGTTGCAAAACAACAACTCCACGCATTTCTGGACAGCCAGTGACTGTCCAGGCATGCTGGGGGTTTAGCAACAGCTGGAGGCACCCTGTTTGGGAATCACTGGCGTAGAATACCCCTATGCAATCCCTAATTTAGTCCTCAAATGCGCATGGCGCTCTCTCACTTCGGAGCCCTGTCGTATTTCAAGGAAACAGTTTAGGGCCACATATGGGGTATTTCTGTAATCTGGAGAAATTGCACTACATATTTTGGGGGGCTTTTTCTCCTTTTACCCCTTATGAAAAGGAAAAGATGGGGTCTACACCAGCCTGTTAGTGTAAACATAGTGTAAAAGACAAATTTTTTTACACTAATATGCTGGTGTTGCCCTTTACTTTTTATTTTCACAAGAGCTAAAAGGAAAAAAAAAGACCCCCAACGCAAGTTCTCCTGAGTACGGAAATACCCCATATGTGGGCGTAAAATGCTCGGGGGGCGCACAACAAGGCTCAGGAGTGAGAGTGCACTATGTACATTTGAGGCCTAAATTGGTGATTTGCACAGGGGTGGCTGGTTTTACAGTTGTTCTGGCATAAAGGCAAAAAAATAAATACCCACATGTGACCCCATTTTGGAAACTAAACCCCTCACGGAATGTAACAAGGGGTATAGTGCGCGTTAATACCCCATAGGTGTCTGACAGATTTTTGGAACAGTGGTCAGTGAAAATGAAAAATGTAATTTTTTTGTTTGCACAGCCCACTGTTCCAAAGATCTGTCAAAAGCCAGTAGGGTGTAAATGCTCACTGTACCCCTTATTACATTCCGTCAGGTGTGTCATTTCCAAAATGGGGTCACATGTGGGGGGGTCCACTGTTCTGGCACCACGGGGGGCTTTGTAAATGCACATGGCCCCCGACTTCCATTCCAAACTAAATATCTCTCTAAAAGCTCAATGGCGCTCCTTCTCTTCTGAGCATTGTAGTACGCCCACAGTGCACTTGACGTCCAAACATGGGGTATTTCGATACTCAGAAGAAATGGGGTTACAAATTTTGGGAGGTATTTTCTCATATTACCCCTTGTAAAAAAAGTAAATTTTGGGGAAAAAACAGCATTTTCATTTACACATCCAACTTTAACAAAAAGTTGTCAAACACCTGTGGGGTGTTAAGGCTCACCGTACCCCTTGTTACATTCCTTGAGGGGTGTAGTTTCCATAATAGTGTGCGATGTGGGGGGAGGGGGGGTTGCTGTCCTGGCACCATAGGGGCTTTCTAAATGTGACATGCCCCCCAAAAACCATTTCAGAAAAACTCACTCTCCAAAATCCCACTGTCGCTCCTTCCCTTCTGAGCCCTCTACTGCGCCCGCCGAACACTTGACATACACATATGAGGTATTTTCTTACTCGAGATAAATTGGGTTACACATTTTGAGAGGATTTTTCTCCTTTTACCCCTTGTAAAAATTCAAAAACTGGGTCAACAAGAACATGCCAGTGTAAAAAATGAAGATTTTGAATTTTCTCCTTCACTTTGCTGCTATTCCTCTGAAACACCTAAAGGGTTAACACACTTACTGAATGTCATTTTGAATACTTTGAGGGGTGCAGTTTTTATAATGGGGTCATTTATGGGGTATTTCTAATATGAAGGCCCTTCAAATCCACTTCAAAACTGAACTGGTCCCCGAAAAATTCACATTTTTAAAATTTTGCGAAAAATTGAAAAGATTGCTGCTGAACTTTGAAGCCCTCTGATGTCTTCCAAAAGTAAAAACATGTCAACTTTATGATGCCAACATAAAGTAGACATATTGTATATGTGAATCAATATATAATTTATTAGGAATGTCTATTTTCCTTACAAGCAGATAGCTTTAAAGTTAGAAAAATGCTAAATTTTCACATTTTTCATCAAATTTTTGAATTTTTCACCAAGAAATGATGCAAGTATCGACAAAAATTTACCACTAACATAAAGTAGAATATGTCACAAAAAAACAATCTCGGAATCAAATTTATAAGTAAAAGCATCCCAGAGTTATTAATGCTTAAAGTGACAGTGGTCAGATTTGAAAAAAATGCTCCCGTCCTTAGGGTCATAATGGGCTCCGTCCCCAAGGGGTTAAAGGGGTATTCCAGGAAAAAACTTATATATCTCAACTGGGTCCAGAAAGTTAAACAGATTTGTAAATTACTTCTATTAAAAAATCTTAATCCTTTCAATAATCATCAGCTGCTGAAGTTGAGTTGTTGATTTCCGTCTGGCAATAGTGCTCTCTGCTGACATCTCTGCTTGTCTTGGGAACTGCACAGAGTAGAAAGGGTTTGCTATGGGGATTTGCTTCTAAACTGGGCGGTTCCCGAGACACGTGTCATCAGAGAGCACTTAGACAGAAAAGAACAACTCAACTTCAGAAGCTCATAAGTACTGAAAGGATTAAGATTTTTTAATAGAAGTAATTTACAAATCTTAATCCAAAAGAGAGGCACCCGGCACTGCCCGGCTCAAGCAATATAACAATGCACGCTGACACCTTCCTTCAGGCCCTGCAATCAATATTCAGCATACAAGGGGGTGCTCACTGAGATCACAAAGACAGTTAATTCCAATAAAACTTCCAAGGCGAGAAAGAAATTCACAGGGCACTCACCAATGCTGCAAATGTGTCCTTTATTTCACGAGGCCATACATCAGTGCGGAGACGCTCATACAGGTGTGTTTCTACAAGCTACGGTCCGTTTCTCGCCATACTTCGCGGTTCAACAGGCTTACACCTGTTGCTTAGCCTGTTGAAGAGCAAAGTATCACTAGAAACGGACCGTAGCTTGTAGAAACACACCTGTATGAGCGTCTCCGCACTGATGTATGGACTCGTGAAATAAAGGACACATTTGCAGCATTGGTGGGTGCCCTGTGAATTTCTTTTTCGCCTTGGAAGTTTTAATTTACAAATCTGTTTAACTTTCTGGAGCCAGTTGATATATATAAAAAAGTTTTTTCCTGGATAACCCCTTTAAACACAATTTCAGAGCTTTAACCCCTTAAGGACCACGGGTTTTTCAATTTTTTGCACTTTTGTTTTTTCATCATCACCTTCTAAAAATCATAACGCTTTCAATTTTGCACATACTGACTCATATGAGGGCTTATCTTTTGTGCCACCAATTGTACTTTGTAATGACATCAATCATTTGACCACAAAACTCATGGCGAACCGAGAATTTTTTTTTTTGGGGGGGGGGCCAAAATAAAAAAAAAACACACCATTTTGTAACTTTTGGGGCGTCCGATTCTACGCAGTGCACTTTTGGGTAAAAAATGACACCATATATTTATTCTGTAGGTCCATACGGTTACAATGATACCCAATTTATTATTTTTTATTTTACTACTTAAAAATTATAATTACATGCACCAAAATTAGTATGCTTAAAATTGTCCACTTCTGACCCCTATAACTTTAAAAAAAATTCCGTATACAGGGTGGTATTAGGATAAAAGTTTTCCGTATACAGGGTGGTATTAGGGTATAATTTTTTTCGCCATGATCTGAAGTTTTCATCGGTCTGTTTTTATGGGATTTTTTGATACGTTATATTTTTATAGTTCAGACATTTATGCATGCGGCGATACCACATGTTTATTTTTATTATGTTTTTATATTGAATTTGGGAAAAGGGGGGTGTTTTAAACTTTTAATAAGGAAGGGATTAATGTGTGTTTTTTTTTACTTTTATTAACTTTTTTTTTGGTTTTTTTTGGTACACTTTATTAGTCCCTTTAGTGGACTTTTCGGAGGAATCAGTAGATTCCTCATACAGATCAATGAGGTTCCATAGAACCACATTGATCTGTGTGATCGGTATATAAGCCTGGCTATATCAATGCGAGAGCCAGGACCAGCAAGGAAGCAGAGGTAAGCCCTCCGGGTACCTCCACAGTGGATCGCCCCCCTGAACCACCAGGAAGTGTTTATAGGGTTCTTTAGATGCTGCTGTCAGCTTTGACAGCGACGATCTAAAGGGCTAATAGCTGGCCAGTATGGCGCGGGCTCGAGTTGGGAGCTGGTGCCATACCCTGTTTGCGGCACAAGCACGTGTATACACGTCCTTGGTCGTTAACCTTTCTTTTTGCTTGCATTTCCCTGCAGGAGAAAGTGAGCGTTTCCCAGCAGGCTTGACATCGCTGAAGCCTGCTGTGGGACCACTTCCGCCCTCACATGGTTGCAGTGCTGTGATGAATAGAAGACCTCAGGCTCTGTGCATGTTTCAGTCTGTGTTGCTATCAGTGAGGCTCTCCTGCAGGTTTCAGTCTGTGCAGCTTTCTCTGAGAATCTGTGGAGCTTTCACTTTCTGCGCAGCTGACAATCAAGCTCCATGCAGAGAAGCATTCCCTGAGTTTGGACTCCTGCCAGGCTGGGAGGAGACTGAACTCACTGTATTAATTGTGGCAAGGAACAGAACAGAGCCACCTAGTGGCCGTTTTTTATATTACATTTTAAACATATTTGTGTTGATAATTTTAAAAGCAAGTGAATGGGAAAGTGTCTACTACACAAGGAATACTATATTAATAGTTATATTTGGTGATAGGTACTCATTAAAGAGGCACTGTCATTATGAAAAACTTTTTATATCTTGTAGTCCTTCTGATAAGATGACTTTTTTTTAAATATACATTTATTTGAAAAAAAATTTGTTTTACTAAAAAATCTAAAATTAAAATAGCCGCCACTAGGGGTCATCAGTCTTTATGCAGACAGACTACTCTGTATTTTGCAGCATACTGGATACTGGCCGTAAATTGTGTTGGTATCCAGTATAGGAGATCACCTGTGCTCCACTACAGCCTTCAGCTGTTCCTAAACTACAACTCCCATGATGGGAGTTGTAGTTTTGCAACAGCTGGGGGTACAATCTTTGTAAAACTCTGTTTTAGAGCTGTGTATTCTCCAGCTGTGTGCCTCCAGCATTTGCAAAACTAAAGACAAAGGATGTGTGGACATGCTGGGAGTTTTAGTTTTGCAACAGCTAAAGGCAACACTGCCCTAACACAGTGCTTTATAAACACTGCAGCTCCAGCTGTTGCAATGCAAAACTACAACTCCCAGCATGCTTGAACAGCCAAAGCTTTCTCTGACTCCTGAATGACAAAGAAGCTGATCAGACATTCAGGAGTCAGTGAAAGCTGAATGAGACACATAGTGACAGCTATGTTTATTAGCATCCAAATAGAAAAAATAGATGCAGCACACCACGGAGTAGAATAAAGTAGTGGATTTATTCCAAAATGTGCAGACTACGTTTCACCAGTCTCACACTGGCTTTCTCAAGTGAGACTGGTGAAACATAATGCATATTTTGGAATAAATCGACTACTTTATTCTACTCCGTGGTGTGCTGCATCTATTTTTTCTGTTTGGATTGTGGTTAGGATGACCGAGGTTCCGGATATGCTGGCACCCCTACACTTTTGCCTTTTTTTCTGGATGTGCTGCTTTTATTTGGAATTTATTAGCATCCAGCTAGAAAAGCTAGAAAATGTATGCATAAAAACTACTGTGCAGTGATTTGCAGACTGCCAGGCCGTTCCCAGGCTCAGAGCAGATAAGTCATCCACAGTGAGGGAGAGAGATGGACACGCCCCCTCCAGAAGGCAAGAACACAAAGCAAGTGAGCAACATATACATGCTATTTGTTAGGGATATATAGGTCCTATACACATAAAAATCATATGTACATGATCAGGATTAGGTACTGAGTAACATGTCACGTTTTTTGTTTTTTTGCACTATGACAGGTACGCTTTAAGGAGTGAAAGAGGACTCCTTATTTTCTATGTGGTCCCATGGATCTATCAAAGTCTGACGTTTGTGGAAGTTTATCATGGAATGAACCAAGGAGATTTCTGAAGATTTCAGATAAAGAGATTTCAGGCTGGAAAGGATTTTAAAAAATCATCTCTATAGGATTTGGACTCCAAAAATGCACCGTTACAAACACCTCCGTAAACTCTGAGATGAAAAATCAGTTCTGTTCACTTAACTGGTTCATTTGAAAATACACACTCCAAATTCAGGGCTGTCAAGAGCTGGAAAAAAATAATAATAGCAGTGGTCTCTATGCATGAAGCCCACTGATATTCATAATAAAAGGACATGGTATTCTCCAAAATGCCTTCTTTTTTAGTGGCACTTGGAGGTGTCTGCTATTAACCCCTTAAGGACCGAGCCCTTTTTCATCTTAAGGACCGGAGCGTTTTTTGCAATTCTGACCACTGTCACTTTAAACATTAATAACTCTGGAATGCTTTTAGTTATCATTCTGATTCCAAGATTGTTTTTTCGTGACATATTCTACTTTAACTTAGTGGTAAAATTTTATGGTAACTTGCATCCTTTCTTGGTGAAAAATCACCAAATTTGATGAAAAAAATGAAAATTTTGCATTTTTCTAACTTTGAAGCTCTCTGCTTGTAAGGAAAATAGATATTCAAAATATATTTTTTTTGGGTTCACATATACAATATGTCTACTTTATGTTTGCATCATAAAATTTATGAGTTTTTACTTTTGGAAGACACCAGAGGGCTTCAAAGTTCAGCAGCAATTTTGACATTTTTCACAAAATTTTCAAACTCGCTATTTTTCATGGACCAGTTCACGTTTGAAGTGGATTTGAAGGGTCTTCATATTAGAAATACCCCATAAAAGACCCCATTATAAAAACTACACCCCCCAAAGTATTCAAAATGACATTCAGTAAGTGTATTAACCCTTTAGGTGTTTCACAGGAATAGCAGCAAAGTGAAGGAGAAAATTCAAAATCTTCATTTTTTACACTCGCATTTTCTTGTAGACCCAATTTTTGAATTTTTTAAAGGGGTAAAAAGGAGAAAATTTTTACTTGTATTTGAAACCCAATTTCTCTCGAGTAAGCACATACCTCATATGTCTATGTTAATTGTTCAGCGGGCGCAGTAGAGGGCTCAGAAGGGAAGGAGCGTCAAATGGTTTTTGGGGGGCATGTCACCTTTAGGAAGCCCCTATGGTGCCAGAACAGCAAAAAAACACACATGGCATACCATTTTGGAAACTAGACTCCTCAGGGAACGTAACAAGGGGTAAAGTGAACCTTAATACCCCACAGGTGTTTCACGACTTTAGCATATGTAAAAAAAATATATATTTTTTTACCTAAAATGCTTGGTTTCCCAAAAATTTTACATTTTTAAAAAGTGTAATAGCAGAAAATACCCCCCAAAATTTGAAACCCAATTTCTCCCGATTCAGAAAACACCCCATATGGGGGTGAAAATTGCTCTGCTGGCGCACTACAGGTCTCAGAAGAAAAGGAGTCACATTTGGCTTTTTGAAAGCAAATTTTGCTCTGGGGGCATGTCGCATTTAGGAAGCCCCTATGGTGCCAGAACAGCAAAAAAAAAACACATGGCATACCATTTTGGAAACTAGACCCCTCGGGGAACGTAACAAGGGGTAATGTGAACCTTAATACCCTACAGGTGTTTCACGACTTTTGCATATGTGAAAATGTTTTATTTTTTTTTACCTAAAATGCTTGGTTTCCCAAAATTTTTACATTTTTAAAAAGGGTAATAGCAGAAAACACCCCCCAAAATTTGAAGCCCAATTTCTCCCGATTCAGAAAACACCCCATATGGGGGTGAAAAGTGCTCTGCTGGCGCACTACAGGTCTCAGAAGAGAAGGAGTCACGTTTGGCTTTTTGAAAGCAAATTTTGCTCTGGGGGCATGCCGCATTTAGGAAGCCCCTATGGTGCCAGGACAGCAAAAAAAAAACACATGGCATACCATTTTGGAAACTAGACCCCTCGGGGAACGTAACAAGGGGTTAAGTGAACCTTTATACCCCACAGGTGTTTTATGACTTTTGTATATGTAAAAAAAAATTTATTTATTTTACCTAAAATGCTTGTTTTCCCAAAAATTTTACATTTTTAAAAAGGGTAATAGCAAAAAATACCCCACAAAATTTGAAGCCCAATTTCTCCCGAGTACGGCGATACCCCATATGTGACCCTAAACTGTTGCCTTGAAATACGACAGGGCTCCAAAGTGAGAGTGCCATGCGCATTTGAGGCCTAAATTAGGGATTGCATAGGGGTGAACATAGGGGTATTCTACGCCAGTGATTCCCAAACAGGGGGCCTCCAGCTGTTGTAAAACTCCCAGCATGCCTGGACAGTCAGTGGCTATCTGGCAATACTGGGAGTAGTTGTTTTGCAACAGCTGGAGGCTCTGTTCTGGAAACAGTGGCGTACCAGACGTTTTTCATTTTTATTGGGGAGGGGGGCTGTGTAGGGGTATGTGTATATGTAGTGTTTTTTACTTTTTATTTTATTTTGTGTTAGTGTAGTGTAGTGTTTTTAGGGTACAGTCGCATGGGCGGGGGGTTCACAGTAGTTTCTCGCTGGCAGTTTGAGCTGCGACAGAAAATTTGCCGCAGCTCAAACTTGCAGCCGGATACTTACTGTAATCCTCCGCCCATGTGAGTGTACCCTGTACATTCACATTGGGGGGGGAAACATCCAGCTGTTGCAAAACTACAACTCCCAGCATGTACGGTCTATCAGTGCATGCTGGGAGTTGTAGTTTTGCAACAGCTAGAGACACACAGGTTGTGAAACACCGAGTTTGGTAACAAACTCAGTGTTTTGCAACCAGTGTGCCTTCAGCTGTTGCAAAAGCTACAACCCCCAGCATGTACGGACAGCGGAAGGGCATGCTGGGTCTTGTAGTTATGCAACAGCCGGAGGCATACTACATTGGCTGGGGATGCTGGGGATTGTAGTTATGCAACAGCTGGAGACACACTGGTTTACTACTTAACTCAGTGTGCCTTCAGCTGTTGCAAAACTACAACTCTCAGCAGTCACCGACAGCCAACGGGCATGCTGGGAGTTGTAGTTATGCAACCACCAGATGCACCACTACAACTCCCAGCATGCACTTTAGCTGATTGTGCAAGCTGGGAGTTGTAGTTACACAACAGCTGAAGGTACACTTTTACATAGAAAGAATGTGCCTTCAGCTGTTGCAAAACTACAAGTCCCAGCATGCCCATAAGGGCATGCTGGGAGTTGTGGTGGTCTGCCTCCTGCTGTTGCTTAACTACAGCTCCCAGCATGCCCTTGTTGCATGCTGGGAGCTGTTGCTAAGCAACAGCAGGAGGCTGTCACTCACCTCCAACGATCCAGCAGCACAGGTCAGTCCCTTGTCGTCTCCGCCGCGGGCGTCGCTCCTGGGGCCCCGATCCCACCAGGGACGCCGGGGATCGGGGTCCCCAGCACCGGGGGTCGTCTTCCCGCACCCGCTCACGTCCTCCGGAAGAGGGGCGGAGCGGGTTGCGGGAGTGACACCCGCAGCAGGCGCCCTGATTGGTCGGCCGGTAATCCGGCCGACGAATCAGGGCGATCGTGAGGTGGCACCAGTGCCACCTCACCCCTGCTGGCAATGGCTGTTCGGGGCCGTCTCTGACGGCCCCGATCAGCCAGTAATTCCGGGTCATCGGGTCACTGGAGACCCGATTGACCCGGAATCTGCCGCAGATCGCTGGACTGAATTGTCCAGCGATCTGCGGCAATCGCCGACATGGGGGGACATAATGACCCCCCTGGGCGATATGCCGGGATGCCTGCTGAACGATTTCAGCAGGCATCCGGCTCCGGCTCCCCTCCGGCTGGCGGTGGGGGCCGGAAATGCTCAGGGCGTATCCATACGCCCTCGGTCCTTAAGGACTTGGAAACGGGGGCGTATGGATACGCCCTATGTCCTTAAGGGGTTAAAGATCTATACTACAACATTTGCAACAAAACAACACATATAACCTTTTATATAATCCATAATTATATTTTCGTTTCAATTGGGTCATCTTATGAATGCTTTGGTATGGTCATCAATGGAACTTTCTCTGGTTTGGTGACAGTTACTAGCGGGCTACCAAAGGGGTCAGTACTGGGTCCACTTCTTTTCTATATGATCACCAGAGAGGAGGATAACAATATCCGATCCGATCATCTACATTAAGTACCACCGCACCAGGACATACATTTATGTCCTGCGTCGTTAAGGGGTTAAGTAAAACTACCACTGAAAGGGACTTAGGGGTTTTAGTGGACAGTGCCAGACAGCGGCTGCAAAGGCTAATGAAATAGATGTATCAAGAGAGGCATAAAGGCTCAGGACAGGAACATGTTTTACCTCTGTATAAATCATTGGTCAGACCACATATGGAGTATTGTATCCAATTTTGGGCACCTGCTTATAAGAAGGACATGACTGAACTGGAGAGGGTGCAGAGGAAGGCAACAAAGATAATTGATGGTGTGGGAGGATTACAGGACCGAGACAAGTTATTAAAGGGGTACTCCGATGGAAAACTTTCTTTATGTTTTAAATCAACTGGTGCCAGAAAGATAAGCAGATTTGTAAATTACTTCTATTAAAAAATCTTAATCCTTCCAGTACTTATTAGCTGCTGAATACTACAGAGGAAATTATTTTCTTTTTGAAACTCAGAGCTCTCTGCTGAATCACGAGCACAGTGCTCTCTGCTGACATATCTGTCCATTTTAAGAACTGTCCAGAGTAGGAGAAAATCCCCATAGCAAACATATGCTGCTCTGGACAGTTCCTAAAATGGACAGAGATGTCAGCAGAGAGCACTATGCTCGTGATTCAGCAGAGAGCTCTGTGTTCCAAAAAGAAAAGAATTTCCTCTGTAGTATTCAGCAGCTAATATGTACTGGAAAGATTAAGATTTTTTTAATAGAAAGTTAAACAGATTTGTAAATTACTTCTGGCACCAGTTGATTAAAAAAAAAAAAAAAAAAAAAAAAAAAGTTTTCCACCGGAGCACCCCTTTAAGCTTGGAGCTTAGAGAGAAGATGTCTTAGGGGCAATTTGATCACAATGTGCAAATATATGAAGGAACAGTACAGATATCTTTCTAGTGATATTTTTATACCTTAACCCCTTAAAGGGGTACTCCGGTGAAAACCATTTTTCTTTTAAATCAACTGATGGCAGAAAGTTAAACATATTTGTAAATTACTTCTATTAAAAAATCTTAATCCTTCCAGTACTTATTAGCTGCTGAATGCTACAGAGGAAATTGCTTTCTTTTTGGAACACTGATGACATCACGAGCACAGTGCTCTCTGCTGACATCTCTGTCCATTTTAGCAACCGTGCATAGCAGATGTATGCTAAGGGCAGCATGGTGGCTCAGTGGTTAGCACTGCTGCCTTGCAGTGCTGGGGACCTGGGTTCAAATCCCACTAAGGACAACAATAAATAAAGAGTTATTATTATTATTATTATAATAATGTCAGCAGAGAGAACTGTGCTTGTGATGTCATGAGACAGCATTCCAAAAAGAAAATAATTTCCTCTGTAGTATTCAGCAGCTAATAAGTACAGGAAGGATTAAGATTTTTTAATAGAAGTAATTTACAAATATGTTTAACTCTCTACCACCAGTTGATTTAAAAGAAAAAAGGTTTTCACCTGAGTACCCCTTTAAGGACGGAGACCATTTTCACCTCTAGGACGAAGCCCTTTTTTGCAAATCTGACCACTGTCACTTTAAACATTAATAACTCTGGAATGCTTTTACTCATCATTCTGATTCTCAGATTGTTTTTTCGTGACATATTCTACTTTACAATAGTGGTAAATTTTTGTGGTAACTTGCATCCTTTCTTGGTGAAAAATCCCCAAATTTGATGAAAAAATTTAACATTTTGCATTTTTCTAACTTTGAAGCTCTCTGCTTGTAAGGAAAATGGATATTCCAAATAATTTTTTTTGGATTCACATATACAATATGTCTACTTTATGATTGCATCATAAAATTGACGAGTTTTTACTTTTGGAAGACACCAGAGGGCTTCAAAGTTCAGCAGCAATTTTCCAATTTTTCACAAAATTTTCAAACTCACAATTTTTCAGGGACCAGTTCAGGTTTGAAGTGGATTTGAAGGGTGGTCTTCATATTAGAAATACCCCATAAATGACCCCATTATAAAAACTGCACCCCCAAAGTATTCAAAACGACATTCAGTAAATGTTTTAACCCTTTAGGTGTTTCACAGGAAAAGCAGCAAAGTGAAGGAGAAAATTCAAAATCTTAATTTTTTACACTCGCATGTTCCTGTAGACCCAATTTTTGAATTTTTACAAGGGGTAAAAGGAGAAAATGTATACTTGTATGTGTAACCCAGTTTCTCTCGAGTAAGCACATACCTCATATGTCTATGTAAATTGTTCGGCGGGTGCAGTAGAGTGCTCAGAAGGGAAGGAGCGACAAGGGGATTTTAGAGAGTACGTTTTTCTGAAATGGTTTTTGGGGGGCATGTCGCATTTAGGAGGCCTCTATGGTGCCAGAACAGCAAAGAAAAACATATGGCATACCATTTTGGAAACTAGACCCCTTGAGGAACATAACAAGGAATAAAGTGAGCCTTAATACCCCACAGGTGTTTCACGACTTTTGCATATGTAAAAAAAAAATTTTTTTCCCACTAAAATGTTGGTTTCCCCCAAATTTCACATTTTTTAAAGGGTTAATAGCAGAAAAGACCCCCCAAAATTTGTAACCCCATCTCTTCTGAGTATGGAGGTACCCCATAAGTGGACCTGAAGTGCACTGCGGACGAACTACAATGCTCAGGAGAGAAGGAGTCATATTTGGCTTTTTGAGAGCAAATTTTGCTCGGGGGGCATGTTGCATTTAGGAAGCCCCTATGGTGCCAGGACAGCAAAAAAAAAAACCACATGGCATACCATTTTGGAAACTATACCCCTTGAGGAACGTAACAAGGGATAAAGTGAGCCTTAATACCCCACAGGTGTTTCACGACTTTTGCATATGTAAAAAAAAATATATATTTTTTTTCACTAAAATGTGGGTTTCCCCCCAAATTTCAAATTTTTGCAAGGGTTAATAGCAGAAAAGACCCCCAAAATTTGTAACCCCATCTCTTCTGAGTATGGAGGTACCCCATAAGTGGACCTGAAGTGCACTGCGGGCGAACTACAATGCTCAGAAGAGAAGGCGTCATATTTGGCTTTTTGAGAGCAAATTTTGCTTGGGGGGCATGTCGCATTTAGGAAGCCCCTATGGTGCCAGGACAGCAAAAAAAAAAACCCACATGGCATACCATTTTGGAAACTAGACCCCTCACAGAATGTAATGAGGGGTACAGTGAGCATTTACCCCCCACTGGTGTCTGACAGATCTTTGGAACAGTGGGCTGTGCAAAATTTTTCATTTTCACGGACCACTGTTCCAAAGATCTGTCAGACGCCAGTGGGGTGTAAATTCTCACTGCACCCCTTATTACATTCCGTGAGGGGTGTAGTTTCCAAAATGGGGTCACATGTGGGTGTTTTTTTTTTTGCGTTTGTTAGAACCGCTGTAACAATCAGCCACCCCTGTGCAAATCACCTCAAATGTACATGGCGCACTCTCCCTTCTGGGCCTTGTTGTGCGCCCCCAGAGCACTTTGCGCCCACATATGGGGTATCTCCGTACTCGGGAGAAATTGCTTTACATATTTTGGGGGGGCGTTTTTCCCTTTTACCTCTTGTGAAAATGAAAAGTATAGGGCAACACCAGCATGTTAGTGTAAAAATTTTTATTTTTTTTACACTAACATGCTGGTGTAGACCCCAACTGTTCCTTTTCATGAGGGGTAAAAGGAGAAAAAGTTTTCACTAATCGGACCAATATATGGAGGGTTAAATTAATTAATCAACCTATAGATCCCTATTAATAGGAATCCAAAAATTCCCTAATTTCCCATATATATTCTCTTTATGGTGAACCCACAAGCTTTAATAAATCATAAAGTAATTGTGCATGAACATATAATGAAACTCACATAGGTTAAAAAATGGCAGAGCAGCAGCTCAGTGATTTGGACTATTATCTAGCTACTGTATATAGAGGCCAGTGTGCTCTGGCCTTAACTGATTTGCTCTGCTACGGTGGAGATGCCCGGCGTGCCTGCAGTGCAGGCTGAGCAATTCTGAGCTGCTGCTTTGCTATGTATTAAAATTGTGTCCCTACTCTGCCCCCCTCGACATGTTTCGCTGCCTCTGCAGCTTTATCAAGAGGTAGCGGGCATATAAAGGAGAAAAAGGGAGAAAAAGCCCCCCAAAATTTGCTAGGCAATTTCTCCCGAGTACGGCGATACCCCATATGTGACCCTATTCTGTTGCCTTGAAATACGACAGGGCTCCAAAGTGACAGCGCCATGCGCATTTGAGGCCTGAATTAGGGACTTGCATAGGGGTGGACATAGGGGTATTCTATGCCAGTGATTCCCAAACAGGGTGCCTCCAGCTGTTGTAAAACTCCCAGCATGCTTGGACAGTCAATTGATGTCCAGAAATGCTGGAAGTTTTTGTTTTGCAACAGCTGGAGGCTCCATCTTAGAGACACTGCCGTACAATACGTTTTTAATTTTTATTGGGGAGGGGGGGGGGGCGCAGTGTACGTGTGTATGTATGTAGTGTTTTACTCTTTATTTTATGTTAGTGTAGTGTAGTGTTTTTAGGTTACATTCACACTGGCGGCAGATTACACTGAGTCTCCCGCTAGGAGTTTGAGCTGCGGCGGAAAATTTGCCGCAGCTCAAATTTGTAGCGGGGAACTCACTGTAATCTGCCGCCAGTGTGAATGTAGCCTGTACATTCACTTGGGAGGGGGGTCAAAACTACAACTCCCAGCATGCACTGACAGACCATGCATGCTGGGAGTTGTAGTTTTGCAACATCTGGAGGCACACTGGCTGGAAAACCTTGAGTTAGGTTCCTTGACCTAACTCAGTATTTTCCAACCAGTGTGCCTCCAGCTGTTGCAAAACTACAACTCCCAGCATGTACTGATTGCGGAAGGGCATGCTGGGAGATGTAGTTTTGCAATGGCTGGAGGCAGGCAAGTACAACTCCCAGCATGCCAAGACAGCCTTATGCTGTTCCTGAATGCTGGGAGTTGTAGTTTTGCAAGATTTAGAGGGGTTCAGGTTGTAAATCACTGTCCAGTGGCCCTCCAGATGTTGCAAAACTACAACTCGCAGCATGCCCAGACAGCAAACTGCTGTCTGGGCATGCTGAGAGTTGTAGTTTTGCAACATCTGGAGGGCTACAGTTTGAGACCACTTAGTGATCTACAACCTGAACCCCTCTAAATATTGCAAAACTACAAGTCCCAGCATGCCCACACAGCAAACAGCTGTCTGGGCATGCTGGGAGTTGTAGTTTTGCAACATCTGGAGGGCCACGGTTTAGAGACCACTGTAAACTGTGGCCCTCCGGATGTTGCTAGGCAACAACTCACCTAGCAGGACCCGGAAGTATTGCTGCCGCCGCCGCTGCACGTGGGGGAGGATCGCGCTCGGGGATCCAGGATCCAGGTAAGGGACCTTCGGCGCCGACCTTCCCTGGACAGTTCCCCCGTTTTGCCCGGACACCGATAGGTGGGCAAAGCGGGGGAACCGAACTTTAACCCCCCGGTCTGCTATCGGTCGGTCGCTCGGCCGACCAATAGCAGGGATAGGAGGGGTGGCACCCCTGCCACCAAACTCCTATCCCTTCAGGGGGATCGAGGGTGTCTCGGACACCCCTGATCCCTCTTATTTTCCGGGTCACCGGGTCACCAGTGACCCGTATGACTCGAAATCGCGCAGATCGCAGGTCTGAATTGACCTGCGATTTGAGCGCATCGCGGTCATGGGGGGGTCTCAGTACCCCCCTCGGTGATGTGCCGGGATGCCTGCTGTTAGATAACAGCAGTCATCCCGGTCCGATCACCGCTACCAGTGGCGCGACGCTCCCGGAACCCCACGACGTACATGTACGCCGCCGCGCACCAAGTGACACTTCGCGGCGCCGTACATGTACGTCGCTCATCGTGAAGGGGTTAATAGAAGTAATTTACAAATCAGTTTAACTTTCTGGCACCAGTTGATTTAAAAAAATTAAAATAAAGTTTTCCACCGGAGTACCCCTTTAACCCCTTAAAGGGGTAGTCCAGTGGTGAAAAACTTATCCCCTATCCTAAGGATAGGGGATAAGTTTGAGATCGCGGGGGGTCCGACCGCTGGGGCCCCCTGCGATCTCTCTGTACGGGGCCCCGGCTCTCCGCCGAGATAGCGGGTGTCGACCCCCGCACGAGGCGGCGGCCGACACGCCCCCTCAATACATCTCTATGGCAGAGCCGGAGATTGCCGAAGGCAGCGCTTCGGCTCTGCCATAGAATTGTATTGAGGGGGCGTGTTGGCCGCCGCCTCGTGCGGAGGTCGACACGCCCCCTTCCAGCGGGCTGTCGGGGCTCCGTACAGGAGATCGCAGGGGGCCCCAGCGGTTGGACCCCCCGCGATCTGCAACTTATCCCCTATCCTTATGATAGGGGATAAGTTGCTCACCACTGAATCACCACTGGACTACTCCTTTAAGGACCCAGCCAATTTTCAGTGTAGGACCCGGCCATTTTTTGCACATCTGACCACTTTCACTTAATAACTCTGGGATGCTTTTACTTTTCATTCTTATTCCGGGATTGTGTTTTCTATTTTATGTTAGCTACTTTATGTTAGTGGTAAAATTTTGTCGATACTTGCATCATTTCTTGGTGAAAAATTCCAAAATTTTATGAAAAAATTGAAAATTTAGCTTTTTTTTTTTTTTACTTTGAAGCTCTCTGCTTATAAGGGAAATGGATATTCCAAATAAATTATATATTGATTTACATATACAACATGTCTACTTTATATTTGTATCATAAAGTTGACATGTTTTTACTTTTGGAAGACATCAGAGGGCTTCAAAGTTCAGCAGCAATTTTCCAATTTTTCACAAAATTTTCTAAATCGAAATTTTTCAGAGACCAGTTCAGTTTTGAAGTGGATTTGAATTGAAGGGCCTTCGTATTAGAAATAAAACTGCACCCCTCAAAGTATTCAAAATGACATTCAAAAAGTTTGTTAAAGGGGTACTCCGGTGAAAACCTTTTTTCTTTTAAATCAACTGGTGGCAGAAAGTTAAACATATTTGTAAATTACTTCTATTAAAAAAATCTTAATCCTTCCAGTACTTATTAGCTGCTGAATGCTACAGAGGAAATTCCTTTCTTTTTGGAACACTGATGACATCACGAGCACAGTGCTCTCTGCTGACATCTCTGTCCATTTTAGCAACCATGCATAGCAGATGTAAATAATAAATAAATAAAGCGTTATTATTATAATAATAACGTCAGCAGAGAGAACTGTGCTCGTGATGTCATCAGAGAGCATTCCAAAAAGAAAAGAATTTCCTCTGTAGTATTCAGCAGCTAATAAGTACAGGAAGGATTAAGATTTTTTAATAGAAGTAATGTACAAATATGTTTAACTTTCTGCCACCAGTTGATTTAAAAGAAAAAAGGTTTTCACCAGAGTACCTCTTTAACCCTTTAGGTGTTTCACAGGAATAGCAGCAAAGTGAAGGAGAAAATTCAAAATCTTCATTTTTTACACTCGCATGTTCTTGTAGACCCAGTTTTTGAATTTTTACAAGGGGTAAAAGGAGAGAAATCTTCCTAAAATTTGTAACCCAATTTCTCACGAGTAATGTAATACCTCATGTGTATGTCAAGTGTTCTGTGGGGGCACTACAAAGCTCAGAAGGGATGGAGCAACAGTGGGATTTTGGAGAGTGAGTTTTTCTGAAATGGTTTATGGGGGCATGTCCCTATGGTGCCAGAACAGCAAAAAAAAAAACACATGGCCTACTATTTTGGAAACTACACCCCTCAAGGAACGTAATAAGGGGTCCAGTGAGCCTTAGCACCCCACAGGTGTTGCACGACTTTTTGTTAAACATGCATGTGTATTTTTTTTCACTAAAATGCTAGTTTTCCCCCAAATTTTACATTTTTACAAGGGGTAATAGGTGAAAATGCCCCCCAAAATTTGTAACCCTAACCCCATCTATGGTATGGAAATACCCCATGTGTGGGTGTCAAGTGCACTGCGGACGCACTACAATGCTCAGCAGAGAAGGAGTCCAATTTAGCTTTTGGAAAGCAAATTTAGCTGAAATGGTTTTTGGGGGGCATGTCGCATTTAGGAAGCCCCTATGGTGCCAGAACAGCAAAAAATCCCCCACATGGCATAGTATTTTGGAAACTACACCCCTCAAGGCACATAACAAGGGGTACAGTGAGCCATAACACCCCACAGGTGTTTGAGAAATGTTCATTAAATTGGGATATGAAAATGAAAAAAAAAAATTTTTACACTAAAATGCTGGGGTTACCCCAAATTTTTCATTTTCACAAGAGGTAAAAGGAGAAAATGTCACTGTAAATTTGTAGATACATTTCTTTGGAGTAAGGACATACCTCATATATGGACGTAAACAGCTCTGAAGGTGCACACCAGGTCTCACAGGAGCAGGAGCGCATTCAGGGGCCTTGAGCTTTTGCATAGCTGCCTTTGGAGCCAGAACAACGGGCCCCCCTCAGGTGCAGTACATTGGGTACACTAAATAACTAAAATGACTATAAAATAACTAAAATAATAAAATAGGTTATGTTCCCAGAATGATGACCCAGAGCATAGCCAAAACTAAAAAATATGCCCACCCCAAACCCTATGCTCTGAATCATCATTCTGCAATGTGATGTGTGTGGCCGTCCCTAACCTGTATCCTCAAATGCGCACCCCGCTCAGGTGGAGAGAGAGCGCTGCGCATTTGAGGCAACATAAAAGTCCCCAATGATAGTGACCCATTTTTGGAAAAAAATACCCCCAGAGGTCTTTTTTTTTTTTTTGATGAAACCTTTTTTTTGGGCAATTTAGTGGTTTATGGGGTTAAAACTTGGAATGTACTCTGGACTTGGTACATTGGGGTGAAATTATGGAAAATTAAAATGAAGAGGGAAAATTTTGTACCACATGGAAGTGTGATACTCCCTGAAGCAGTTTTTAATGCAGAGGCCTGGATGATCAGGGCAAGTGTCTCAATGAGTGGTGGTATCCTTCTGTATCCCCCTCCTGTAACACACTCTGCATTTTTTCTGGGATCGTCCCTTTTTTCCAGTGTGGGGGACTTCCCCTGGAAAGTGTTGGCCTGGGACGATCCTGGCAACTATAACTTCAGTTCCTCCGGAACTCCGGCCTGCTCTTTCCCGGTCAACAAAGATCAGGACCTTTAGGAACTGGAGGAATGTCCCTGTGTTGCCAGCGTATTAGGACAGTACAAAAGAGTTGTACATGGCAACCTGTACCAAGTAGACCGCAACTTTTGTTTTCCGCATGGCGTTATATGGCTTGAAGACTTGATCAGAAAGATCAACTCCCCCCATATACTGATTGCAGTCCAGAATACAATCGGGCTTGAGGACCGTTGTTGTGGTACCTCACACAGGGATGGGTGAGCTGCCGTTACCATGCATTGTGGTCAGCATAAGGACATCCCTCTTATCCTTATACCTGACCAGCAACAGGTTTTCATGGGTAAGGGCACGGGACTCACCCTTGGGCATAGGTGTCTGAACAAAATTTAGAGGGAGGCCTCTGGTTTTTCCGCACGGTCCCACAAGCGGATGTGGATCTGGCGGCAAGGGATGGGAACAGAGGGATGCTGGTATAAAAGTTGTCCACATACACGTGGTAACCCTTATCCAGCAATGGGTGCACAAGGTCCCAAACAATTTTCCCGCTAACACCCAGAGTGGGGGAACAATCTAGGGGTTCAATACGGGAATCTCGTCCCTCATATACTCTAAACTTGTAAGAGTACCCGGAGGTACTCTCACAAAGTTTGTAGAGCTTCACGCCATACCGCGCCTGCTTCGAGGGAATATATAGGCGGAATATGAGTCGCCCCTTAAAACTAATAAGAGACTCATATACCGAGAGCTCCCTAAGCAGTACGTAGGCCTCCAAAAATGTGGCCCCAAAGTGATCGATGACCGGCCTCACTTTGCAAAGCCGGTCATAGGCGGGATCACTTCGGGGTGGACATGCCTCATTATCTGCATACTGAAGGCTTTTCCGAATGGCCTTGAACCGCCTCCGTGTCATGACTATACTGTACAGCGGGGTCTGGTATAGGACGTCCCCGCTCCAGTACTGCCTGACATTTGGCTTTTTGACCAGGCCCATATGCAGCAAGAGGCCCCAAAATGTCCTAATTTCTGCTGCACTGACGGGGTACCATTCATTGGACCTGGCCAAAAAAGAATCACGTTGGCGGGCGATGAACTGCTGGGCATACAGATTCGTCTGCTCCACCATGTGATTGACAAAGCTGTCACTGAAAAAATAACAGAAATTTCAATGAATCCAGCCGTGTCAATCTGGATTCCGGAGTTGCCAACAAACTCCAGAATGCATGGCTGATAAGCCTCTGGGGGTCTCCAGACAGGTTAACCGGAAGGGGGCTCCGGTACACTTGTCTGGGGGGTCAGACTCCTAGTACGAGCGGCATTGTCGCTCGTACTAGTGCCGGCCAATGGGCCACTATCATGGGGGGTGCGTGGTCTTGCCTGGCGGCGTCTCCGCCAGCCTTCTGGGGGGCTCATCATCAGTAATAGATGATGAGGAGGACGATGAAGAACACAGGAATGTAGGATCTTCATCGTCCTCACTGACAGTTTCGGAGTCGGAGGCAAGAAAAGCGTATGAATCCGCTACCGAAAATGCCTGGCGAGCCATCTCCTTTTTTCTACAGTGGGGGGGGAGGGGTGTGTGTGTGTGAGAGTATGTAGTGTGTGTTTGGTGTGACTGTATTATATAACAGTGTGTGATTAGAAATCACATGGGGGGGGGGGGAAATGCTGCTGCCCCCCAAAAAAAGGGGGGCAAATCGCAGCGCCGTTAACCCCTAATAGGGTCCGGGTCACGCTGAAAAAGCTGCGGCGGATCCTTGGGGACCTATTAGGGGGTCGATGAGGAAATTTTTTTTTCCTTTTTTTTTACCTCTCCCTTTCCCTTTCCTTTTTTTTTTTTTTTACCTCTCCTTACCTTTCCCTTCACTGACAACTCACCCTGACTAAATGGTCACTTCTTCCGCCCTTAGGGGCAAAGATCTCTGCAGAGGGGGGTGGGGGGTGGTCCCTGGCTCTCTCTCACAGCTCTGCCTGCTGGCTCAACTCAGTGAGCCGGCAGAGCTGCGAGAAGGAGACATTAACCCCTCCCCTGCCTGCTGCTATTGGCTGGACGATCGGCCAATAGCAGCGCTCCTGGGGGGGGGGGGGGGGGGGGGGTGACGAAATCGCCACCTCCCCATAAATACAGAAGGTGATTGGGGGGGGGGTGTCCTACACCCCCGATCACCATGTATCTCCGGGTCAGCGGGTCACACGTGAACCGCATCACCGGAATTGCTGCAAATCGCAAGTGTGAATTCACCTGCGATTTGCGTCGATGCCCCGACATGGGGGGGTCTAATGACCCCCCTGGGCATTTGCGTGGGGTGCCTGCTCATCGATATCAGCAGTCACCCCAGTCCCCGCCCGGGGTGCGGCGGGGACTGAAAATCCCACGGGCGTTCAGGTACGCTCTGGGTCCTTAACTACCAGGAAGCCAGGGCGTATCCATACGCCCTGGGTCCTTTAGGGGTTAAGCTTGGAGCTTAGAGAGAAGACGTCTTAGGGGCGATTTGATCACAATGTAAAAATATATGAAGGAACAGTACAGAGATCTTTTTAGTGATATTTTTATACCTAGGCCAATATGACAAGGGGGCATCCTCTACATCTAGAGGAAAGAAGATTTCACCTGATGGGGATTCTTTACTGTAAGAGCAGTGGATACTAGATTTATGTGGATAGAACATTTATCCAGGAATTTATTCTGATCGCCATATTGGAGTCAGAAAGGAATTTTTCCTCTGTCATGGGGCAATTGGCATCAGCCTCTTAGGGTTTTCATAGGGTCCTTCCTCTTAATCAACACAGTAGGGTTCTAGGTTAAACTCAATGGACTTACACACTATGTTACCATGAAGACAGCCTAATGGCACTGTATTATGGTACCCTCCTGGTAAAATTATGGGGACAATGTCCTGGTATTGTATTGGGGTACCCTCCTGGTATGATTATGGGGGCAGTCTCCTGGCATTGTATTGGGGAGCATCCCTGGTATAATTATGGGGGGGGGGGGGGAGTATCCTCGTATGATTATAGGGGCAGTCTCCTGGCACTGTATTGGGGTATCCTCCTGGTATGAATATAGGGGCAGTCTCCTGGCACTGTATTGGGGTATCCTCCTGGTATGATTATAGGGGCAGTCTCCTGGCATTGTATTGGGGTATCCTCCTGTTATGATTATGGGGGCAGTCTCCTCGTATTGTATTGGGGTATCCTCCTGGTATGATTATAGGGGCAGTCTCCTGGCACTGTATTGGGGTATCCTCCTGGTATGATTATAGGGGCAGTCTCCTGGCACTGTATTGGGGCTATCCTCCTGGTATGATTATAGGGGCAGTCTCCTGGCATTGTATTGGGGTATCCTCCTGGTATGATTATAGGGGCAGTCTCCTGGCATTGTATTGGGGTATCCTCCTGGTATGATTATGGGGGCAGTCTCCTGGCACCGTATTGGGGTATTCTCCTGGTATGATTATGGGGGCAGTCTCCTGGCACTGTATTGGGGTATCCTCCTAGTATGATTATAGGGGCAGTCTCCTGGCATTGTATTGGGGTATCCTGAGTCCTGGTATGATTATAGCGGCAGTCTCCTGGCACTGTATTGGGTATCCTCCTGGTATGATTATAGGGGCAGTCTCCTGGCATTGTATTGGGGTATCCTCCTGGTATGATTGTGGGGGCAGTCTTCTGGCACTGTATTGGGGTATCCTCCTTGTATGATTATAAGGGCAGTCTCCTGGCACTGTATTGGGTTATCCTGAGTCCTGGTATGATAATAGGTGCAGTCTCCTGGCACTGTATTGGGGTATCCTCCTGGTATGATTATAGGGACAGTCTCCTGGCATTGTATTGGGGTATCCTCCTGGTATGATTATGGGGGCAGTCTCCTGGCACTGTTTTGGTGTATCCTCCTTGTATGATTATAGGGGCAGTCTCCTGGCACTGTATTGGGGGTATCCTCCTTGTATGATTATGGGGGCAGTCTCCTGGCACTGTAGTGGGATATCCTCCTGGTATGATTATGGGGACAGTCTCCTGGCATTGTATTGGGGTATCCTCCTGGTATGATTACGGGGGCAGTCTCCTGGCACTGTATTGGAGTATCCTCCTGGTATGATTATGGGGGCATTCTCCTAGCACTGTATTGGGGTATCCTCCTGGTATGATTATAGGGGCAGTCTCCTGGCATTGTATTGGGGTATCCTGAGTCCTTGTGTGATTATAGGGGCAATCTCCTGGTACTGTATTTGGGTATCCTCCTGGTATGATTATGGGGGTAGTCTTCTGGCACTGTATTGGGGTATCCTGTCTCCTGGTATGATTATAGGGGCAGTCTCCTGGCACTGTATTGGGTGTCCTCCTGGTATGATTATAGGGGAAGTCTTCTGGCATTGTATTGGGGGTATCCTCCTGGTATGATTATAGGGGCAATCTCCTGGCACTGTATTGGGGTATCCTTCTGGTATGATTATGGGGACAGTCTCGTGGCACTGTATTGGGGTATCCTCCTGGTATCATTATGGGGGCAGTCTCCTGGCATTGTATTGGGATAACCTCCTGGTATGATTATAGGGGCAGTCTCCTGGCATTGTACTGGGGTATCCTCCTGGTATGATTATGGGGGCAGTCTCCTGGCACTGTATTGGGGTATCCTCCTGGTATGATTTAAGGGGCAGTCTCCTGGCACTGTATTGGGGTATCCTCCTGGTATGATTATAGGGGCAGTCTCCTGGCACAGTATTGGGGTATCCTCCTGGTATGATTATAGGGGCAGTCTCCTGGCATTGTATTGGTGTATCCTCCTGGCATAGTATTGGGGTATTCTCCTGGTATGATTATAGGGGCAGTCTCCTGGCACTGTATTGGGGTACTCTCCTGGTATGAGTATAGGGGCAGTCTCCTGGCACTGTATTGGGGTATCCTTCTGGTATGATTATAGGGGCAGTCTCCTGGCATTGTATTGGGGTATCCTCCTGGCATTGTATTGGGGGTATCCTCCTGGTATGATTATAGGGGCAGTCTCCTGGCACTGTATTGGGGTACCCTCCTGGTATGATTATAGGGGCAGTCTCCTGGCATTGTATTGGGGTATCCTCCTGGTATGATTATAGGGGCAGTCTCCTGGCATTGTATTGGGGGTATCCTCCTGGTATGATTATAGGGGCAGTCTCCTGGCATTGTATTGGGGTATCCTCCTGATATGATTATAGGGGCAGTCTCCTGGCACTGTATTGGGGTATCCTCCTGGTATGATTATAGGGGCAGTCTCCTGCCATAGTATTGGGGTATCCTCCTGGTATGATTATAGGGGCAGTCTCCTGGCACTGTATTGGGGTATCCTCCTGGTATAATTACAGGGGCAGTCTCCTGACACTGTATTGGGGGTAACCTCCTGGTATGATTATAGGGGCAGTCTCCTGGCACTGTATTGGGGTAACCTCCTGGTATAATTATAGGGGCAATCTCCTGGCACTGTATTGGGGTATCCTTCTGGTATGATTATGGGGGCAGTCTCCCGACACTGTATTGGGGTAACCTCCTTGTATGATTATAGGGGCAGTCTCCTGGCATTGTACTGGGGTATCCTGAGTCCTGGTATAATTATGGGGGCAGTCTCATGGCACTGTATTGGGGTATCCTCCTGGTATGATTATGGGGGCAGCCTCCTGGCACTGTATTGGGGTATCCTCCTGGTATAATTATAGGGGCATGCTCCTGGCATTGTATTGGGGTATCCTCCTGGTATGATTATGGGGGCAGTCTCCTGACACTGTATTGGGGTAACCTCCTTGTATGATTATAGGGGCATTCTCCTGGCATTGTACTGGGGTATCCTGAATCCTGGTATAATAATGGGGGCAGTCTCCTGGCATTGTACTGGGGTTTCCTGAGTCGTGGTATAATTATGGGGGCAGTCTCCTGGCACTGTATTGGAGTATCCTCCTGGTATGATTATGGGGGCAGCCTCCTGGCATTGTATTGGGATATCCTCCTGGTATGATTATAGGGGCAGTCTCCTGGCATTGTATTGGGGGTAACCTCCTGGTATGATTATAGGGGCAGTCTCCTGGCATTGTATTGGGGTAACCTCCTGGTATGATTATAGGGGCAGTCTCCTGGCACTGTATTGGGGTAACCTCCTTGTATGATTATAGGGGCAGTCTCCTGGCACTGTATTGGGGTATCCTCCTTGTATGATTATAGGGGCAGTCTCCTGGCACTGTATTGGGGTAACCTCCTGGTATGATTATAGGGGCAGTCTCCTGGCACTGTATTGGGGTATCCTCCTGGTATGATTATAGGGGCAGTCTTCTGGCACTGTATTGGGGTAACCTCCTGGTATGATTATAGGGGCAGTCTCCTGGCATTGTATTGGGGTATCCTGAGTCCTGGTATGATTATGGGGGCAGTCTCCTGGCATTGTACTGGGGTTTCCTGAGTCGTGGTACAATTATGGGGGCAGTCTCCGGGCACTGTATTGGAGTATCCTCCTGGTATGATTATGGGGGCAGCCTCCTGGCATTGTATTGGGATATCCTCCTGGTATGATTATAGGGGCAGTCTCCTGGCATTGTATTGGGGTATCCTGAGTCCTGGTATGATTATGGGGGCAGCCTCCTGGCACTGTATTGGGGTAACCTCCTGGTATGATTAAAGGGGCAGTCTCCTGGCATTGTATTGGGGTATCCTCCTGGTATAATTATAGGGGCAGTCTCCTGGCATTGTATTGGGGTAACCTCCTGGTATGATTATAGGGGCAGTCTCCTGGCACTGTATTGGGGTAACCTCCTTGTATGATCATAGGGGCAGTCTCCTGGCACTGTATTGGGGTAACCTCCTGGTATGATTATAGGGGCAGTCTCCTGGCACTGTATTGGGGTATCCTCCTGGTATGATTATAGGGGCAGTCTTCTGGCACTGTATTGGGGTAACCTCCTGGTATGATTATAGGGGCAGTCTCCTGGCATTGTATTGGGGTATCCTGAGTCCTGGTATGATTATGGGGGCAGCCTCCTGGCACTGTATTGGGGTAACCTCCTGGTATGATTATAGGGGCAGTCTCCTGGCATTGTATTGGGGTATCCTCCTGGTATAATTATAGGGGCAGTCTCCTGGCATTGTATTGGGGGTAACCTCCTGGTATGATTATAGGGGCAGTCTCCTGGCATTGTATTGGGGTAACCTCCTGGTATGATTATAGGGGCAGTCTCCTGGCACTGTATTGGGGTAACCTCCTTGTATGATTATAGGGGCAGTCTCCTGGCACTGTATTGGGGTATCCTCCTTGTATGATTATAGGGGCAGTCTCCTGGCACTGTATTGGGGTAACCTCCTGGTATGATTATAGGGACAGTCTCCTGGCACTGTATTGGGGTATCCTCCTGGTATGATTATAGGGGCAGTCTTCTGGCACTGTATTGGGGTAACCTCCTGGTATGATTATAGGGGCAGTCTCCTGGCATTGTATTGGGGTATCCTGAGTCCTGGTATGATTATGGGGGCAGTCTCCTGGCATTGTACTGGGGTTTCCTGAGTCGTGGTATAATTATGGGGGCAGTCTCCGGGCACTGTATTGGAGTATCCTCCTGGTATGATTATGGGGGCAGCCTCCTGGCATTGTATTGGGATATCCTCCTGGTATGATTATAGGGGCAGTCTCCTGGCATTGTATTGGGGTATCCTGAGTCCTGGTATGATTATGGGGGCAGCCTCCTGGCACTGTATTGGGGTAACCTCCTGGTATGATTAAAGGGGCAGTCTCCTGGCATTGTATTGGGGTATCCTCCTGGTATAATTATAGGGGCAGTCTCCTGGCATTGTATTGGGGTAACCTCCTGGTATGATTATAGGGGCAGTCTCCTGGCACTGTATTGGGGTAACCTCCTTGTATGATCATAGGGGCAGTCTCCTGGCACTGTATTGGGGTAACCTCCTGGTATGATTATAGGGGCAGTCTCCTGGCACTGTATTGGGGTATCCTCCTGGTATGATTATAGGGGCAGTCTTCTGGCACTGTATTGGGGTAACCTCCTGGTATGATTATAGGGGCAGTCTCCTGGCATTGTATTGGGGTATCCTGAGTCCTGGTATGATTATGGGGGCAGCCTCCTGGCACTGTATTGGGGTAACCTCCTGGTATGATTATAGGGGCAGTCTCCTGGCATTGTATTGGGGTATCCTCCTGGTATAATTATAGGGGCAGTCTCCTGGCATTGTATTGGGGGTAACCTCCTGGTATGATTATAGGGGCAGTCTCCTGGCATTGTATTGGGGTAACCTCCTGGTATGATTATAGGGGCAGTCTCCTGGCACTGTATTGGGGTAACCTCCTTGTATGATTATAGGGGCAGTCTCCTGGCACTGTATTGGGGTATCCTCCTTGTATGATTATAGGGGCAGTCTCCTGGCACTGTATTGGGGTAACCTCCTGGTATGATTATAGGGGCAGTCTCCTGGCACTGTATTGGGGTATCCTCCTGGTATGATTATAGGGGCAGTCTTCTGGCACTGTATTGGGGTAACCTCCTGGTATGATTATAGGGGCAGTCTCCTGGCATTGTATTGGGGTATCCTGAGTCCTGGTATGATTATGGGGGCAGCCTCCTGGCACTGTATTGGGGTAACCTCCTGGTATGATTATAGGGGCAGTCTCCTGGCACTGTATTGGGGTAACCTCCTGGTATGATTATAGGGGCAGTCTCATGGCACTGTATTGGGGTATCCTGAGTCCTGGTATGATTATGGGGGCAGCCTCCTGGCATTGTATTGGGGTAACCTCCTGGTATGATTATAGGGGCAGTCTCCTGGCACTGTATTGGGGGTAACCTCCTGGTATGATTATAGGGGCAGTCTCCTGGCATTGTATTGGGGTATCCTCCTGGTATGATTATAGGGGCAGTCTCCTGGCACTGTATTGGGGTATCCTCCTGGTATAATTATAGGGGCAGTCTCCTGGCATTGTATTGGGGTATCCTCCTGGTATGATTATAGGGGCAGTCTCCTGGCATTGTATTGGGGTACCCTCCTGGTATGATTATAGGGGCAGTCTCCTGGCATTGCATTGGGGTAACCTCCTGGTATGATTATAGGTTCAGTCTCCTGGCATTGCATTGGGGTAACCTCCTGGTGTGATTATAGGGGCAGTCTCCTGGCATTGTATTGGGGGTAACCTCCTGGTATGATTATAGGGGCAGTCTCCTGGCATTGTATTGGGGTATCCTCCTGGTATGATTATAGGGGCAGTCTCTTGGCATTGTATTGGGGTATTCTCCTGGTATGATTATAGGGGCAGTCTCCTGGCATTGTATTGGGGTATCCTCCTGGTATGATTATAGGGGCAGTCTCCTGGCATTGTATTGGGGTAACCTCCTGGTATGATTATAGGGGCAGTCTCCTGGCATTGTATTGGGGTATCCTCCTGGTATGATTATGGGGGCAGCCTCCTGGCACTGTATTGGGGTATCCTCCTGGTATGATTATAGGGGCAGTCTCCTGGCACTGTATTGGGGTAACCTCCTGGTATGATTATAGGGGCAGTCTCCTGGCATTGTATTGGGGTATCCTCCTGGTATGATTATAGGGGCAGTCTCCTGGCATTGTATTGGGGTATTCTCCTGGTATGATTATAGGGGCAGTCTCCTGGCATTGTATTGGGGTATCCTCCTGGTATGATTATAGGGGCAGTCTCCTGGCATTGTATTGGGGTAACCTCCTGGTATGATTATAGGGGCAGTCTCCTGGCATTGTATTGGGGTATCCTCCTGGTATGATTATAGGGGCAGCCTCCTGGCACTGTATTGGGGTATCCTCCTGGTATGATTATAGGGGCAGTCTCCTGGCACTGTATTGGGGTATCCTCCTGGTATGATTATAGGGGCAGTCTCCTGGCACTGTATTGGGGGTAACCTCCTGGTATGATTATAGGGGCAGTCTCCTGGCATTGTATTGGGGTATCCTCCTGGTATGATTATGGGGGCAGTCTCCTGGCACTGTATTGGGGTATCCTCCTGGTATGATTATGGGGGCAGCCTCCTGGCACTGTATTGGGGTATCCTCCTGGTATGATTATAGGGGCAGTCTCCTGGCACTGTATTGGGGGTAACCTCCTGGTATGATTATAGGGGCAGTCTCCTGGCATTGTATTGGGGTATCCTCCTGGTATGATTATGGGGGCAGTCTCCTGGCACTGTATTGGGGTATCCTCCTGGTATGATTATGGGGGCAGCCTCCTGGCACTGTATTGGGGTATCCTCCTGGTATGATTATAGGGGCAGTCTCCTGGCACTGTATTGGGGTAACCTCCTGGTATGATTATAGGGGCAGTCTCCTGGCATTGTATTGGGGTAACCTCCTGGTATGAATATAGGGGCAGTCTCCTGGCATTGTATTGGGGTAACCTCCTGGTATGAATATAGGGGCAGTCTCCTGGCATTGTATTGGGGTACTCTGGCGGCCATTATAGGTGTTACATATACTGAAATTATAAGCAGGGTTTGCACTGATAACTACATCCCGGTAGGATAATCCCGTATATGGAGCAGATATAACGTTTCCCATAGCTGACTCCACTTCAGGGCACCGCGCTCTCCTGTCAGCCCTTTGTGTGGGTATCCCCGGTATGGGCGCTCTGGTGTCCCCCCCTAGGTCCCCATTGTTCGGGCTGGCACCGCTGCCTCTTTGTTTGGGAGGGCCAGCACCGCCCAGAGCCGCACGCAAGCAGTGACAGCGGCGGAGCTCTCCCCTCCCCGGGCCGCGTTCACACACCTCGCCCCACGTGTGCACGGTGGGCCCGCCCGCTCCTCCGCTGCTGCTACTGCTGACACCCGAGCGAGCACAGAGCCCGAGCAAGAGCAGCAGCATGGCGGGGCTGCTTCTCCCTCACCGGGGCAGCCGCTGCTGGAGCGCGACAGCCGTCAATGTCCTGCTGGGGCTCCTCCACGTCTGGCTGCCCTGCTTTCGGCAAGGAGGGGGACAAGGTGAGGGGCAAGGAATGGGATGCAATGTGGGGGCCCTGCAGCTGGGGTGCAGGAGGAGGATCCCGCGGTGCACTGGAGGAAATGGGCCTGGCTCTAGCTCCCTGGATGTGTTCTGGGCAGAGACCTGGAGCCTGAGCTCTGCTGCTCACAACTCTCGGAGCCCTCCACTTCTGCTTTGTTCATGGGCAGCCTGCATGGTGCCAGGGCTGGGGGTGCACACGGGTCTCCTGGCGGCCACACTTGTAAATATTGTTGTGGCTCCTGGTAACCATGTGTTTCCACCACCCCTTCACTGGTACCCTTGGCACATGTTCGTTCTGGCCATACACAATACACTAAACAGGCTGGAGACCAGCCATGCTGCTACTTGTACAATAATGTGCTTTATTGTTACCTGTCCAGTTTGGAGGAAACCCCAAGTAGTGCCATAAATTCTGCCCCTAACCCCCCCAAGCACATGCCTCTGGTCTCCTGCCTTGTCTGCATGATGTTTGGGCTGTCTGGGGTCTCCTTAGAGAACAGTCTTTGTCTCCAGGCTCCTTAGTTTCATGTCACTGTGTATGTCTAGCCTGTGTCTCACATAAGGCTTCTGGTCCTTGCTGTCATTGTCCTCATGGTAACAGGCCTCCTATTACTCCTCTGATGCCACCAATAATATGGGTTCTTTTGTTTTCTTTTCTGCCACCTCTAGTGATCGAGCCTGTCCCCAGCATGGTGGAGCTTTGGCAAGCGGAAGATGCAGAGCTACTGCTACCCACTCAGGTGAGATGGAGGGTTCACTATGCACTTCACAAACTTAGCCTTCAGTTTTTTGATCAATAAATACCCATTTCTTAATTAGGTGTCTGACAGCTGCATTTTGATGTCTATTGTTGGGTTTCCTGTATGTCCATTGGATGTGATAGTGATCATTCAGGATGCTTGTGCTGTAAACAGATGAGGTATGGTCTGAGGACAACAATGAGGTCTACGTGTGCAGCAGCATCTTGTAAGGCAGTGGTCTTCAACCTGCGGACCTTTAGATATTGCAAAACTACAACTCCCAGCATGCCCGGACAGCCAACGGCTGTCCGGGCATGCTGGGAGTTGTAGTTTTGCATCATCTGGAGGTCCGCAGGTTGAAGACCACTGTTGTAAGGGAATGTGTGGGACCCGCTCTGACACCTAGGACCATCAGGAGGGCTGCTAGTTGTTACATTGTCTTGTGTTTATAGAGTTGCCATGTTACATTGGCATTTGTGAACTCTGTTGTATACATAGGCAATAATGCATTAGCGTTGGCAGCCTTTTCATCACAGTGACTGGGCTGAGTTGACACAATGAGTTTCAGCTGGTTTTCCTGCCATCTCATATGCAGATGAACTAGGATAGCCCATGTATTTTGCAGTGCACAGCTACGGTATTAAAGGGGTACTCTGGTGAAAACCTTTTTTCTTTTAAATCAACTGGTGGCTGAAAGTTAAACATATTTGTAAATGACTTCTATTAAAAAATATTAATCCTTCCAGTACTTATTAGCTGCTTAATGCTACAGAGGAAATCCCTTTTTTTTTGGAACACTGATGACATCACGAGCACAGTGCTCTCTGCTGACATCTCTGTCCATTTTAGCAACCGTGCATAGCAGATGTATGCTAACAGCAGCATGGTGGCTCAGTGGTTAGCACTGCTGCCTTGCAGTGCTGGGGACTTGGGTTCAAATCCCACTAAGGACAACAATAAATAAAGCATTATTATTATAATAACGTCAGCAGAGAGAACTGTGCTCGTGATGTCATCAGAGAGCATTCCAAAAAGAAAAGAATTTCCTCTGTAGTATGCAGCAGCTAATAAATACAGGAAGGATTAAGATTTTTTAATAGAAGTAATTTACAAATATGAAAAAACTATGTAGGTGTGTGCAGCTCACAACTATTACGCACCGAGGTCAAACTGAGCAAGCAACCATACCTTAATTGCTAGAAAAGGAGAACCAAAAAATACAATGTAGCCCGGACCTTCTAGGTGAGTATAAAATGGATATACGTGGATCGTGCTTCAATAATAATTATTTATTTATAAAATATAGATAAGATTTCGACACTTCTCACAGGGCCCTTGTGAGAAGAACATACATAGTAAAAGGCAACCTACATAGTAAAAGGCAACCTAACAATGTATTAGGCAATAGTATTAAAACTAGGCATAGAATAATAGAATGAAATAGCAGAGTAAGATCTGTACCATGCAAATATATTAGAGAGTTGCTCTTCTAGATATTTAGGGTAGATATGTCCCTTTTAGATACAGTAGCAAACAGTCTGTACTATTAGAAATTGTTACCGGTCTGTAAATTGTAACTTAGGCGATGGATATTGCTCCCGCAATGGCTGAGTGTCCGTGGTGTGCACAGTTCACTGTGCAGTGCTTCCAATTGTGAGCCTGGTCCAGTAGGATCTGAGCGTGGTGGCAGTCGCTGTCGGCTAAGGCGCTGGCAGGCGCCGAAGATCGTAGTGGTGTCCGGGGACTGCTGGCGCTGGCGTGCGCTGGAGTTGGTATTCCTCACCGCTTTGTTAGTTGGTAGACAGGACCATGTACTGGAGGGCTGGAAGTTCACCTCGTGGTGCCGGCGTCTGACGTCAGAGCCGGGATGGCTACACCAGGATAGTTACACCGGGATGGATCTGAACTGCTGAACCGGGTAGGTAGCAGAGTGAGAGCGCTAATGATGGTACAGTTCATGAAGGGTAACTGGCCATAATTTGGGCACAGTTCAAGTACTACTATGCCAGTAGATAACGACTAGACGCGTTTCAGGGTTGTATAATGTAACCCTTTCCTCAGTAGTCCCTCATGACTACTTATTTATAGTAACCTGCTAAGACTTTTATGACCGGATTGATACGTTTATTAAGAAACCACTTACTTTCAGCTTCCTCTTTTGTAGACTGTTCCTGCTCAGTAGTAGTTCACGTCATTGAAGAAGTACTTTAGGGTATATAGATTTGCTTCAGAAATTTTTGGAACTTTCCCATTCATCTGAATGGGGTGTGCAGAAATCTATACACCTTGTGCAGAAACAAGCCAGTTCAGATCAACGGAGCACACTTTTTTTTGCAACAAATCTCTTGTGGTAATATACCTTTTTAAAATGTGCAGATGAATTCATTAAAGATGACCCATGTGACCAGGTTTATTCATATTGTTATAAACCAATAGTAGAGGCCAAAACCAAAATACACTATACCAAAGCTTGGTGCTGTAATACCAATTAGAAATGCACCAAACTCACTAGACTTAATATGAAAAATACCTTTATTGTTTACAATTTAAGATGACAACATAAAAAAAAAAAATCAGCAGCAGTCAGAAGAAAAAGAGACTCCAAACAGAGAGTTGAACATGTCTCAGTAGTACATGGGATAAAATTCAGATAGTGATATAAGTAGGTCAACATGTGGTACTATATATATATATATATATATATATATATATATAGTAAACTAAATCGGTCCAAACAACATATAAATATATGCACCTTACCCTAACGTCTGTAAACCCAGTACACTTATGTAATCAAAGAGACATATGCAGTAGTATGGCTCTAAAATGTCAATTGCCCGATGCCCAGAACAGTAATGTAATAGTATGTGGGACAATGGATGAAAGCTTATGCAAAACTGGAGAGCTAAGCAACCTCCATTATGGTTGGTACATCAATTGTCCCGGTTAGAAACAGTTCACATAACAAACTGTCCATACATCTAGTCATCTGACATAGTGCCATACTCGCATAGTGTTGGGAGCCCACCCCTACACCGTTTTGTTCACTCGCTTCCTCAGGGAGTATCTTAGGAGGGTGAATAGGAAGTTTATATATGCAATGTAGACCAATCAAAGAATAAAACCACAGCATTACCTAATATAGATGTACACGCTGTACGCGTGTAGACCGATCGTCAGCGGCATCTTGGTTTGTACTGGGCATGCGCGAGCCACTGTGGCAACGCGAACGTATTGACGTCATCACGGCAGTCGCAGGCGCATGTGCAGCCAACACAGGAGGCCGATAGTAAACAATTATTCAATTCACATGCGCTCGTAACTTTATTACTCATGCATCCGTAAAACACAGGAAGACATGATGTGCTTGTGCGCTAGAAATCTTGTTGTTTACTATCTGCCTCCTGTTTTGTCTGCGCATGCGCCCGCTACTGCTGTGATGACGTCAATGCGTACGCGTTGCCGCAGTGGCACTCGCATGCCCAGTGCAAACCAAGATGGTGCTGACAATCGGTCTACATGCGTACAGTGTGTACATCTATATTGGGTAATGTTGTGGCTTTATTCTTTCTGATTGGTCTACATTCCATATATAAACTTCCTATTCACCCTCCTAAGACTCTGAATTTTATCCCATGTACTACTGAGACATGTTTAACTCTCTGTTTGGAGTCTCTTTTTCTTCTGACTGCTGCTGATTTTTTTTTAATGTTGTCATTTTAAATTGCAAACAATAAAGGTATTTTCCAAAGGGGTATTCCAGGATTTTTTTTATTTGACTATGCTACAGGGGCTGTAAAGTAAGGGTTGTTCATAATATAGTGTCTGTACCTGTGTGTGATGGTTGCCTCACAATTTTTCTGTGATTTTCACCCCACTATTTTTATCAGCATACAAAATGACTGTTGTCTCAGATTTTTCCCAGGTTGCAATGCGGCCGAGACCTGACTCACTAGTCAGCTGATGGCAGGGAGCCTGTCTGCTTCAGTGGGTGGAGCGATCGCTTGGTGGGAGAGAGATCAACTAATGCAACAGTTGTAGGCACCCTGATTGAAAACCAGAGGTCTTTTGAATGGATGCAGCTCATTTATGTTTAAATGGGTGGGGTGGCTGATGTGTGGGAGCGAGGAACATGGAATTGTGGGATTTGTAGTCAAAAAAAGAAAAGTCAAACAGGAAATACCAGTTCACAAAAAGCTAGCCACACTGTTATTGTAATCTCACAACATAGCCATTTAGCCCCCAGACAAGCGCAGATCCTTCCTAAGCATGTCCATTACTGTCTGCCAGTTACATACTAAAATCACCTTATGGTGGATATCCCCTTTTAAGTCTTGTGAGTTTGGTGCTTTTTATTCATTTTGTTGCAACACATTCTATAACACTGTATGTCCTAGTCCCCACTGTAGTCTTTCACTATACGTGTATGCTGGGAGAGGTAGTTTTTACCAACAGCTGGAGACACACTGGTTGGGAGACACTGCTGTAGGGGCATTTTTAGAGGAACCCATTCGTTTGACAGCCCTGTGGAACCTTCCTATGGAGCCCATTGTGCATCTTCATAGGGTAGTTTATTATATCAAAATGCTACTTTTTGAGAAATGCTTGTATGGAGACATAAGACAATGTGCATTAGATTGGGCCTTAGCATGGGCTAAACGTAGCATTATATAAATGCATTTTTTATCCATATTGAGGGCACTAGTCTGTCACTTCTGGTCATCAAACCTGCATTTGAGCCAGCTGTATATACTTGACTACAGATCCTTTTTACGCTCCTGAGAAACTAGCTTTAGTATGCTTTGCGAACGTGGTAGGAAACTAGACTACCTAGAGGAAAATATACATATACAAATCCCAACCGAATTTGGTCTTTGTGCAAGTTCTAGCTCCAAACCTATAGGATCCATTACTATCCAAGAAATGTTTTGGCTGCCCATGGAAATTACTAGGGCCAGAGTCTGGGTAAAGAGGGTTCCTGGTTTTGTTGCTTGTCTTTTATCTATCACGTGGTAGGTAGTGTTGCTTACTTTTACAGTTGCAGTGAATTTGCTCCATCAATTGTTGTATATGCCTTCCTATCACAACTGTGAAAGAATAATGTAGTTTAATAAAAGTGAGAACATTGTATGTATTTTACAGCATTTGTTTTTACAGTTAAACATTGATTTGTACATTGTTTTAAAGAAAATTTGTAAGCTCAAAAGCCAGCCTTAACAAGCCGTGTATTGTTAATAGAATTGTTTGTCTTCAGACTTGTTGGCAGTCGGCCTCTCTTGACTTGTGCAGTGGTGAACAAATGTAATACTATACTTTGGCTATACACTTGCCATCAGCTATTTAAAGTTGGAGTAGTCTAGGGAAAAGCATCTTCAGTCTTTTGTGCCCGGTCTGCAAAAAAAAAACAAAAAAACTTTAACTCACCTTCCTTGGTTCCCCCGAAGCGCCACTACAGCTGCTCGGTCCTCTGGTCCGGTCTTCTTCCTCCTTATGTGCACGGATCATCACACTGCGGTCAGCGTATCGCCGGCCACAACTATGTCCCGGCCAGTGATTGGCTGATCGCAGTGTGACGATCCGTGCACAGAAGACCGAACAAGAGGACCGGACAGCTAACAGCTGTAGCGGCACTACGGAGGAATGGAGGAAGGTGAGTTAAAGTTTTTTTTTTTTAATTTTTTGCAGCCTGGGCACAACGGACTGAAGATACTTTTCACTAGACTTTTGTTGATACTTTACACTTTCAGTACTTTTTTGTTGGTAGCAGTTACAGTTCTAAGCAGTTAGTATGGTAATCCACTTATTTTTACATCGGCACCACTTTAAATGATGTATGATGATATAACTGGCAATTCCCTATTACACACACAATACAAGAATTGCTCCTCTGAGAGTCAGTGAATAGAATAAGGCAGCTGAAGGGACTTTAGCTTCCCCACACATGCCAACAGCAGATTACAGAAATTTATTGTAATTTATTGTATTTTGAATACATCGCAGCATCACTATTGTCTTCATTCGCATATGGTGTTCTACTGTGGGCCACCATGTCAAATTCCTATGTATTACTTTTCTAGTAATATGCGTAAGGAAATTGCTGACTAAGCAATTATTATTTAGAAGTAACCCTTTTGAGGATCTTATCTCAGGACTAAAGGTAGTCATAAACCTTGGATACCCTTATTTGGCGTGTGTCTCAAATGGTGAAAAGAGAATACGCTCCTTCCAAACAGATCTGGGGATGGCTTATGTCCTGTAGGAACAAAGGATCAGGCCTTTTATAATCCAACATGACTTATTCTTCTTTCCCCTGGCATGTATCATCAGGTATGTGCCATCCTTTCAGTAAGTGGGTTTGGCCGATGTTCATGTGCAACATATAGGGGTTATCTAGGGAGATAGAATCACAGAGCTAATTGCTTCCAAAAACAGCACCATGCCTATCCTCAGTTTATGTGTGGTATTGCAGCTCAATTCCATTGAGGTGAATGCAGCCAACCTGAGGACAGGGGTGGTGCTATATTTGGAAGCAATTATCTCTTTATCTATCCCTAAGTAACCAATATATTATATATATTATATAGTATTCAATATTTGGCATATGTACTGCAATGTACTCATAATAGGATTGTCTTTAGTAAGACTAAAGCCCCTGTAGGCAGGAAATGCAGACCAAAAGGTTGGAACTGCTTACAAGTACTGTATTTCATTTTTCGCTTAACAGGTTAGTTTAAAAGCCAGTTATACACATGTATGCCCTGTCTGGCAGTCGTAAGGTTGAAATAATATATTCGGCCTTTATGTGCATGTATCAGACCTTGTGAAAAATGAAAGTTGTCCCTGATCTGTTACCTGGGCTGGGAGTGGAACCTTGTGACTGGCAGTCTGCAGGGGCCATGCTGTGTCAGATGAGATTACAGCAGGGTGGAGTGGGACCTGTTAAAGTGACTAGCTATCTGTTTGCCAAGTTCACACATTTGAAGCATTCAGTTATGTAATGTGCATGAAGCTTCCATTGGCTTTGTACCAGGTAGTGCTTTCTGTGAGTCTCCAGCATTGTTTCAGGTAGCAGAATTCTGGACTGTAGCTTTTCACCAGAGAGCAGATGTCCTTTTGTGCAATTACTTTTATTGTGTGCAGCAGCATTCAGCACGTGTGTGGTTGAAGAAAAGAACTTGGTTCCTTCTAGTGGCACTGAAAGGGGGCCGTTTCTTCATTGCGTTTTTTTTTTATGCCTTGGTGACAATTGTCTACAGACTGAGCTGTGTAACCTAATAGACACTTTGCAAGCTAGAGGGTTTTGCCAGTGCTTTGCCAAAGGTGTCGTAATATCACCAGCTTGCTATGCAAGAACATATAAACTTCATGTGAGCTGGATCCCCAGAAATACATGAGCAGCAGAAGCTTAGTCTTGAAAGCTCATATGGTTCATGGCTGCTAATCCTGGATTTATGTTTCAGGCCCGTTAGCTAATTGCTAATACACTTTAAATTGCCGTAAGCTGAAATAATACCAATTCTTACAACTATTTTATGCAGCGCATAAACCCTCAAGACAGGAGGAGAGAGTAGTGCATTGACCCTCAAGACAGGAGGTGAGAGTAGTTCATTGACTCTCAAGATAGGATGAGAGAGTAGTTCATTGACCCTAAAGACAGGAGGAGAGAGTAGTGCATTGACCCTCAAGACAGGTGAGAGTAGTGCATTACCCTCAAGATAGGATGAGAGAGTAGTTCATTGACCCTAAAGACAGGAGGTGAGAGTAGTGCATTGACCATCAAGACAGGAGGTGAGAGTAGTGCATTACCCTCAAGATAGGATGAGAGAGTAGTTCATTGACCCTAAAGACAGGAGGAGAGAGCAGTGCGTAGACCCTCAAGACAGGAGAGAGTAGTGCATAGACCCTCAAGACAGGAGGAGAGAGTAGTGCGTACACCCTCAAGACAGGAGGAGAGTAGTGCGTACACCCTCAAGACAGGAGGAGAGAGTAGTGCGTAGAACCTCAAGACAGGAGGAGAGAGTAGTGCGTAGAACCTCAAGACAGGAGGAGAGAGTAGTGCGTAGAACCTCAAGACAGGAGGAGAGAGCAGTGCATACACCCTCAAGACAGAAGGAGAGAGCAGTGCATACACCCTCAAGACAGGAGGAGAGAGCAGTGCATACACCCTCAAGACAGGAGGAGATAGTAGTGCATACACCCTCAAGACAGGAGGAGAGAGTAGTGCATAGACCCTCAGGACAGAAGGAGAGAGTAGTGCTAAGACCAGTGTTTCCCAACCTAGTGTTGCCTCTAGCTGTTGCAAAACTATAAATGTGTGCATGCTGGAAGTTGTAGTTTTGCAACAGCTGGTGGCACACTGGTTTTGACACACTGGTATAGATCCATAAGTCTTGCTAAACAGTTTTCTGGTTGTGGGTCCTTTGTTCTCTTCTAAGTGACTGACCACACTATAATGTTGCCTATTTGCAACTCCTCATGCATCCGTACGGGTTTCTAACATGGCTTTTCATTATTGATAACATTTTTGCACAATCAGTTTACACAAGTGACAATGGTTTGTGATGGCTGCTAACAACATCATCATCGCAAACAGTGTGACTATGTAATTGTGAACGAGCTGTCACACAAAGGAAGAAGCACGCTTACTGTATTCCCTTCCCATTGCGATTAGAGGGAGGAGCAGATGCTAAGTCCTTGATGTACTCCCTAAATACCAGCACAAGGAGTTAAGCTTGCATTCATTGTCATTCTGCGTGGCTGTGAGAGGGGGTGAACAAAAGGCTCGGAGCTCTACTAGATATGGCTTTTAATAATCTTTGTGAAATTTTTCCAGCAGAACAAGCGGGAGCTCTATAGTCATATTTATAGCATTAAGTGAATTCTGCCGCCGATGTTGTAATTAAGGAATGACGAGCGATGTGACAAGTTTCCTTTGTCTGGAGGTGAATGATGCTCCATTGTTGGTACCTCTCGCTGTCTGTGATGATCAGCATGCAGATGCACCTCAGATTTTTTTTAAGTGTGTTATGTGTATTATTAATTCTAGAACGCCTCGTGTTCACTGTGATTATTTCATTTAATGACTTCATTCCAGTACCATATTTATTCTTATTGCAGACACTGGGGAAATTTAGTTAGGAGCCAATTAACCTACCAGCCAGTCCTATTATTAGGGGAGCTCTAAATACTCAAGGAATACAGTCATCGGCGTAAATGTTGGTACCCCTGAAATTTTTCTAGAAAATTAAGTATTTCTTCTTGTAGTAACACATGTTTTGCTATACACATGTTTATTCCCTTTGTATGTATTGGAACTAAACCAAAAAAGGGAGGAAAAAAGCAAATTGGACATAATGTCACACCAAACTTCGAAATTGGGCTGGACAAAAGGACAACATTATTGGCACCCTTTCAAAATTGTGGAAAAATAAGATTATTTCAAGCGTGTGATGCTCCTTTAAACTCACCTGGGGCAAGTAACAGGTGTGGGCAATATAAAAATCACACCTGAAAGCAGATAAAAAGGAGAGGAGTTCACTTAGTCTTTGCATGGTGTGTATGTGTGTGCCACACTAAGCAGGGACAACAGAAAGAGGAGAAGAGAACTGTCTGAGGACTTGAGAACCAAAATTGGAAAAAATATCAACAATCTCAAGGTTACAAGTCCATCTCCAGAGATCTAGACTTGCCTTTGTCCACAATGCGCAACATTATTAAGAAGTTTGCAACCCATGGCACTGTAGCTAATCTCCCTGGGCGTGGATGGAAGAGAAAAATTTATGAAAGGTGTCAATGCAGGATAGTCCAGATGGTGGATAAGCAGCCCCAAACAATTTCCAAAGATATTCAAGCTGTCTTGTAGGCTCAGGGAGTGAACTATCCTGTACGCCCTACGCCCGGTCCCGGTATTTAAAACGGGGTCATGCCGGGACCCTGGGCTAATAGCGTGCGGCACCGATCGTTGTGCCGCGCGCTATTAACCCTTTAGACCCGGCGATCAAAGTTGAGTGCCGCGTCTAAAATGAAAGTGAAAGCTTCCCGGCAGCTCAGTCGGGCTGATAGGGACTATAGCGATAAAATCGCGATATCCCGATCAGCTAGCACGCTACCGGAGGTCCCCTTACCTTGCTCCGTCATGGCCGATCGGCGTTTGATTGCTCCAAGCCTGAGATACAGGCTTAAGCAATCGACCGCCTATAACACTGACCCATGCAAAGCTATGGCTTTGCAGGGATCAGTGTAAAAGATCAGTGTATGCAGTGTTATAGCCCCCTATGGGAGCTATAACACTGCAAAAAAAAGTGAATAAAAAAAGTTAATAAAGGTCATTTAACCCCTGCCCTAATAAGTTTGAATCACCCCCCTTTTCCCATAAAAAAAACTGTGTAAATAAAAACAAACGTGGTATTGCCGTGTGCAGAAATGTCCAAATTATAAAAATATATCGTTAATTAAACCGCACGGTCAATGGCGTACGCGCAAAAAAATTCCAAAGTCCAAAATATCGTATTTTTGGTCACTTTTTATACAATGAAAAAATGAATAAAAAGCTATCAAAAAGTCCAATCAATACCTAAATGGAACTGAAAAAAATTCAGAACATGGCACAAAAAATGAGCCCTCATACCGTCCCATACACGGAAAAATAAAAAGTTATAGAGATGATGAGAATCAGAATGATCAGAAGATGAGCATTTTTAACGTATAAATTTTCCTGCATATAGTTATGATTTTTTTCAGAAGTATGAGAAAATAAAACCTAAATAAGTAGGGTATCATTTTAACCCTATGTACCTACAGAATAAAGATAAGGTGTAATTTTTACCAAAAAATGCACTGTGTAGTAACTGAAGCCCAAAAAATTACAAAATGGCATTTCTTCTTCAATTTTGTCGCACAATGAATTTTTTTTTTCCATTTCGCCGTAGACTTTTTAGTAAAATGACTAATTTTACTGCATATTAGAATTGGTGGTGCAAAATAAACCATCATATGGAATTTTATGTGCAAAATTGAAAGCGTTATGATTTTTAGAAGGTGATGAGGAAAAAATGTGAATGCAAAAACGGAAAAACCCTGCATCCTTAAGGGGTTAAATGAAATGAAACGCTATGGCAGGAGACCCAGGAGGACCCCACTGCTGACACAGGGACATATAAAAGCAAGACTACATTTTGCCAAAATGAACTTGAGTAAGCCAAAATCCTTCTAGGAAAACGTCTTGTGGACAGATGAGACCAAGATAGAGCTTTTTGGTAAAGCACATCATATACTGTTTACCGAAAATGGAATGAGGCCTACAAAGAAAAGAACACAGTACCTACAGTGAAATATGGTGGAGGTTCAATTATGATTTGGGTTTGCTTTGCTGCCTCTGGCACTGGGTGCCTTGAATGTGTGCAAGGCATCATGCAATTTGAGGATTACCATGAGATTTTGGGTCGCACTGTACACCCCAGTGTCAGAAAGCTGAGTTTGTGTCTGAGGTCTTTCTGCAGGACAACTAGCGAGATTTATCAAAAACTGTCCAGAGGAAAAGTTGCTGAGTTGCCCATAGCAACCTATTTCATTTTTCAGAGGCCTTGTTAAAAATGAAAGCGATCTGATTGGTTGCTATGGGCAACTAGTCAACTTTTCCTCTGCACAGGTCTTGATAAATCTCCCCCAATTACCCCAAACATATGTCAAAAAGCACCCAGAAGTGGATGACCACAAAGCACTGGAGAGTTCTGAAGTGCCCACCAATGAGTCCAGATCTAAATCCCATTGAACTCCCGTGGAGAGATCTTAAAATTGCTGTTGGGAAAAGGTGCCCTTCCAGTAAGAGAGACCAGGAGCAGTTTCCAAAGGAAGAGTAGTCGAACATTCCGGCTGAGAGGTGTAAGAAGCTTATTGATGGTTATAGGAAGTGACTAATTTCAGTTACAGTATTTTTTTCCAAAGGGTGTGCAACCAAATATTAAGTTAAAGCGCAACTGTCATGAAATTTTAGTGTAATAACCTGCACACAGTACAAAGGAGGTGTTGTATACAGCAACTATTTAACCTCATATTTGCATGTGACGCTAAAAAGTGCTTTTAATCAAAGCCACTGACGGTCGGATAGGCGTTGTGCGAGGTACGCGATGCCCCGCCGCCGCCACGCCCACCCACATGCCCACTTTGTATCTCAGTGCTGGGACCGCTGTTTGATTGACACACAGGTCCCAGCGCATGCGCCCTTCAACTAATTTAACGTGCGCGCCGCTGCGTGTTATCCAGAAAGCGCACGCTCCTGCCACCATCGTCCTCCTCAGTGCGCCTGCGCAGGGCTAGGTGCAGAGTGCGCGGGAGCGAGCGCTCGCTGGATGACACGCAGCAGCGCGCACGTCACACAGCGGTCCCAGCACTGAGATACAAAGTGGGCGTGGCGGCGGCGGGGCATTGTTTACCTCACACCATGGCTATCCGACCATCAGTGGCTTTGATTAAAGGCACTTTTCTAGCGTCACGAAAACCTGCAAATATGAGGTAAAATAATTGCTGTACACAACACCTGCACACAGTACAAAGCCTGTGTGCAGGTTATTACACAAAAATTTCATGACAGTTGCGCTTTAAGGGTATAGCATGTGTATAGCAAAACGTGTTACAAAACGTGTTTTCTCTGAGAAATACATTACTTCATTCTCTAGAAAAATTTCAGGGGTGCCAACATTTACGGCCATGACTATAGATGGTTTAATGTTTACATCACCTTTATTATTATTTAGCAATACTTTTGTTAAGAAATTTGTCTTCAACTGGGTTTAGATGGTCCAAATATGGAGATCTTGGTTAAAGAAGTTTTCCATTAGTTAAAAAATAAAATAAAATACACAAAGGCTTGGACACGTAATAAATCTGTACCAGGGGTCTCAAACTAGTGGCCCTCCAGATGTTGCAAAACTTCAATTCCCAGCATGCTCAGACAGTCAACGGTTATCCTGGCATGTCCATGCATGCTGGGAGTTGAACTTTTACAACATCTGGAGGGCCACCAGTTTGAGACCCCCTGCTGTACACAGTCTTAAACTTACCACCACATCAACCGGAAATGCTATTATGATGTCCCATGCATTGTATTGTAAATGCAGAAAGAGAGCCCTTATTGATTGGCTTGGGCACAGTGTACATGTCATCATAGCAGCATGTACAGCATGAAAAACTAAAGAGGTGGGGAATTTAGGTGTGGGTACAATTTGAACAATTTTTTAACTAAGGTCCCATTATGGGGGCTGATGTGTGGCATAAACAGCACCTATCTGGTCACCTTTTTAAAAGACTTGACCATCATGGGGGGGAGGTGGCTGCACAAACAATCGCTGGATTTTTTGTAAGGCTCTCAGTTTCCATGATTTGTCGGCCACACATAGGGAAAACCCCATCATGTAAAACTAACGATGTATGGTAACAGACATGATTTTACAGCTAAGACTAATACCATCCATCCATGTTAGACTAATACCATCCAGCTGTTAATGCATTCATTACTTGACTTGGTACCTATGTAGCATGCTTCATCAGACATTGTTAGTAGGGATGAGCTAATCGAATCTGACGAATCCGAATTCGTTATGAATTTCAGGAAATATTTGATTTGCAACGAATGTGAATATTGCCACAATTCTATCGCTTCATTAAACTCCATTTAGTGTGGTCCATGCTCCAGGGCATCTGAAATGGCGGATCCACATGTGAGGACATGGGGCAAGGAATCCTGGGAAGGCGGGAACAAGGGTAGGCAGGATTACCCTGAATCACATGCAAGATGCAGCTTATCATCAGCCAGTCACCCCTGTGAGGTCACAGCTCTATATAATCGGCAGCCTTATTGCGGCCAGTCACTTCAGCCTTTCACTGCAGAGAGCTATATAGGGACAGACAGCGCTGTGTGTTGCACAGAAAAGCTTTTTCCAGCAGCGATTCACCTCCTAGTCAAGTCAGCGTTCTGTTGCACAGAGAGAGGGACAGAAGTGTGTATTTCACAGAAAAACATTCTTAAACTGCAGCGATTTACCTCCTAGTCACTGTGTTCAGCGTTCTATTACAGAGAGCAGTGTGTTGCACTGAAGAATAGCAGCGATTCAGCTCAAGCACAAATCCTGTCTAGAAGCACAGATAGGAAAGGGAGTGAGATTGAGAGAGAGTGCAATTTTGGGTGTAGTACACAGCAACTGTGTGCTGCAGCACTGGTGTGTACTGCTGGTGTTGTGCACAAATACTTTAAGTGTACTTATGCACATTTTTATCCCCTCATAAGTGCATACCACATACATACATCTAAGTGGAGTACTATTTTGTTCCTGTTAAAGTCTCAAGGGCCTAGATACTGTGAAACACCTGCTGCTGTTCTAGACAAATACTGTTAAGCGTAGTGGAGCGCATTCTACTGCCCTCATATATGCACTAAGTATGTCAGGCAGAGAAGTGCCAGGATGTGCACAAAGGAGTGGTAGAGGCCTAAATTCATCAGGCGCAGGCAGAGATCGCAGCAGACTAGGGGCGAGTGCCAGCAGGAGTCGCAGTGAGAGGCCTCATCTCCCGGTAGGTATCAGCTAGCGGTCGTGTCTCGACCAGCAACCCATCTGCCATCATCGATTGGTTAACACTGACATCCTTTTCATCACAAGTGACACCTTATACCCCCAGTCAACAGTTGGTGGGTTCCTCAGACACAACCCTCAATTGGCCTGGCCCGGGAGCAGTCCCTGTCCTCGTATTGCCTCTGCCCTATGGTGTTCCCTCCCCTACAGAAGTATCTCATGCCTTGGATTCAGCTCCACTATTCAGTGAGGATGATCGAATAGAGGACAGTCAGCAGCTACTGCCCAGCCAAGCAGTGGCGGAGACATCCGCCGCTTCCTCCACTATGCGGGCAAGTAGTGATGAGGAGAGTGACGTGGGAGAGGGTTCAGGGTCCTTAAGCAGACACTGTTGAGGAACCTGAGGAGGACATCAGTGACGTGCAGACACTTGTTGATGATGAAGACGATTGCAATTGGGAGCCGGGTGCAGAAGGGGCTTCATCATCATCATCATCATCATCATCAGGAGAAGAGGGTTGCAGGTTGCCCATGAGGCAGCAGCTGAGGCAGCAGCTGAGCCAGCAAGGTGGTAGCATGGTTGGCAGTCAGCATGGTGGCAGAAGTGGAAATTCTGGCGCCAAACGTGCCCTGGGGGAGACCACCTGCTTCGCGGCAGTCTACCAGGAGGTAGTGGAACAGGGGTTCCTGGAGATGGTGGCAGTAGCAGTCAATTAGTGTGGTAAATTAGTGCGGACTGTTGGTGGGAAAATCAGCTGCTCGGCGGTGTGGCAGTTTTTCATCAAGCATCCGGAGGAGCTTAACATGGCCACATGCAAGATGTGCCGGCAAAAGGTAATACGTTGCCAGGGTCCCACTGTTGGCACCACGGCCCTGCGTCAACATATGTTGCACCACCATAAAGCGGCCTGGAAGAACCGTGGCTCCTATGTGTTGGTCCAGCCTGCTGCATCACCCAGTGCCGTGTTTAAGCCAGCCAAGCCTCCACCTCCTTAGCCAAAGGGAGCTGTGTGTCATGCCCTCCTTCTGTCGCTCCAGATGTTCCTGCTACTCTTACCTCAGTCATTCCGCCAGCAATCCATCGGCGAAGCCATATCCAAGAGACAACAGTATGCACCCACTCATCCAGCGGTGCAGAAGCTGAATGTTCTCCTGTCCAAGTTGCTCGTGCTGCAGTCCCTCCCTTTTCAAGTGGTGGACTTTGCACCTTTCAGGGAACTGAGGGCTTGTGCTGAGCCGAGGTGGAGAGTGCCATGCCGTCATTTCTTTGCGAAGAAGGCAGTACCAACGCTGCACAATTTTGTGGAAGAAAAGGTGGGCCTATCGTTAAGCCTGTCTGTGTACACGGCAGCGCTGACGTCTGGAGCTGTAACTAAGTTCAGAGACTATACATGTCCTTTACGGCCCACTGGGTGAATGTGGTTCCTGCACAGCCGCAATAGCAACTTGGACAGGTTACAACCTTTCCTCCTCCACTCTCTCAGGTTGTTGGGCCTGTGACAATGTGTGACTCCGCCTCCTCATTCTCCACCCTGTCCTCAGCCTCCACTGCACGGACAAGTCTCAGTGCACTTTCAGCATACCATGTGTACAGGGCACGGCGGTGTCAAACTGTTCTTCACATGGTTTGCCTTGGCAACTGAGTCACACAGGGTAGGAACTGCTAAAAGTCATTCTTAAAGAAATCGGAGCATGGCTTACTCCACGTAAACTGGAAATGGTATACATGGTGACTGACAATGGGAAGATCATTTTGCCTGCGCTGCCACAAGGAAGGCTGATCCATGCGCCCTGCATGGCACACGTGTTCAATCTGGTTGTCAAGTGGTTCCTGAAGTGTTACCCCCCATTTACAAGACATCCTAACAATGGGAAGGAAACACTGCTTGCACTTCAGCCACTCGTACACCGCAAAGCACACCCTCCTTGAGCTTAAGTGTCAGAACGGCATCCCCCAACGTAGTCTGATTTGCGACGTTGCCACACGTTTGAATTCCACCCTCCATATGTTGGACCGACTATACGAACAGAGAAAAGCCATCACCGATTTCTTGATGATCCAAGCAGATAGGGGGACTCCCCTGTGTAAATTCAATGTCAATCAGTGGCAGCTCATACATGACACCATCCATTTGCTCAGGCCCTTTGAAGAAGCCACATTAGTAAATTGCCAGGATTACGGGATGAATTACGTCATTCCACTGCTTCATTTCCTACAACACCTGTTGGAAATGATGGCTGGTCAGGGCACTGGAGATGTGGCGCCTACATCTCAAGGCCACATGAGCCCTGTGGGGGCTGAACTGGGGGAGGGGGAGGGGCACAGTAGAGCACAGTTTAGGTTTTGCCAAATGGACAGTTTTTCTAGTAATCTGACAGGAGAGGAGGAGCAGGAGCAGCCAGAGGAGCTAGAGGGTTATGAGGAAGGCGAGACAGAGGACCCAGACACACTGTGGCAGTATGCAGTGGAGATGGAGGCAGGGAGTCCCTCAGTCACTTGCACAAATGGCACGATGCATGCTCGCTTGCGTAGTGATTGCCGAATTGTCACCATTCAGCAGTGGGATGACTTCTGGTTCTCCACCTTATTGGCCCTCGCTTCCGGCACAAAATGGGGGGCCTTTTTTACACCCACTGAGAGGAAGGACAAACTGACCTACTACAGAGACATCCTACGTAGTCAGTTGGCCGATGCCTATTTTCGCTATTGTCCATCCACTCGCAATTCTGACTTTGGGGTCCCACTGCGCTCACCTTCAACTACCATGGCTGCTGGGGAGGGGTGGCAGGAGCAGTACCAGCTCCATCAGCAGCAGCATTAGTCTACAGTCGCTGAGGAGTACCTTTCTTCACCTGCATAGTGAAGCAACTAATCAGCAGCAGGTAGACCTGGAGCAGGACCTGAACCAGCTGGCATGGATCAGCCAGGAGTTGCACCCACCAATGCTTGATGCATCAGAGTAGATTGACCATGGTGCCACACCAACACTTCACAAATATGGATAGTGCTTAACAGATTTAATGCGCTGCTCCCCAGTTACAAACATTCTTCCGTAGCAGACCTTTTTTTTTTTCATGTCACCGGGTACTGGTATTGCCACTCACCTCACCACTCTGTCACCGGGTCACTTTCAGGACTCCTGATGCTGCTGCTGCCACCTCCAGGCTGTCTCCTTCTGCCACCATATGTTCTCCTCATACTGCAGCCAACTCCAGGCTGTGTCATTCAGCCACTATATGTTCTCCTCATGCTGCTGCCACCTTCTCGCTGTGTCATTCAGCCACTATATGGTCTCCTCATGCTGCTGCCAATTCTTGGCTGTCATTCAGCCACTATATGGTCTTTTTGCTGTCGCAAATTCCAGGCTGTGTCATTCTGCCAGATTATGCTGCCACCTCCTAGGCTCTGTCATTGTGCTGCCTTGTAGATAGAGCGATAACAATGAACCATAACTGATTAAATGAAACATTCGCACTTTCACAGTCGGGGCGCTGGCGGAGGACCGCCAGCTCAATTTTAAGATCCAAGTACGAGCTTTTTCACTGCAGTCACTTATCCAATGGCACAGAAGCTTAATGTGCTCCTGTCCAAGTTGCTGGTACTGCAGTCCCTCCCTTTTAAAGTGGACACTCAGAGTATGGGGGTGCGTTGAGAGGCAGGGGCCGAAACAGGTGGTAGCTCGCCTCCCGGCAGACCACCAGCTCGATGCTCACCAGAATGCGTAATGAAATTTTTTTAATAAATTCTAATTAAATTAAATAAAAATTACATAAAAAATCTGCCACATCCAGACGCTCTACGGCAGTGATTCTTTAATCTGCATGTCATACTGAATAACAGTACACTCCCTATACGTGTTAGGACAAGGCAAAGTGCTCTACATCCCTATTAAGCCTCCCTGTAGGCCAGAAATAGCCATTTTTAATAGTGATTCGCCGCAAATAAATTCGGACTGAACCAATTTTTTTCAGAAAATTCGGCAAATCGGCCAAATCGAATTTTTGAAAAATTCACTCATCTCTAATTGGTAGCATTTTTATAGCTGCCAATTGCTTATGGTGGCAATAGCTTAAAATTGCCACCAGCATCGTCCTACCAAGTGGCATAACCCACCATTAAGAAATCCCCTTAAAGGGGTACTCCGGTGAAAAGCTTTTTTTTTTTTTTTTTATCAACTGGTGCAAAAAATTAAACAGATTTGTACATTACTTCTATTAAAAAATCTTAATCCTTCCTGTACTTATTAGCTGCTGAATACTACAGTGTAAATTATTTTCCGTTTGAAACACAGAGCTGTCTGCTGACATCATGAGCACAGTGCTCTCTGCTGACATCTCTGTCCATTTTAGGAACTGTCCAGGGTAAAAGGAAATCCCCATAGCAAACAAACATATGCTGTTCTGGACAGTTCATAAAATAGACAGAGATGTCAGCAGAGAGCACTCTGCTCTTGATGTCAGCAGACAGCTCTGTGTTTCAAAAAGAAAAGAATTTCCGCTGTAGTATTCAGCAGCTAAGAAGTACAGGAAGGATTAAGATTTTTTAATAGAAGTAATTTACAAATCTGTTTAACTTTCTGCCACCAGTTGATTAAAAAAAAAAAGTTTTTTACTGGAGTGCCCCTTTTAAGAGAACATAATGTTTTACTAAGAACCATATACAGATATAAAGGTGTTTAGGAAGCTAGCTTGTGACCTCCACACCAAAAAGCTTGGTTTTACATCCTATGTATAACACTCTAGCTGGTGGGTTGCCCTTCTGAAGTTAGTTCCCACATTTTGTACAGTGGGAAGCTCTGTACAATAGACAACAAAGTCAACCTTTACATTTATCCTCGAACCCTAGACTTGTATGTCTCATCTCAGTACTCTCTTAAAATGAGAAGCCACTTCCTGTGAGTGTAGAATGTATACATATTTTTAGTTTCCTATTAACATTCTGTTGTTAATCAACTTCCCTTTTTGTTGTTCCTCTCCAGAGTGTGGTATTAATAAATAGAATGTGTTCTTACTAGCACATATTCTGAACTTCTCTAAACAGGTATCTTGGCTAGGAGACTAAAATCTTTACGCAACTGAAATGGATTGCAGAAGATGTGTAGAATAGATTCTGCAAATAATTCAGTTTCTCTGGCAAGTGTTTAGTTAATTCCAGGACACAACCAGTTCCATAAAAATGTTTTATTTTTCCATGTGATCAATCTGAATGTTTGTGCGATATTGACTGTGATTATTTTAGAACCTTCTTTACTGACCTGGTGGTTATCATGGTTAGCAGCAAAACCTCTGATATTTGTATGTGCCGTATAAGCAGCGTTTAATACAGTAGAAGCTCTGAATGTGATGTACTTGTGAACAGTTCTTCTCGTGAAATGAAAGTGCTGTTGGTAATGCTGGGTAAATGTAAAAAAAGAGAACTTCTATTATGTAGAAAACCTACACTTTTCACAAAAATACACTTACCGTATATACTAGAGTATAAGCCAAGGCCCCCCCTAATTTCACCCCAAAAACCCAGGGGGGAAAAGTTATTGACTATAAGCCTAGGGTGGGAAATACATCATCCCCCCTCCCCCCCATGTCATCATTCAGACCCCCGTCATTAACACCCCCGTCATCATCACCCTGTCATCATTCCCCCCTTTATCATCCCCCCCCCTTCATCTTCCCCGCCTGTCATCATCCCCCCCCTTTCATCATCCCCCCTTCATCATCACCGCCTGTCATCATCCCCCCCCCCTCTTCATCATCCCCGCCTGTCAATCCAGTTGTCTTTAACCTGCAGACCAACAGATGTTGCTAAACTACAACTCCAAGCATGCCCGGACAGCCATCGGCTGTCCGAGCATGCTGGGGGTTGTAGTTTTGAAACATCTGGAGGTCGCAGGTTGAAGACCACTGCGGCCTTCGTCATCATCCAGACCCCCTCCCCCCCCCCCCCCCCCCCTTTTAGTTTTCTACTCTCCTCCCTTCGGTGGGAAGGAAGGGTGAGCTGGTCCGGGCCATCTATGCTGCAGGGACCGTCCGGTGGGGAGGGTTAGTCGTTCCGGGCTGTCCATCTTCACCGGGGGGCCCTCTTCTCCGCTTCGGGCCCGGCCCCGGACTACTGACGTTTCCTTGATGACGACGCACAGGGACGTTCATTGCGCAGGGACGAACGTCCCTGTGCGTCGTAGATGCAGCATAGGTGGCCCGGACCAGCTCCCACTTCCTTCCCACCGAGGGGAGGTGAGTAGAAAACTAATGGGGGAGGGTCTGGATGATGACGAAGGCCGCAGTGGTCTTCAATCTGCGGACCTCCAGATGTTTCAAAACTACAACTCCCAGCATGCCCGGACAGCCGATGGCTGTCCGTGCATGCTGGGAGTTGTAGTTTTGCAACATCTGGAGGTTCGCAGGTTGAAGACCACTGAGAAGGGATTGACAGGCGGAGAGTTCACTCGAGTATAAGCCGAGGGGGGTGTTTTCAGCACGAAAAATCGTGCTGAAAAACTCTGCTTATACTCGAGTATATACGGTACACAATAATTTCTTGTACACATGAAAGTAGAAGTACTCATCTATGTAATGCTCACAGTTGCCCAGATCTGTTTGCAGGGACTTAACCCCTTATTTAGCTGCATCTGTATCCCAATAGCTGACATAGAGTAAACATTGATGAATTTCCTTCCTTGACAAAATTGGTGTACTCCTAAATAAAAGATCCTTTCTTGAAACTGTAGTGGCAATGTGTTTTTCAACAAGTAGGTTTGTTTTCTAAACCCCAGGGCAAATATCCATGTGGAATGTCATTTATTTGTGACTGAAACAAAATATTATCCCGTTGAATGATAATGGTTCTAATTCTTGTGCAAAACTTCTGTGGATCTGCTGCAACTTTTTGCTGCAGTAGTTAGAGATGAGCGAACTTACAGTAAATTTGATTCGTCACGAACTTCTCGGCTCGGCAGTTGATGACTTATCCTGCATAAATTAGTTCAGCCTTCAGGTGCTTTGGTGGGCTGGAAAAGGTGGATACAGTCCTAGGAAAGAGTCTCCTAGGACTGTATCCACCTTTTCCAGCCCACCAGAGCACCGGAAAGCTGAACTAATTTATGCAGGAAAAGTCATCAACTGCCGAGCCGAGAAGTTTGTGACGAATCGAATTTACTGTAAGTTCGCTCATCTCTAGCAGTAGTACCGATCTGACCTTTGATGATATGTTTTAGGGATTATCCCAAGATGACAATTTATCACCTATGCTTATGATATCCTGGGTGTCCCACCATTCATGAGAACTGGCCTCCTGAGTTCTCCTGTTTAAATATTGTGGGTCACTTGTGCACTACCCCAGTTATCCTCTAATGGGAGAAAAAGTTACCATAGATACTCAGAAATGTTCTTTGAGGTCGTGAGTAGTCAGGAAAGCCCTACATGTAATGCGGTATCAAGCTCGGAATCATCCATTCTGTGGTATTTTCTGTGTGTATATGATCTGCACAATGAAAGAGGCAGGGCTTTTAGACTTTAGCTAGTCAGTCTGGTCAGTATGTGTTGTGACTCATGCAGCTTGATTATCCTTTCTATCACAAGTTAGACCTTGATCACATCTAAAAATGTGACTACACTACAGGCATATGTCAGAGTACTGACAAAAAGATATTCTGATGTATATTGCGGTGTAGTCATAGGATCTAATAGACCAAACTTATGTTAGTAACTATTCGGTCTGCTTTAGTCTTTGGTAGTCCACACTATTCTGTCCTAAAAATAAACCATTTACCAGCATTATGCAGACTAATTGTCCCATAATGTTTTTTATTTATTTTTTATAACCCCTATGGTATCCAAGTGTATACCCACAGACTATAGCCAAAACACGTTGGAGCAACCCCACAAATTTAAGGGAATAGTGAGACTTCTGTGACAGAAGAAGGTATAGAAAGTGTTTAATACTTAGGCTACGTTCACGCAGCGGAATTCTGTCGGAAAATTCAGCTAGGAAATTCCGCAAAATTGACACCACATTGGCCCTCATTTACAAGTTTTGTCGGGTTGTGTGCCAGAATTGAAAAAACCCAACGAACTCTCCATTTTAGAGAAAATAAAAGGGGCCTGGTCATATGGAAAAGTGGGTGTGGCCACAGAAAAGGGTTGTGTTCCCGTCATTTTCACAAAAACCCAACATATTTACCAAGCGAAGAAAATAGGAGAAAAGGGACCAACGGATTCCAGGCGCATTTTGCTCAAACACCATAGGCAGAGGTTAATAGTAAAAGATCCTTGCAGGGATCATATTTACTATTAAAATAATAAAATTACAGATGACTTGTTTCGGGAGGATCCCTCCCTTCCTCACATCAGATCCCTCCCTTCCTCAGACGCTGATCTGAGGAAGGGAGGGATCCTCACGAAACACGTCATCTGTAATTTTATTATTTTAATAATAAATATGATCCCTGCAAGGATCTTTTACTATTAACCTCTGCCTATGGTGTTTGAGCAAGCAGCGCCTGGAATCCGTTGGTCCCTTTTCTCCTATTTTATTCGCATACTACAGGACAGGATCTCCTGACTCCTGAGGACCCTCCGGCTGAGCAGCATGCTCCACCTTTATACCTCTATCAGAGGTGATATGCAATTTATCCTCCACTCCAAGGTGCTACACTATTTTATATCTATCCTAAGGGTAATACACGAGGCGCCGTTCGCGGTCTTCTTTTTTCTCTACATTTCCACAACATATTTAGTTATTTACCAAGGTTTCCACAGAAAATGTGGTGGATTTGAGCTAAGGAAAACCCTACAGATCAGAGCATGTGTTTTAAAAAGAAAAAAAAATGTAGTATCAAGTGCAAAATGTAGGGAAACCTTAGTAAATGCCATGGAGGGAAAATTGTAGGGAATTAAAACCCACAATGAAATCTACACTCCACTGTTAGTAAATCAGGGCCATTGTGTTGAATTGGCATTATGCTGGTATCCTACTCACATGGCAGAATTTCTTCTGTGGGAAGTCTGCAGTGCAAATTCGGCATTCCACATTCTGCAAAACCACTGAACCTGTCTTAAAGGGTTACTCCGTTCCCCAGCATCCAGAACATTGAGTTCCAAACGCCGTGTGCGGGCTTCCGTGTTCACGCCCGCCCCCTCGTGACATCACGGCTTGCCCTCTCGTGACATCACGGCTTGCCCTCTCAATGCAAGTCTATGGGAAAGGGGGTACGACGGCCGTCACCCCCCCTCCCATAGACTTGCATTGAGGGATTTGATGTCATATGATGGGGCGTGACATCATGAGGGGGTGGGCGTGAACACGGAAGCCCGCACACAGCATTTGGAACTCAATGTTCCGGATGCTGGATAGCGGAGTTGCCCTTTAAAATTTTGCAGAATTCTATTGCGGTGGAAACCTATTGAAGTCAATGGGAACTCTGAATTCCAGCTAGAATCTGTGTGTTGAGCGCACAGAAATTCCGCTTATATTCTGTGCAGATTCTGCAAAAAGGAAATGGAAAACAAGCAGTAATCCACATAAAAGGGAAATTGAATATTAGTGGAATAACAGAATTTCCAACAGGTGAACATAGCCTTAGAAATCACTCTCTTAACCTTGTTCATAAAAGATGTGGAGTAGCCGTTTATACTGTGGTTTATAACCGCTATGTAGGTTGAAAGTTCATCTCTTTTTTTCTGTATTTATCAGTGAATTGCTAAATAAAATTTTATGAAAACTTTAGGGTATTTTCTCACTAAAATGTTTTTTTTATTTTAATGAATATGATCCTGCAAATTGGTGTCTTAACCAATTGTTTTGTCTTTTCTATTAGACTGATTCAGATCAGCATACAGGGGAGCATATGCAAGAACAGAAGTAAGTAAATTTGTCTTGTGCCCTGTGTTTTATGTTAGAATTATGTGGCAGGTATGTATTACTCCATACGTGGAGGGAAGAATGGAAGTCTGGTGATCTTTGTTTCCTGTTACAATGCATTCTTGTTGTGATCATGTCTCATGTGAAAACAATGTTGTCATCCTGGCAGTTACACTGTCTGAATAGGATGTTCCTGACCAGTTGCCATTTACACAATACTAATGTAAACAATAGCAAATGTACAAGCATATCCATTTCTGACCCTCTTTGCTAGATTTTTTTTATTGTAAAGTAATAAACACTTGAATGATAGCGTTTCACTTACAATTGTGCAGGTAAGAGACTTGGCTGTCAATAACTGCAAGCTCGATTTTTATTAGTTTAAAACAATCCAAATCCAGTTTTTTTTTTTTTCCTATCTATTTTATAAAATATTCCTGAAATCTCTCAGTTTTTATTCTGGCTACTAGACCTGAAACTTCCTGTTCTTTAGAGTAACCTTTTCAGCAGTCTCCTCCTTATCACAGTCAGGATAAGGTGACACCAGTGTATAGATAAGATAGAATTATGATGATGGCCATAGCTTTTTCTATCCTCCTCCCTGCACAATGACTTCTGCACAGGTTACAGAGCATGTCTAGAAAGCTTTTTCATAGACGTGAATAGAGTCAGCTGCTGTTGCCTATGGCCATGTAGCTTGCTGGTAAAAACGGCTCAGGCAATATAGCTGCCTCCATATGTGCTAAAAAATTACTGTCAGAAAGTAGAAAAAGATAAACCAAAAAGAGCATGTGACACATTCATATAAAAAAACAACCTATAATAAGCATTGTCTGTTCACGTGAGAATAAAATTCCTGTTTAAAGTGCAACTGTCACGAACTTGGAAACCCAGACAACTACAATAACAGCACAACAAATGGATACAGCCATACCTTTGGCTGCACTTTTCTTCAATTTGTCTCACCGAAAATCAGTTTAAATTTGTGGTCAGCAACAGTCAGATAGGCGTGACCAGGGTCCGTAAAGCCCCACCACGCCTATCCCATCTACTATAGCGTTGGGACCGCTGTGTCATACACACAGGTCCTCTGCACATGTGTCCCTGCTGTTAGGGACGTGCACGCGACGTGAATTCACAGAGCGAGCAATTGCTTCTGCTGTCAACCACAGCTGTGCGCATGCGCAGTGCTAGAGGCAGGGAGCACTCAAGTTCTCTGCCCCTAGTGCTTGCAAAAGAGCATAGCGCTGGTCTCTGACAGAACAAAGAACAGGAGAATGGGCACACAGCGGTCCCAGCACTATAGTAGATGGGATAGGTGTGGCTTTGGTGGGGCTTGCGTACCCCAGCCATGCCTATCTGACTGTTGCTTACCACCAATATAAATGTATTTTTGGGGAGACCAATTGAAGAAAAGTGCAGTCAAAGGTATGGCCACATTACAGTTGTTGTCACCTGTGCTTTGGAGTTTTGACTAAGAGCTTCACCTGAGAAAGAAGGGGAAGCAGCACTGCTGTAGTGCTTCATCCCTTACATTGTTTCAACTCCTTAACAACACGTGATAGATCTGATCAAATCTAAGGATGTATAAAGCAGACTCCCCATGCAATCCCACTCCATACCAGACAACCCCCAGCTGCTTTTAGTAGCCGGGGCTGCAGATAATAGCCCTCATGCAGCAGTCACTGCCCATGGCTATTAGTATTAACCCATTAGATGTCACTGTCAAAGCTGATCTAAAGGGGCATCTAAACCACTGTTTTACCTGTCATTGGTGGTGCAAATGGTTGCTCATTTAAGTCCCTCAGGGACTTAAAGGTAAAATCAAAGACTAATAGGATGTTTTTTAAAAAAAAAAATAAACCCTTCCTAAACGGTGATCTATATCTATATATCTATTCTATCATTGTAATTGTACTGACCTGGATAATCAATATAACATGTCAGTTTGACGGCACAGTAAATGGCTTAAAAAAAATACAATTGCTAAACTGTGTATATGTGTGTATGTATATATATAATTTTTAGTTTTTTTAGTTTTGCTGTATATTTTAAGGTAAAATTAAGAGTTGTTACTATGATCACAGTGGTATCCCACCTTGGTCTATGATTGGCTGAGCGGGGGTTCCTGTGGGGTCAACATGTAATAGGAACCAATGGTGATGAGCAATTTAAAAATCAGCTTGGCATATATATTTTGTTGTCTGGGGATGGGCATCACCTTCCAGAAAAAGAGCCTTTTTATACAAACCTTTTCCTAAATATGCCCATATTTCTTCACAGTAGTAAACAAGGCAATGTGCCTTCATTTTCTAGTGACTGGTAACACCTCTGGGTGTCTGTGTCTTGCACTGAATCACTCTATGAATCTGGCACCCAGTGGATTACATAATAGGCTTGCTATTTATATGATTTATTGTGATTACTGTTAAACAGAGCTGGGTGCAGCTGCTTGTCCTAGATAGAAATAGTATTTGGTTTGTGCCATTTACAGTTATTATACAGCAGTGTATACAGTTGTAAACTGATCTTTATATGGCTTATTCTTTTCTAATTGTAATATTGAGAGCTCAGCAGTGGTTGTAACATGGGCAGACTGGCCCACACGTACCGGAGGAACCTCCAGTGGGCCCAGGCTTTGTCACAGTTATGGACCCCTAACAGGAGAGCCTTAGGACTTGTGTGTCCATCACACAGTGGTCCCGGCGCTTAGAAGAACAGTGTAAGTCAAAATATTCTCAACAATACAGGTAAAGAAGTAATGTCAATAGTCAGTATAAGAGCACAATGTTAGTCACGTCACTGAACAACCTAAAAAATAGAAAACTAACATTTAAATAGGAAATTTTTGCTGTCAAATTAGGACCCAATATAGGTACACATAAAAGAATAATAGGAATTGCCTAGCTGCTGGGATGTTGATGATCAGCCCACCTAAGGGAGAACTACCTCAGGAACAGGTTTTTGGGGGCAAATCAACAGGAATTTCTGCAGCTAAAAGTTTGCAAGTGGTTTTGCTACAAACCTAATGAAATCAATAGGTAGCAATATAATCCATTTGCGGATCTTCCCCTGTGGAATTTTGCTTGCTAATTATGTACTTGCCCTAAGTGTAGGGTCACACACAGTGCATCCACAGCGTATTTCACGCCGCAGATATGCTGATGACCGTCACTAGAGTGAGCTCCCTTCTACACACAGTAAACTTTGAGTCTGTAGTAAACTCTGTGTGCATGCGCAATTTATCCCACGGACATCGTGGTTGCTCCCCCTGCTCCCAGAGCTAGGCCGGAGAGTAAACTGCGCAATAATACTCGCAATCCGCTGCTACGAGCAGACACACAGGCACAGCAGGGAACTCACTGCAGTGAAGTCATCGGCGCATCCGCAGCGTGAAATATGCTGCGGATGCGCTATATATGACCCTACCCTTGTGATCTGTTTACAGGAATTTAGACTACAAAAGGATGCTTATCAATAAGCGGCACAGAAAAATACTTGTTTTTGGATCCTTAGGTATCCGTCACACATGTCCAGGCCTCAACAATTATTTCCCTTTTTACGAAGGGCACAATTTTGTGTTTGGTTGCTTTGAGGAATAACATCTCTCTGAAGCAGTCAAGTGGGCATGCTGCACAACTGTGACTAGATTAGGTGACAAGCAAACTGAACGTACACACAGTATATTGGTGAATGTGCTTTGAAGAATGTCACACAATAGTTTTTGAGTTTTCTGTATTTCCATAAGTCTAATGACCTAAACCACAGACATCGTAGCAAAACTTTGGCTGTCCGTGCCTGCTCGGAGTTGTAGTTTTGCAACAGCTGGAGACACACTGTTCGGTAAACACTAACCTAAACTGACAGTCTCCTATATCACTATGATGCTGTCAGGCTAGTCGGGCCATGCTGGGAGTTGTAGTTTTGCAACAGCTGCTGTAAACTGAATGAGTAGTTGAAGTACTTCCACGGGGGAAAAAGTTTTGAGCAAGCGTCTCATTCCTGGCTCTGTCACGTGAAGACGTAAGCAATAAGGATGGTTGTAAGATCTTGTAAACCGCTGAAGTGTGTCTACATGTCTGAGCAAGCCTGTTGCACCCATTGCAGCCCGCTTTTAAATCCTTGCCAAAATATGTTCTGTGCGGACAGTATAGTGTTAGTTATTTTTGTCTTGACTACAGAGAATAACCTCGATACGAAGCATTGATATAGCAATAAATACATATTGCTCTGTCACAGTTGTTTTCAGAGCTGTAGCATTTGTTTAAAGAAGCTGGGGTGGGGATGTGAAGAGAAACACTTAGCCTGTGTGCTGCCAGTAGGCTGCCTGCCAGTTATGCTGTCAAACAAATATGGATGAATAGATGCATTAATTCCGCATCACTACTGTTGTTATAGCACATGTTGTAGCCATTATCCTCAGGCCGCTTTATGTACCTTATCTGTAACAGTATGTCAATTGCAAGTATATGAAAGAAAATATCATATTAATGTGTATATGTGTGGTGGCGGAGCAGAGGACACTGTCCAGTGGGAGTGTAGGGTGTATAGGGTGTCGTTGTGCAGGGTAATTAAGGGCGCTGTTAACCCTTGTCACTCGTGATGCCAGGGTGAGGGTTAAATACTGTGTTTTCTTGATAGGCCTATCGCCACCCTTCCGAAAAGTAATAGGTGATGCAGAAATAAAGGATTGTCCACAACCGCTGTTAACTGAAAACTTGCAGGAACTTTTACCGAGGAGTTTGTGCATGAAGTAACAGTAACAGTCCAGATAAGAGTCTCTTTACATCAGGCTTGAGCAGCGATTGACAGTCGGTTGGGATCATATAAGCACAATTTGGCTTGTGGAGCATTGTATAGCAGAGATCCGCTGGATTTAGCGGAATATTGAGTCCAGTGATCCTGCGAGAAGTAGCGGGGAATTGCTTAGTCTATCCGCTATGCTATAGGCCTAGGTCGCAATGCTTTGGTCTAGTAATTAGTCTTGTAAGCTGCGGAGGTCCTACCTCTTCCAGAGTCAGCAACCCAAGATAGGGATCAAGATGGCGCGGGTCCCTTATATGGGCAGGGGCCGGCCATTTTGGATTGGTCCGTAACGACTGTCACTCACCTTTACAGTGCATTGTGGGTGCATACGTCACGGGAACCTCCAAAGGTCCTGTAGCAAAACCATAGAGTTTCTACCTAATCATGTGACCCGCAGATCCTGCTATGCTCCGAACAGGTAGATAACTAAATATATACATTTGTATACTTATAATTATATAAATATTAAATAAAACTGCTATATACGTATTGACTGAGAGGTGACAAGTCACTTATTGACTAAGTGAGATCTACAAAAGAGGGACCCCAACGTCCTAGGGACTCTGGCTATGGGGACCTCTTACACAGGTATCGTATACAATACGGTACCGGGACACCACATATGTATGACGTGTGCTTGTGATTCTATAACGTGAAATGTAAGAAAAATCTAAAATCAGCATCTTACAAATAACAAGACACATACATTCCCGACACACAGATCAATCCAATATACACTGCTCAAAAAAATAAAGGGAACACTTAAACAACACAATGTAACTCCAAGTCAATGACACTTCTGTGAAATCACACTGTCCACTCAGGAAGCAACACTGATTGACAATCAATTTAACATGCTGTTGTGAAAATGGAACAGACAACAGGTAGAAGTTATAGGCAATTAGCAAGACACCCCCAATAAAGGAGTGGTTCTGCAGGTGGTGACCACAGACAGGTTTGCTGTGTCTGTCAGCGTAGTGTCCAGAGTATGGAGGCGCTACCAGGAGACAAGTCAGTATATCAGGAGACATGGAGGAGGCCAACAACCCAGCAGCAGGACCGCTACCTCCACCTTTGTGCAAGGAGGAGCAGGAGGAGCACTGCCAGAACCCTGCAAAATGACCTCCAGCAGGCCACAAATGGGCATGTGTCCACTCAAACGGTCAGAAACAGACTCCATGAGGTCCACACGTGGGGGTTGTGCACCGTGCAGGATGTTTGACATTTGCCAGAGAACACCAAGATTGGCAAATTCGCCACTGGCGCCCTGTGCTCTTCACAGATGAAAGCAGGTTCACACTGAGTACATGTGACAGAGTCTGGAGAAGCCATGGAGAACGTTCTGCTGCCTGCAACATCCTCCAGCATAACCGGTTTGGCGGTGGGTCGGTAATGTGTGGGGTGGCATTTCTTTGGGGGGCCACACAGCCCTCCATGTGCCTGCCAGAGGTAGCCTGACTGCCATTAGGTACCGAGATGAGATCCTCAGACCCCTTGTGAGATCATATGCTGGTGCAGTTGGCCCTGGGTTCCTCCTAATGCAAGACAATGCTAGACCTTATGTGGATGGAGTGTGTCAGCAGTTCCTGCAAAAGGGAAGGCATTGATGCCATTGACTGGCCTACCCGTTCCCCAGACCTGAATCCGATTGAGCACATCTGGGACATCATGTCTCGCTCCATCCACCAATTCCAAGAGTGTGACTCCCTATCCAGACCTCCATGGGTTGATAAATTTGATTTACATTGATCATTTTTGTGTGATTTTGTTGTCAGCACATTCAACTATGTAAAAACAAAAGTATTTCATACGATTAGTTAAAGGAAAACTGTCAGATATTTTCTCCCGCACTATCCTCAGTACTGGTGGATAGTGTGGGAGACGCAGATTAAAACGAGCCCTACCTTACCCAGATCCTCCCGGCCGCAATTGTAGTTTTATTCTATGTGTAAATCTTGCTGTAACTGGCACAGGCAGGGCTTCTGCAGGTTAACTGGCACTGACGTCAGTGCCGCTTATGAATATTCATTCCCCCCCCCCCGCTCCCTCCAGTTCTCCCTCTCTTCGCCGCTCCTAACTGGAGGGAGGATGAATATTCATAAGCGGCGCTGACGTCAGTGCCAGTTAACCTGCAGAAGCCCCGCCCATGCCAGTTACAGCAAGATATACACATAGAATAAAACTACAATTGCGGACGAACGGCCGGGCGGCTCCGGGTAAGGTAGGGCTCGTTTTAATCAGTGTCTCCCGCACTATCCACCAGTACTGCGGATAGTGCGGGAGAAAATATCTGACAGTTTTCCTTTAATTCATTCCGATCTAGGATGTGTAATCTTAGTGTTCCCTTTAATTTTTTGAGCTGTATATTTATTTATAGTTATCTCCCCCCAATCTGCAGTCAGCTAGTCCCGCCAAAATCTGCAGGTTTAAGTCCAGTTTAGGCCTAGTTCACAACTTAAATTATGCTTATAGCCGCATAATCTGAATATTGGCGTAAAGGTATTCAAGCATATACTGCAGAGCTATAGGGTTGAATAGTGTTTGTTTGAGCCTGCTTGATGTTTTGTCTGCTTGATGGTGGTATAAGATTTACTTGCAGGATAGAGTAGTATAGTCTGCCTCACTATTCAGTCCCACAAATAAATATTACTGTGAAATATTAACTAAACATAGTAGGGATCGACCGATTATCGGTTTGGCCGATATTATCGGCCGATAATCACGATTTTGCGCATTATCGGTATCGGCAATTTCCATTGCCGATAATCCGATAATGCACCGCGACCGCACAGTCGCACCACCGCACCGCCCTGGCCCCATTGCCTCCCCCATCCCCGGTTTTATAATTACCTGTCCCTGGGGCCCCTTGGTCCACGCTACTTCTGGCTCCTGCTGGGTCCTGCGTTACACTGTGTGCAATGACGAGTGACGTGATGCGCATAGTGTAACGGGGGGGAGGCAATGGGGCCGGGGGGTGCGACGCGGTGCGGCGGCGGGGGGGGGGGGGGGTGTGGGGGTTTTGCGGTCGCGGTGCAGGACTCGGGAGAACCCCCGGACAGGCAGGGGGAGAGAAGCGGGTGGCGGCGGCGGTCTATGGCACCGCAAAAGCCGCTGTAGATCATTGATTTAAAGCGCCCGCTTTAAATCAATGATCTGCAGCTGTGTCGCGGGGGGATAAATAGCCGATAACTTATACCGGAATATCGGTATAAATTATCGGCTATCGGCCCTAACCTCCACAGATTATCGGTATCGGCCCTAAAAAAAAAACTATATCGGGCGATCCCTAAAACATAGCCTCAAATTGGGGGAAATAGATCATAACCAGTGTAGAGGAAAAGTGGTGCAGTTGCCCATAGCAACAAATCATATTGCTGCTCTCATTTTTTCAAAGGCCTTTTTAAAAATAAAATCAGCAATCTGGTTGCTATGGGCAACTGCAAAACAAAAGGAAGGGTCGGCACTCATGTCCCGTAGTGGTGCATGTGGTACAGTGAGTGCCAGGATTTATTTTCTAGCTATGGGCAACTGCACCACTCTTCCTCTACACAAGTTTTGATAAATCTCCCCCAAATAGTCTGTTCGGCTTTTTTAAAACTTATGGCAGTGTAGCCATAGGTTTTAAAAAAGCCGAGCATAGACTATTTAGCACGTATTCAGATGAAAACCTGCAGCATAGGCACATTTTAAGATGTGAATGAGGACTTAGTTTAGTTTTAGAGCAGTACTTCAGTTGTGTAAATAAAGATTAGAGGGATACTCCGACATCAAGCAATTAAAGATGCTGCAGAAGCATAAAGCATTGCTAACCTGCCTACCCCAGTTCCGAAAGCACAAAGGGGGACATTTATCATTGGGTTTACACCACTTTGATTTTCTAAATGTCCCTACAAATTTTGCACAATTGCATTTTTTTTTTTTTTTTTTTTTTTTTTTTTAGTACAACATATTTCTAAGTTGTCTACTGTTAATGGATAAGTGTTTGATCGCGGGGTGGGGGGGGGGGGGGTCCGACCGCTGGGACCCCCCCGCGTTCTCCCGAACGGGGCCCTAGCATTGCTGCGACTATTGTGCATACCAGTACGCCCCCTCCATAACCCCTCCCCATACAGCTCTATGGAAGAGGCAGGGAGGCACAAACGCTGCATCCCCGCCTCTCCCATTGAATTACATGAAGGAGGCGTGTCGGCTGCCACAGAGCCGTGGCCCAATGCTGAAGATTGCGGGGGGTCCCCCCTGTGGATTGGGGATAAGTGAATTTAGGCTTTAGATTTAAACCTTCCTCTGCAGTTCACTGATTTCTATAATTGTACAGAATTTGAGTCTGTACACCATTTTGGTAATTTTTGAGAAACTGTGTAAAAAATACACATGGGGTAAAATCTGTACTACCTCACACCAACATTGCTAAATGTCTCCCTAAGAATCTGTTTGCTTTGTTGGTGTGTAATTATGTTCACACACTGAGGATTTGCTGCAGATTTTCTTCCGCAGAACTGCAACTGATTGAAGAAACATTGGTTTGTTTTGGTTCAGAAGCACTGCACACACTGTACTCTCTGCAGATTTTATGCTGCAGACTATGTGCTGTGCATTTTATGCTTTTAAGTCAATATAAATAAAGCGAAAGGCCACAGTATAAAATCTACAGTTTATACAGTACATGTGAACATATACTAAGGCTAGGCTTCTACATAAGTTTTTTTTTCGAGCATAAACATTTTTTTTTTTAGCCAAAGCAAGAAGTGCATTCAAAGGGAATTGGGAATATAAATGACGGTCTTATACTTCTTCCTACCGAATCCACTGACTTTGCCTCAAAAACTGCAGTTGCCTAATGGTGAATTTACATGTGGAGATTAGTTGCAGAAATTTCTGTACGCTGCATAGGAAATCATATTTATGCTAGGTCACTGGCGTAAAGGTTAATAAATCTGACAGGTACACTTAACATAGAACCTGAACCACTGGTGCAGGCATAGACAGTTCAGGACACTATGATTTACTCTGATAGGCTCGGGCATCTCAAAGTATTCATAGTTTACAAATGCCGCTGGGACCCGGGTAAGTAGTCATTGGGGTGGTTCATGAAGGCTGCTGTCCACCCCGCTGGCCCTCAGAATCGTATCTAGGGAGAAATGTGTCACTAAAGCCGGCCAGGCAGAAGCAGCTGCTGGGACCTGCCGTGAGGACTACTTACTTACACGAGTCTCGATGACATTTTAGACTATGATTACTCTGAGACACCTGACCAAGAGTAAATCATAGTGCCCTGGACTGGCGATTCCTGCACCTGTTTTATGCTACCTGCTGTTTGTGCAGCATAAAACTGGTGACAGGTTCCCTTTTTGGGTACTTTCACACGTACAGGATCTTCTGAATATTTTATGCAGCTGATTTTGCTGCCCATAAACTTCAATGGGTAGCAAAATCAGCTGCAAAAAGTATGCAGCAAATAAATGCAGCAGATCCTGTATGTGTGAACTTACCCCCTTTAAAGGGAGTATGTCAGATGGTTTCTCTAATTATAGCGCAGGGTAGGGGATAAAAGCCCCTTCACACAGGTACCTTAAATGGGCACTGTCATGAAATCAAAAAATTGATATGTTGTTGTACTTAAGTACTACAGCATATCTCTAAAATACTTTAATTAAAAAAAGTGATTTTAAAACAGTTTAAAATCACTTTTAAATTCGGCCACTAGGGGTTGCCCTCCTAGTGGCCGAATGCATTGGGCAGTGACGTCACTAATGAATTTCGACTCGTTGAAGCCTGGCAACTAGTCGGAATTCATTCACTGCGGTGCTCGCTCCCGCCTGTCAATCAGACAGGCGGGAGCGAGCGCTTTGAATGAAGAGGATGCGCGCAGGCTCCCTCGCAGGCCCCGGCGACAGGTAAAATTATCTATGTTGTGTCTGTTACTGAATGTTTTTTTTGGGGGGGTAGTGGGTTGTGGGGCGCAGCGGGGCCGCGGGCTGCGCGGGGGGAGCGGGATGGGCCATCACGGTGTGCCTCCTGTTGTTTCCCCACTAAAACTCCCAGCATGCCCTGACAGCCAATAGATGTCAGGGCAAGCTGGGAGTTGTACTGCGCGGTGGGGAGCGGGATGTGCAGCCATCACTGTGTGCCTCCAGTTGTTTCTCCACAACAACTCCCAGCATGCCCTGACAGCCAGTAGATGTCAGGGCATGCAGGGAGTTGTAGTGGTGAAACAGCTGGAGGCACCCTGTTAGGAGAACTAAGGGCGGAAGTTGGCCCCCAGCAGGCATCAGTGACGTGGTGCCTGCTGGGGAAGTCTGCCTGGTAGTGAGCACACTACCAGGCAGACTAAATGCCATTTTTAAAATAGTAAAAAAAAATAAAAATAAAAAAATAAAGGCAGGGAGGGTGTTAGGGATAGAAGGGCAATAGGCAGGGACAGAAAAAAAAACATGATTGTGGGAGCTACCCTTTAAGGGGAAAAACATGCATGCTGTTCTGCGGGCAAACTCATGCTCCGATTGTCTGCCACATTTTTGTCTGCATGCAAAAATTTTTTCACTTTAGATCTATGAACTTTTGCTTGTGAGCCAATGAATTAGATTTTCTTTCTACCTCAAGTGTCCAGTATTACTATCCCTTTTTTTTGTAGGATTTTGTTTAGTATTGTGAGAGGCCCCGGTTACCATTTTGATTGTGGATCCAAACAGAATCACCTGAACTTTATTTGGGTAAAACGACTAATATCCATTTGACAGGCCATAAAGATTAGCAGTTGCTTCTGTATCTTGGCAGTGTAACAATTTATGGCATACTATTAAATTTACACACATCAGTTTGTAACTGGAAGAGAATTTAGTGTGGGTCATTAAATGCCCACTATGTTTCGTGACAATTGACTCGTCATGTCCTATCTGATTACGTGGACTGCAGAGCTGCTAGAGAGGAGTTGTCTTTCGGTTGCGAGCAAAGGATAAACACAGAAGAAGCTTGGAAACTATTTTGTTATTGTAGTATTTTCATCTGCTGCCTTGTGAAATATTTACTTCATCTTTTTTGTGCTGGATATATATCACTTTTAACGTTATTGAAGTCAAGGGTTTAGGGAAGTGTCTGACTTTCCCTGTCTCTCAGACACCTGGTTTTACTTGGACTTTTGAGTTGAAGCCTCTGCTGGTGCTGGATTATTTCGACAGGTCCACACACACAGCAGAGTTTTCCCATTGCAGCTCTGCATCAAATTCTGCATGTGTCTAATACATTTTGTTGTGGATTTTAAGGCTACGTCCCCCGTCATTAACAACCTCCTCATCATCATCACCCTGTCATCATCACTGCCTGTCATCATGCCCTTATCATCCCACACCCCCTTCATCATCACAGCCTGTCATCATCCCCTTATCATCCCATACCCCCCTTTGTCATTATCCCACCCCCCTTCATCATCTCCTTGTCATCATCCCACACTCCCCCTTCATCATCCCCTTGTCATGATCACACCCCCCCTTCATCACCACATGTCATCAGCCCCCCCCCCCCACCATCACCACTTGTCAATGTCTGATACAGTGGTCTTCAACCTGCGGACCTCCAGATGTTTCAAAACTACAACTCCCAGCAAGCCCGGATGGTCCTGCAGCACAGTTGGCCCGGACCAGCTCACCCTAACATCCCGCCGAGCGGAGGGGAGCACAGAACTAAAGGGGGGATGGGGGGCTGGATGATGTCGAAGGCCGCAGTGGTCTTCAACCTGCGGACCTCCAGATGTTTCAAAACTACAACTCCCAGCAAGCCCGGACAGCCGATGGCTGCCCGGGCTTGATGGGAGTTGTAGTTTTGAAACATCTGGAGGTCCGCAGGTTGAAGACCACTGAGGGCGGAGAGTTCACTCGAGTATAAGCCGAGGGGGGCGTTTTCAGCACGAAAAATTGTGCTGAAAAACTCGGCTTATACTCGAGTATATACGGTATGTTCACACGTACAGGATCTGCTGCATATTTTGTGCAGCTGATTTTGCTATCCATTGAAGTTAATAGGTAGAAAAATCAGCTGCACAAAATCTGCAGCAAACCTATGCATCAGATCCTGTACATGTGAACATACTCTAATGCAGATTTTACCCCTGCAAGTGGGGAAAAATGTAAAATCACCATGGCTGTATCCTAAAAGAAACCTAGCCAGTTTTTTGACAGCATGTAATAGAGTAGGACAGTGGTCTCCAACCTGCGGACCTCCAGATGTTGCAAAACTACAACTCCCAGCATGCCCGGACAGCCAAAGGCTGTCCGGGCATGCTGGGAGTTGTAGTTTTGCAACATCTGGAGGTCCGCAGGTTGGAGACCACTGGAGTAGGAGAATGCTTAACATGTAGTATATTGATATAATTATCTTCCTTCTTTGGACATATAAGAGAAATGGGTGAATGATTGACAGCCTTCTCTGTATTAGCATGCATAGATAGATATCTGTCAGTCACTAAGTGGGAAAGCCTGCTGGTAGTAGAAGCCTACAAGGAGCTGGAATAGATAGAAAATATACCAAATTGTTTCCTACAAACGTGTATGAGCTTAGCTCCTTTTGTTTAAAATGCTCCTTGTAGATTGTATTTTGAGTTTTATTTTGGGTATAGAATTATTTAGATCAGATCTGGCAACTAAATATGATGCTCTATATAAGGGCAGTATATTCCAGCATAAGAGCTGCTCTTCTAATAGCCAGGCACCATGGCACCATGACACCGATTTTACCAGTTGATTTCAAGGAGGTATCAAAGAAGGACTCGTATGTCATACTAAAACATTACACTTTTTTTTGGTGGTGTTTGGGCTCATAGGAGAGTGGACCTCCTGGATGCTGTCCTTACATAGAGAAGCCGGTATATACTGCATTTATGTTCTTTATTTGGCTGGTTAACTTTCATAACCTTGTAGACAAATTTGACACTTGCACTTGCGTGTACCCCCTTTTACACATGGGCCCAGGTTTATCAAACTGTGTGAGAGTAGATATAGAGAAATTTTCCCAAAGCAACCAATCACAGCTCAGCTAACGAGCTCTGGTAAAGTGAAAGCTGAGCTGTGATTGGTTGAAAATCTCAGTTTTTTCTCACACAGTTTGATAAATCTCCTTCATAGTGATAAGAGCCTGTGGCTGCCATGCGTGTGTTACCATTGCATGCGACACCTGGAGTTACTGCTTGATGCAGAGGCTAGTCCAGGTGCTGGCCGGGGTTATCAGGGAAACTAGAGCGCAGGTGGCTTACTGTAAAGCCGGGTTCACAGTTCAGAATTTCCAGCCGGAAAAAATCTGGCCAGAGATCCAACGTACGGCCATCCCCGAGTGACCGTCTGCGGTGCGGATTACGCTAGGATATTGAGCAGGTTCAATGTTCTGACGGAATTATATAATCCAAATTTTCTGTCAGAAATTCGGACCAGAAAATTCTACAATGTGAATAGGTTAACTGAAAACCCATTCACCTGCATGTTCGCATTAAAACACCGGAATTGCAGGACTCAGTTTGGAAATTCCATAGTGTGAACCTGGCCTTAGGGCCCAAGGGGGATCCACTTGCAGCAGCCACTCAATGGGGGACATGTATCAAAGATTTTACCCCTGTTTTGTGTGTATTTTTTTGCGCGAAATTTTGCGCAAGCCCTTTTTTGTGCAAATTTTTTTGTGCACGTTTTGGTAGAGCATGTCCTCCAGATGTGGCCTAATCGGGGTACCTTGGAGTGACATCTATAGTACGCATGAATTTATTAACTGCGTACTTTTCCTTTACACCAAAAATGTTGCCGCAAGAGCTGTTTTTTTGGCGCAAATATAAGCCATCTTGGACTTAACGTCGCAAAATGCTCTAAATCATTGATTCTATTTTCCAAAGAGTAGATTGAGGAGATTACTATATTTATCCGCAATTTATGAAGCTCATTGCGCTTGATTGATAAATTTAGCGCTTCTGCACATAATTTAGATTTCGGGAAAAGGGGTAAATTGCTTCTACCATACACAAATAATGATACATGTCCCCCCTAGGCTGTGTTAATCCTCTTTAGAAATGTAACCAAGAAATTCCTCATTGTGCATGGGCCCTTAGCCACTGAGGCTATGTTAACACTGTGGAATTTCTGTGATTTCGCTCAGAATCCTTTCTGCCACAGGCAGCAGATTTTTTGCAGTTTTGCAGATACTGTGCGGAATGTGTGTGAAAATTGTGATAAATCTATGTTAAGTTTCTTGTTCTTTACACACAGATACTGGACGGGAGTCAGAGTCCCATTGACTTCAATAGACTCTGCTGAGAAATTCAGTGGACAGGACTGTGAAAAACTGTGGACAGGGTTAATGTTTTTGCAGAAATCGTAATGCAGAATTTCTGCAGCTAAAAATCTGCCATGTGAATGGGACAGTGGACGTTCATTCGCCACAACGTTAACTCCATGTAGCAGAATTTCCGAGCTGAATCCTCCAGATTCTGCATGGAAATTCTGCCGTGTGAACATAGCCTGACACTCGCGATTTCCTAATAATTGAAGCCTGCTTAAGAGGCAACTATAGGTGCCAGGTACAATACAGGGATGCACGTGGCAACCGCAGGCTCTTACTGTAGCAAGTTAGAGCGGCTTTAATAATTAATATAAGGCTCCGGGAACAGCTGTTCATGATCTGGTGACATGATGTTTGTGTCTGTATAGCTCTACATACAATTGCTGAATGTTCCTTTTTTAGCATTTGTTCTGTGTAGCTGCTAGTGTTGGGCAGGTGGGTGTTTGCAATCTCAGAAAATGAAAAGAGCTGGAAGGTGCTAATTGCACAGTAATAGGCTTTTATTAACCTGGTGACAGACAGCATTTGACAGGAGCCTTGGGGGAAGGTAATAATAGTGGGACACTAGACATCCCCTTTACTTAGAGGTAACCTATCTATTCATATATTCATCTGAATATTAACTTAAAATTTTCTTCATTTCAATTTTTGCAACTTTATATAAGTTTTGCTTATCAGTAGAGATGAGCGAACTTACAGTAAATTCGATTTGTCACGAACTTCTCGGCTCGGCAGTTGATTACTTATCCTGCGTAAATTAGTTCAGCCTTCAGGTGCTCCGGTGGGCTGGAAAAGGTGGATACAGTCCTAGGAGACTCTTTCCTAGGACTGTATCCACCTTTTCCAGCCCACCGGAGCACCTGAAAGCTGAACTCATTTATGCAGGATAAGACATCAACTGCCGAGCCGAGAAGTTCGTGACGAATCGAATTTACTGTAAGTTCGCTCATCTCTAATTGTGGCCTTTTGCTAAAATAAAAAATGTTTCCCCTCCATCAATCTGCACTTAATACCCCATAAGGGTACGTACACACGGGCGGATATATTTGCGTGTTTCCCGCTGCGTATTTGAAAGGGGGGAGGGCTCTTCTCGGCTGTCCGCAGCAGATTTTCCGTGGCGGAATTACGCTGCAGAAAATCTGCCGCAAGCCCCTCTGAAGTCAGCAGGGTCTGCGGCGGATTTTCCGGGAATCTCAGTGTAGTCACCTGTCTTATGGGGAAAATCCCCTGGTAAACTTTATTTTATTTTATTTATTTTATTTTTTTAAATCAACTGGTGCCAGAAAGCCGAACAGATTTGTAAATTCTATTGGACAGGCAGAATCATGAATTAAAGGGGTACTCCCCTGAAAATTTTCTTTTTTCTAAATCAACTGGTGCCAGAAAGTTAAACAGATTTATAAATTACTTCTAATAAAAAATCTTAATCCTTCCTGTACTTATCAGCTGTTGTATGCTCCACAGGAAGTTCTTTTCTTTTTGAATTTCCTTTCTGTCTAACCACAGTGCTCTCTGCTGACACCTCTGTCCATTTTAGGAACTGTCCGTAGCGGGATACGTTTGCTATGGCGATTTGCTCCTACTCTGGACAGTTCCTAAAATGGACAGAGGTGTCAGCAGAGAGCACTGTGGTCAGGCAGAGAGGAAATTTAAAAAGAAAAGAACTTCCTCTGGAGCATAGAACAGCTGATAAGTACAGGAAGGATTAAGATTTTTTTATCAGAAGTAATTTACAAATCTGTTTAACTTTCTGGCACCAGTTGATTTAGAAAAAAGAACATTTTCAGGGGAGTACCCCTTTAAAGGGGTACTCCGGTGAAAAACGTATTTTTTTTTTTTTGTATATCAACTGGTGCCATAAAGTTAAACAGATTTGTAAATTACTTCTATTAAAAAATCTTAATCCTTCCTGTACTTATTAGCTGCTGAATACTACAGCGGAAATTCTTTTCTTTTTGAAACACAGAGCTGTCTGCTGACATGATGAGCACAGTGCTCTCTGCTGACATCTCTGTCCATTTTAGGAACTGTCCAGAACAGCATATGTTTGCTATGGGGATTTCCTTTTACCCTGGACAGTTCATAAAATGGACAGAGATGTCAGCAGAGAGCACTGTGCTCATGATGTCAGCAGACAGCTCTGTGTTTCAAACGGAAAAGAATTTCCACTGTAGTATTCAGCAGCTAATAAGTACAGGAAGGATTAAGATTTTTTAATAGAAGTAATTTACAAATCTGTTTAACTTTCTGGCACCAGTTGATTTTAAAAAAATTACTTTTTTTTCACCGGAGTACTCCTTTAATTAAAACAGCCAGAAAACGGTCAGGAGAACTGTGTGTGAAGACGGCCTAACACCAAGGGATGGCAATGGAAAAGTGTCTGGTATTCTGTCTAGTCAGCTTCTCCCAGGTTCAGATAAACTTGTTGAACGTTCATGCTACAATAAAAAAAATTCTAATTTTCTATATTCACTTATTTGGGATTTTCATACAATTTTAAAGTACCCTTCTTTGCTGCCATATTTCGAAGCCATAAGGCAGCTCTTCAGATGACTAAAGATGTGACTAAAATCGTCCCCAATGCAGTGATGAAATTATACAATACAGCTCATAAATTTTTATACTTCTTAGTCAAAGTAATGTGCCACTAAAGCCGGCCAGGTGGGAGCAGCTGCTGGCACCTGCCCTAAGGGCTACTTACTCGAGTCCAGGTGGCATTTCTGAGTTACCCGACCAAGAGTAAATCCTAGTGCCCTGCAGTTTATGTGCTGTATGTAGGGAACTGACTTCTGTGAATGCTTTGGTCAGTACATCAATCCATCAGTCTAGTAGAAATTCTGAGGTGGTTAAATCCAAAGCCTAGTGTAATTGTTTTCTTTATTTTATATGTAACAATGTTGACTTTTATATTGCCAACCAGGAAATATTATTTGACCCCCCCCCCCCCCAAGGGATTTTATTTTTCTTAAAACATTTAAAGGCATAATATGCTGTTTGTTTGTTTTTTGTTTGTTTTTTGTCTATATAACAAAAGTCAGAACATGCTACCAAATAGCCCTATCATGATAGATCATTTTTGTGGTATGCACTTGAGAGAGCATTTCCTGTTATCACGTCTGAAAACCAGGGATAGACGCAATGGCGGTATGCACATTTTAAGCTGATATAAGAAAAAGTATTACATTTAGTAGTTGTCGTTTTTTTTTTCTTGCCCTAGTGGCATATGCTCTTTAGTCTTTATTTATGCCAAACTATTCAGGGAGAAAACATGGGACCTGTGGGATTCTTGGTCTATTCCTGCAAACATGGATAGATCTGTTTATTTTTAGGTAGCCTAGGGAATTGTGTCTTATTATTATTGGCACTTGTAAATATGGGCTTGCAACCCAAACTGTTTTACTTGTACATTTAACCTTATCTTTGCTTCCAAAGAATAAGCTGTCTTGGTCACGTAACTATCACACAGCGTATTGCCGCTAATATGTAGCATTGCAGCTGACTTTTTTTTCAAATTGATATCTACCCATGTATTCCACTGGCACTAACTCACAGACCTCTCTAAGACAGTGTTTTCCAAACAGAGTGCCTCCAGCTGTTGCAAAACTACAACTCCCAGCATGCACGGACAGTCTTCGGTCTTCGGCTGTTCGGGCATGTTGGGCGTTTTAGTTTTGCAACAGCTGGAGACACACTGGCCCTAATTTACTATTGCAAACCCGACATGTTTTGTTGGGTTGTGCGCCAGATTCTGTCGCATTGCGCCAGAAATTCTGTCTGCGCCAGATTTTGCGCCAGAATTGACAGAAACCCTGTCCAACTCTCTATTTTGCTAAGAAAACCCGAAAAAAGGGTGTGGCCGCCGGGAAAGGGGGCGTGGTCTCCGAAAAGGTGTGTGTTCCCGACACTTTCACAAAAACCCAACATATTTACTAAGGTTTCCACAGAAAATGTGGTGGATTTGAGCTGAGGAAAACCAGACAGATCAGAGCAAGTGTAAAAAAAAAAAAAAGGAAAATGTAGGGAAACCTTAGTAAATACCGTGGAAAATAAATTATTGGGAATTAAAACCCTAACCTACACTCCACTCTTAGTAAATTAGGGCCACTGTGTGAAAACACTCTCCTAGAGAGAGGTCTGTGAGTCAGGAACTTTTATAACGAAACAGCCCCAGTATTCCACTGCAATGGCCCTTCTCTATATTCATCATTGTATTTAGAGCTTCTTTTTTTTTTTTTTTTGCTTACTCTGGGCATGCAAAAAATGGCACGCCTAAGCACTCTTTTTGTGACTTTTGTGGGTACCGCATAAAGTAGCAAACAGCCTTACCTAAGCAACTCAACTTTTCAGTTTTCACTTTGCAGTGGTTGCAACTTTCTGATGTGGGAAAGTCGCATGTAGGTATAAAAAAAAGTCTCAAACCCCTCCAAAATGTCAATCCTGACTTAACAAAAATGCCTGTGGATGGCACTCTTAAGTCTCACAAAAAGTCGCAACTGCAACTTTTTGGGTATAAAAGTTACAGAGGAGAGTAGGAATGATACAATATGGTGTTCTGAAGTGATTTATAGTTTTTTGCTTGTGTGTGCCAAATTTATCAACCCACTTTATAGTATGAAAAATGTCACACGTAAGCAAAACGAAAGCAAAAAACAACAACTTTAAAACTCACTTTATAAATGCAATGATACATTGTTCCCTTATATGACCTATATTGTTTAAAGCGTACCTGTCAGATCCCACAAAAAAAAAATGATCAAAACAAAACATGTAATTTTTATGTATCGATCACCCATATTTCACAAAAAAATTGCATATTAACACTGCTCACTGTCATTTCCATCTTGTCAAAGGGAAGGGTCCTTCTCTTGCCTGCACTGTGATGACTCCTCCTCCTCCCTCACTGTGCTTACTCACTGCTCTTGAGAGCCTGGCAGCCCTGCTCTATAACCCCTTCCTCTCTGGATTGATGCTGTACACCCACACACACAATGATTATTGGAATTTGCCTGTACTCTACCACCAAAGACAATATGGTCAGTGTACAATTTACATCTTCCTATGTCATTCATGTGTGTCATCTTTAGGCAGTCCTGTAATACTGGGACTGTAATACTGGGACTGGAGGTACTGTGTTTGGATAACTTTTTTTATTTTTTAATTTTTTTTGCAGCAGTGTTGACTTCCGCTGTGTGCCTTTTACAAAACTACAACTCCCAGTGTGCCCAGACTTTGACTGGCCAGGCATGCTTGGAGTTGTAGTTTTGCAACAGCTGGACGCACTTGATTGGTAAAACTCTGTGTTACAGCAGTGTTGCAGAAGGCTGTGTTCCTCCGGTAGCCTTGTTAATCAGCCATCTGTGTCCATGACCTTCGAGCAGACTCATCAATGTCCCAGGAGGTATGGGGACCTCTAGTGGTGGAATTTTCAAAGGCAGTTTTCTTTAATAAAATGTGACATTTTTTAAAAGAAGTATATTAGAAAAGCTATTGTTATGCCAAGATATACAACATATAAAAAGTTTTTATATCTGAGTGCCCATTTAAGTATAATTGACAGGGGCTCTCATAATGAAACAGCACTTTTCTTGGCAGCGAATGTTTTTTGTAGTCTTATCTTTTCTTCTGTGTTGAGCTGTTATGTTGACTCCTCACAAAGTGGGTGTTAAAGCTTGCCTTTGGATATGCAGCAGTATCTGTTGTCTTCACTTGTTGACACACCTATCGTCTGTGACACACCTTCGTAATATTGGCAGGTAAAAGTAAAAAGACCTCATAAATCCTGACGTTTTCATGAACTGGCTCTTCACTTCATTGGGATTTAGCTTCTATTTCTGACACAGCACTTTAGAAGAAGTGGCCTGGTGCAGCAGCATGTTATACTTTTATCATTAATGCTAGTGGTATGACATAAAAGCTATGAACAAATGGAACAATGCCTGTTGATAGGGCAAGGTCAAATATACCGCCTATCAACTGTGTTTGCCAGGAAACTCAGTGTAGTCACCTGTCTTAAAGGAGTACTCTGATGCAGAGTATTGCTGCTCAGTCGTGCCCGGGCGGCAAAAAAATGAAAATAAACCATCTCTCACCTTCCTGGGTTCCTGCGGAGCGCCACTACAGCTGATCGGTCCTCCGGTCCACCTTCTTGATACTTCAGTGTGTAACGAAGCGTCACATGGCGCTCAGCCTATCGCCGGCCGCCGCGATGTTCTGCCTCGGCCCATAATGAGCGCCATGTAACGCTTCGTTACACACGGAAGTATGAAGAAGATGGCCCGGAGGACCGATCAGCTGTAGTGGCGCTCTGCAGATTTGTAAATTACTCCTATTAAAAAAATCTTAATCCTTCCTGTACTTATCAGTTGTTGTATACTCCACAGGAAGTTCTTTTCTATTTGAATTTCCTTTCTGTCTGACCACAGTGCTCTCTGCTGACACCTCTGTCCATTTTAGGAACTGTCCGGAGCAGGATAGGTTTGCTATGGGGATTTGCTCCTACTCTGGACAGTTCCTAAAATGGACAGAGGTGTCAGAAGAGAGCCCTGTGGTCAGACTGTAAAGAACAGCTCAACCTCCTCTGTAGCATACATCAGCTTATAAGTACTGGAAGGATAACATTTTTTTAATGGAAGTCATTTACAAATCTGTTAATTTTTCTGGCGCGTCCCCACCGGAGTACCCCTTTTATGAGCTGGCCAATTTTCATTTTTGTATTTTTTAGTTTTATTTCTCCCTTCCCCCCCCCCCCCCCCTTTCTAAAAATCACAAATGTTTCAATTTTGCACCACATATAAGGGCTTGTTTTTTGCATCACCAATTGTACTTTGTAATGACATCACAAAAAAAAACTTATTTGTGGGGTGAATGAAAAAACGAACAAACGCGATTTTTTGTAAATTTTGAAGACTTCTGTTTTCATGCAGTGCACTTTTCGGTAAAAGTGACACCTTATCTTTATTCTGTAGGTCCATACGATTACAAAGCTACCCAATTTATGTAGGTTTTATTTTACTATTTAAAAAATAATTATAACTACATGCACCAAAATTAGTATGTTTAAAATGGTCTTCCTCTGACCCCTATAACTTTTTTATTTTTCAACATACGGAACTATATGAGAGCTAAGTTTTTTGTGCCATGGTCTGAAGTTTTTATTGGCACCATTTTGTTTTGATGGCTCATTTTGATCGCTTTTTATTAATTTGTTTTATAGTATATGAAGTGACCCAAAATGCACAATTTTGGACATTGGTATTTTTGATGACATTACTTTACTTAATAAATATGAATAAGCCCCTCCACTTTTTTAACATTTTTTTTAAAACACTTTTTAAATTTTCTTTTTTTTGTTCCCATAGGGGACTATACCATGCAATCTTTAGATTGCATTCACTGATCAATGTTGTTCCATAGAATGAGATTGATCAGTGTTATCTGTCCTCTGCTTCTCCAGTCTGCAGAGCCTGGCTGGGGACATCAAAGCACCAATCTAACGGTGAGGTGGCAGGTAAGGAACATCCCGCTATCCTCTCAGCTGATTGGGACATCATGATTTCACCGAGATAGTCCAGATCAGCTCCACTGAGCTGCTGGGATTTATTTATTTTTTTACATTTCAGACGCTGCAATCAACTTTGATTGCGGCGTCTAAAGGGTTCATGCCAGGCATCGGCCCGATCAGCGATGTCCGGCATTAGCCCTGGGTCCTGGCTGCTGTCAGGATCCACCATGTATGAAGTTTGCTTAGCTTGTGAGCGTGCTTCAAACATCGGTATTGGGACCAGGGTGTACAGGTACGCCATGCATCCTAAACCCCTTAGCGACAATGGACGTAAATGTACGTCATGGTGCCGTTTGAACTTAACGCGCCATGACGTACATTTACGCTCCGCTATGACCGCGAGCACTGGACCGGTGTTCGCGAGATGCGTGGCTGCAGCATCAGCAGCAAGGGACCCGCCGGTAATGGCGGATATCCGCAATCGCGCGGATGTCCACCATTAATCCCTATACAGCTCACGGCATCTGCGGCAGTGCGGTACTTTAAATGGATGATCGGATTGCCTGCAGTGCTGCCTTGGGGATCCATCCATCTCCAGGGGTCTTCTGCTCTGGTCTGAGATTGAGCAGACCAGAGCAGAAGATCACAGATAACACTGATTAGTGCTATGCCCTATGCATAGCACTGAACAGTATTAGCAATCAAATGATTGCTATAAATAGTCCCCTATGGGAACTATTAAGGTGTAAAAAAAAAAAATTTAAAAAAAGTTAAATCCCCTCCCCCAATAAAACGTAAATCATTTGTTTTTCACATTTTACCCCCCAAAAAAGCGTAAAAAAAATTATTGATGAACAAATTTGGTATTGCCGCATGTGTAAAAGTCTGAACTATCAAAACTCATTGTTAATTATCCCGTACGGTGAACGTCGTAAATGTAAAAGTCCAAAATTGCTGAATTTTTTGCACATTTTATAAAAAAAAATCATAATAAAAAATAAAACCTAAGCAAAAGTGGAACCGCTAAAAACTACAGATCACGGCGCAAAAAATTAGCCCTCATACCGCCCTGTATAAGGAAAAATTAGAAAGTTATAAGTGGTCAAAATAGGGCAATTTAAAACATACTAATTTAGTTAAAATAGTTTGAGATTTTTTTTAAGCGGTACAATTATAGAAGAGCATATAACATGGGTATCATTTTAATCGTATTAACCCAAAGAATAAAGAAAACATGTCATTTTTACTGTAAAGTGTACAGTGTGAAAACAAAACCTTCCAAAATTTGCTAACTTGCGGTTTTCTTTTCAATTCTCCCACATAAATAATAATTTTTGGGTTGCGCCGTACATTTTATGGTAAAATAAGTGATGTCATTACGAAGTAAAATTGGTGATGCAAAAAACAAGCCCTCATATGGGTCTGTGCATGGAAATATAAGAGTTAGGATTTTTAGAAGGCGAGGAGGAAAAAACGAAAATGCAAAAATAAAATTTGCGTGGTCCTTAAGGCCAAAATGGGCCTGGTCTTTAAGGGGTTAAAGGTTAATGGGTGACAAATTTAGATCTGGTCAGTATTCCTTGGAGTGAAAATGTAACTTGCATTTTGGTTTTAACTACCTTAATTTTTTTTCTTTCAGTATTGGAAGGCCTAGTGGGAGGGCCTTACATCTCCAGCCATCTGTTCTAGATTTTGGAGCCCAGTGAGTATGCATTTCACGTACCATTTCTTTTAAGGTCTAAATATGCTTTGAATTTGTACCAAATAATTGATAAATCACTCATCCATAAATTGTCAGAATTGTGAAATTGTCAAATTAATATTAAAATTCATGACTCCTTTTGTTAACCCTTACAGTGTAATACAAATTTTTGCCAAAAAAGCAATGGCTGTTCCAATTTAACTTAACTTTTCTCAGCCAGTCTCGACCAAACAAAGCTGGTCCATTTTTATCATCAACTCAAGTTCAAATGATTGTTCTAATTTACTTTTAAGGATATAACACTAACCCCTTCAGGGCCATGCCAATTTTGGCCAAATGTGGACAGAGCCCTGCTTGTCCTCAGTGCACAGAGCTCTGCTTGTCAATCCACACTTTCTGTATTTTGTCTCTGCTCAGAGACACACAGGCAATAGCTGCAGTGACAACACAGAAAATTTCACACAAAAATATACACATTTTTTTAACCAATGTATAGTACAAATATACATATCATGTTATTATCTGCATTATTTTAAAAGGTTTTTATAATTGACAGTGCCCATTTAAAGTGATACTCCGGTGAACTAAACCCATAGCCCATCATTTTACTCTCGCCAACCTATTTAATTGTCTAAAAATCATTAATTAGCTATATAGAGCAGTTTCCAGTCTTTGGTTGTCACTTACATAAAGGCAGTGAGGGAATGACCTCATCCAGCCATCCACTGTGTCTCTGTCCAAATCCCTCTCTGAAAGCAGCCCCCAACCTCCTGAGAGACACAGACAATGTGGTTTCTGCCCTGCACTAATGAGTAATTCTTCCTTGGGAAGTTTGTGCAGCCTTAGCCAATCAGACACTGAATTTCTCTCCTGACAGAACTGGAGGGTGGGGTCTGTTTTCAGAGAGGTATTTGGACAGTGACGAGAGGAGAGCTGCAATGGCTGCTGGGAAATGTAGAATTCATGCTGCATGATGGCAAAGATTATCAAGCAGCCATAGTAGACCACAGGAGCCATTCATATTGGGAAGGATCATTTACAGGGAACATATCCTGGTAGTTTGGTGGCTTTGGAGTTTTACATTTTTTTTATTTCTTATTTTTTTAATTATATATATATACAGTGGGGATCAAAAGTTTGTAGTAAAAATTTGTATTCATGTACATAAAGAAGCCAAGGAACGTGGGAAAAATCTCCAAAAGGCATCACATTACAGATTAGACATTCTTATAATATGTTAACAAAAGTAAAATTTTATTTCCATCATTTACACTTTCAAAATAACAGAAAACAAAAAAAATGGCATCTGCAAAAATTTGGGCACCCTGCAGAGTTAATATCTTGCACTGCCCCCTTTGACAAGTATCACAGCTGGTAAACGCTTTGTGTAGCCAGCCAAGAGTCTTTCAATGTTTGTTTGAGGTATCTTTGCCCATTCTTCCTTATAAAAGTCGTCAAGTTCTTAGATATTTCTGGGCTGTCTGCTCTTTTAAGGTCTATCCATAGATTTTCAATTATGTTGAGGTCAGGAGATTGTGAAGGCCATGGCAAAACCTTCAGTTTATGCCTCTTGACGTAATCCCCTGTGGATTTCGAGGTGTGTTTAGGATCATTATCCATTTGTAGAAGCCATCCTCTCTTTAACTTCAGCTTTTTCACAGATGGCATCAAGTTAGCATCCATTTTATTGAATCCATTGATCCACCCCCAATGCTTAACAGTTGGACAGAGGTTCTTTTCATTAAATTCTGTTCACCTTCTTCTCCAAACGTACCTTTGCTATTCCTGTGAATCACCTAAAGGGTTAACACACTTTCTGAATGTCATTTTCAATACTTTGAGGGGTGCAGTTTTTATAATGGGGTCTTTTATGGGGTATTTCTAATTTGAAGGCCCTTCAAATCCACATCAAATTTGAACTGGTCCCTGAAAAATTCCGATTTTGAAGATTTTGTGAAAAATTGGAAAAATGCTGCTGAATTTTAAAGCCCTCTGATGTCTTCCAAAAAGTAAACACATGTCAACTTTATGATGAAAACATACGGTAGACATATTGTATATGTGAATCTAGGGCTGGGCGGTATGACCAAATATGTGTACCATGATATTTTTGTAACTTATGGCAGTTTCACGGTATATACCGGTATTTCCCTCCCTCACCCCCCCAAATTATCAGCCCAGCGCTGTCCCCATCGGGGAAAATACTACATATCACCCGCAAGCGCTGCTCTCCTTGTCATTCTGTTTGTTGCGGGTCACTGGCGCTGACACTCTATACCAGTGGTCTTCAACCTGCGGAGCTCCAGATGTTGCAAACCTACAACTCCCAGCATGCCTTTGGCTGTCCGGGCATGCTAACAGTTGTAGTTCAGGCAACATCTGGAGGTCCGCAGGTTGAAGACCACTGCTCTATACCGTACGCTATCCCCATCGGTGTAAATACTCACATATCACCCGCAAGCACTGCCATCCTTGTCCTCCTGTCTTTTGCGGCCGCCGGCGCTGACACTTTACGCTATGCCCGAGCTGCCAAATGTAAACATAAAAACTTAAACGCATGTTCCGACGTCGGCTTTACACTGGGGACGGGAACGTCGGACAGCCGTCAGCCTATCACAAGGCCGCAGTGATGTTCCGCCTTGGCCGGTGATAGGTTGAGCCCACTGTCATGTAAGAAGCCGGCTCCTTACATGACAGTGGGCTCAACCTATCACCGGTCGAGGCGGAACATCGCTGCGGCTGGTGATAGGCTGACGGCTGTCCGACGTTCCTGTTCCCTTGGAAGCTGGTCCGGACCGACGGGGAAGGTGAGTTTAAGTTTATTTTGTTTACCTTTTGCAGCCCGGGCATAGCGTACAGTATAGAGCAGTGGTCTTCAACCTGCGGACCTCCAGATGTTGCCTGAACTACAAAGGCAGTCCGGGCATGCTGGGAGTTGTAGGTTTGCAACATCAGGAGGCCCGCAGGTTGAAGACCACTGGTATAGAGTGTCAGCGCCGGCGGCCAGCAACAAACAGGATGACGAGGAGGGCAGCGCTTGTGGGTGATAAGTGAGTATTTACCCCGATGGGGACAGCGCTGGGTTGACAATTAATTTTGGGGTGGGGGGAGGGGGGGGGGGGAGAAGCAGAACAGCGCTCGCGGGTCACATATGATTAGTTCCGATGTGGAGACAGCGCAGCGGGCTGATAATTCATTTATTCCCGAGGGGGAGGGGCCAAACCGGTATTGCGATATACCGCCCAGCCCTATGTGAATCAATGTATAATTTATTTGTGATGTCCATTTTTCATAACACTTTTGAATATTTCACCAAGAAATGAAGTATCGTCAAAAGTTTACCACTAACATAAAGTAGACTATGTCACGAGAAAGCAGTCTCTGAATCAGAATGAGAAGTAAAAGCATCCCAGATTTATTAATGTTTAACCCCTTAAGGACCAAGCGTTCTTCTGTTTTTACACTTTCATGTTTTCCTCCTTACCTTTTAAAAATTATAACCCTTTCAATTTTGCACCTAAAAAAAAACATATGAGGGCTTTTTTTTTTTTTTTTTTACATCATCTCAAACTGGCTTCTTGAACATGACGATGAGTTCACTGTACTCCAATGGCCTCTACAGTCACCAGATCTCAATCTAATAAGAACACCTTTTGCTATGTGGTGCAACTGAAGATTTACATCATGGATGTGCAGCCGACAAATCTATAGGAACTGAGCAAAACCTATACCCCTTCCTATCCCCTCCTTGGTTGAACTTGATGGTCTTTTTTTCAACTATACTAACTACAGTATGTAACTCTCTCATGATGTCCATATGGACCAAAATCTATGGTGAATGTTTCTAGCACCTTGTAGAAATTATGCTTCAAAGAATGAAACCTTCCGTTTGAGGATGCCCCATAGATGCTCAATAGAGTTAAGGTCTGGAGACATGCTTGGCCAAACCATCGCCATTATCCTCAGCTTCTTTAGCAAGATATTGGTCATCTTGGAGGTGAGTTTGGGGTCATTATGTTGAAATACTGTCCTCCAGGCCAGTCTCCAAAAAAAAGGGGGGGGGGGGGGGGGGGGGAGGAGATCTGTAACTCCCCAGTGCCAGCAGCTCTCATTTAGACCCAGACCATGACACTCCCACCACCATGCTTGAATATAGGAAAGTCAAATTGTCTTTGTACTCCTCACCTGGTTGCCCCAACACACGCTTGATACCATCAGAACCAATTAAGTTTGTCTTGGTCTCTTCAGTCCTCGGGACATGGTTACAGTAATCCATGTTCTTAAACTGTTTGTCTTCAGCAAACTATTTGCAGGCTTCCTTCTAGGATGACTGCTATGCAGTGTACAGCGTATGGTCCTAGCACTGACAGGTTGATCCTCACCTCTTCAGCCTCTGAAGCAATGCTGGCAGCACCCATACTTCTATTTCCAAAAAGCAATCTCTGGATATGATACTGAGTACATACAATCAACTTCTTTGGTTGGCAATCATGGCAAGACCTGTTTTGAGTTGAACCTGTCCTGTAAAACTGCATTATGGTCTTGCCCACTATGCTGCAGCTTAGTTTCAGGGTCTTGCCAAACCTTTTTATAATGTAGACCATCTTTATGTAGAGAAATTTTTTTTTTTCATATCCTCCCAGAGTTCTTTGCCATTAGGTGCTATGTTGAACATCCAGTGACCAGCATTAGAGAGTGAGAGAAATAACTCCAATTATAAGACACCTGCTTCCCATTCACACCTGAGAACTCGTAATACTATTAAGTCACATGACAGCGGGATGGGAAAATGACTAATTTGGACATTTTTGTTGCCAAGGTTTAGACCGGCCGTTATTTTGTGACTGGTGAATGAACGGAAGAAATAGTGCATGCACTATTTCTCCCGTTACTATCGCCTGTCCCAAAATAATGTCCGTTATTATTAACGGGCGATAACGGGTTAAAACGGCTATTAGGAAAATCCCATAGACTACAATGGGATTTTCTAACGGACCTTTAACGGACGATTTTCAAGATTTTTATGACGGACGTTCATTACGGATGAATTTTTATAGTGTGAAAGCAGCCTTACCCCCAAAAAGTGTAAAAAAAAAAAAAAAAAAAAATAAATTATATATATTTTTTTAATAAACATATTTGGTATATCCGAACTATTAAAATATAATGTTAATTATGTGGTACGGTGAACGGTGTGAACATAAAAAAAAAATTTGCTGCTTTTTTTTAATAACATTTTATTTAAAATAAAATTGATAAAAAAATATATTAAAAGGTTTATATATGCAAATGTGGTATAAAAAAAAGGACAGATCATGGCGCAAAAAAATGACCCCTCATACCGCCGCTTATACGGAAAAACGAAAGTTATAGGTCTGCAAAATAGAGGAATTTTAATCATGGGCGTATGGGTACGCCCTTGCTCGCTGGAACTTAAGGACCAAGGGCGTACCTGTATGCCCGTGGGAATTTCGGTCCCAGCCGCGCATCGGGTGGGGACCAGATCGGGATGACTGCTGATATCTATCAGCAGACACCCTGTGCAAATGCTCAGGGCAAATTCCCCCCGCCCCCATGTCGGCGAATTGAGGCGATTCCGGGTCTCCGGTTACCCGGAAAATAAGGGGGATTGGGGTTGACCAAGATACCCACGATCCTCCTGAAGGTTCGGTTCCCCCGCTCTGCCCACCCACTGTAGTCCGGGCAGAACGGAGGAACCGATGGGGACCGGCACCGAAGGTCTACTTACCCAACGGCGGTGGCAGCGGCTGGCGATCGTCGGCAGTAGAGGATGGCGATGCGGCTTCCTGGATTCTACAGAAGCCGGTTAGTTGCCTAGCAACATCTGGAGGGCTACAGTTTGGAAATCACTATACAGTGGTCTCTAAACAGTAGCCCTCCAGTTTTTGCAAAACTACAACTCCCAGCATGCCCAGACAGAAAATAGCTGTCTTGGCATGCTGGGATTTTTAGTTTTGCAACATCTGGAGGACCACAGTTTGGTCTCTAAACTGTAGCCCTCCAGATGTTGCAAAACTGCAAATCCCAGCATGCCCAAACAGAAAACCGCTGTCTCAGCATGCTGAGAGTTGTAGTTGCGTACCTCCAGCTGTTGCATAACTACATCTCCCAGCATGCTCTTCGGCGATCAGTACATGCTGAGAGTTGTAGTTTTGCAACAGCTGGAGGCACACTGGTTGGAAAATACTGAGTTAGGTAACAGAACCTAACTGAAGGTTTTCCAACCAGTGTGCCTCCAGCTGTTGCAAAAGTACAACTCCCAGCATGCACGGTCTGTCAGTACATGCTGGGGGTTGTAGTTTTGCAACAGCTGGAGGTTTGCAGGTTTACAGTGAGTTTCCTGTTTCAGGTTTGAGCTGCAGCAAATTTTCCACCGCAGCGCAAACTCCTAGCTGGAAACTCACTGTATACCCCGCCAGTGCAAATGTACCCTAAAAAAACTACACTAACGCCACAAAATAAAGGGTAAAACCCTACATATACACCCCCTTAAACTGCCCCCCCCCCCCCCCAATTAAAATGAAAAACGTAGCGTACGGCAGTGTTTCCAAAACAGAGCCACCAGCTGTTAAAAAACAACAACTCCCAGCATTTCTGGACAGCCACCGACTGTCCAGGCATGCTGGGAGTTTAGCAACAGCTGGAGGCACCCTATTTGGGAGTCACTGGTGTAGAATATCCCTATGTCCACCCCTATGCAATACCTAATTTAGTCATCAAATGCACATGGCACTCTCTCCTTTTACCCCTTATGAAAAGGAAAAGTTGGTGTTACACCAGCCTGTTAGTGTAAAAAAAAAAAAATGTTACACTAACATGCTGGTGTTGCCCCATACTTTTTATTTTCACAAGAAGTAAAAGGAAAAAAAGACCCCCAAAATTTGTAACGCAATTTCTCCTGAGTAAAGAAATACCCCTGATGTGGGTGTAAAAACCTCTGCGGACGCACAACAAGGCTCAGGAGTGAGAGCGCACTAAGTACATTTGAAGCCTAAATTGGTGATTTGCACAGGGGTGGCTGATTTTACAGCGGGTCTGACATAAACGCAAAAAAATAAATACCCAAATGTGACCCCATTTTGGAAACTATATACTCCTCATGGAATGTAACAAGGGGTATAGAGAACCTTAACACCCCACAGGTGTTAAAATAATTTTCATTAAAGTTGGATGGAAAAATGAAAAAAATATTCTGGTGTTACTGTAAATTGTTTCCATTTTCAGAAGGGAAAATAGGAAAAAAAAGCCCCCCAAAATTTGTAACCCCATTTCCTCTGAGTAAGAGCATACTCCATATGTGGATGTAAAGTGCTCTGCGGGCGAACTACAATGCTTAGAAGAGAAGGAGCGCCATTGGGCTTTTGTAGAGAAAATTTGGCCACGTGTGTTTACAAAGCCCCCATAGTGCCAGAACAAAGGATCCCCCCACTTGTGACCCCATTTTCGAAACTACACCCCTCACGGAATGGGGTCACAAGTGGGGAGGGGGTCCTTTGTTCTGGTACTATGGGGGCTTTGTAAACACACGTGCATTTTTCATTTTCACGGGCCACTGTTCCAAAGATCTGTCAAACGCCAGTGGGGTGTAAATGCTCACTGCACCCCTTATTAAATTCTGTGTGGGGTGTAGTTTCCAAAATGGGGTCACATGTGGGGCTGTCCACTGTCCTGGCACCACGGGGGGCTTTGTAAACTCACATAGCCCCTGACTTCCATTCCAAATAAATTCTCTCCACAAAAGCTCAATGGCGCTCCTTCTCTTCTGGGGTATTTCTATACTCAGAAGAAATGGGGTTACAATTTTTTTTTTCATTTACATATCGGAGTTTAACAAAAAGTCGTCAAACACCTGTGGGGTGTTAAGGCACACTGTACCCCTTGTTACGTTCCTTGAGGGGTGTAGTTTCCAAAATAGTGTGCGATGTGTTTTTTTTTTTTTTTTTTTTTTTTTTTTGCTGCTATGGCACCAAAGGGGCTTTCTAAGTGTAACATGCCCCTCAAAAACCATTTCAGAAAAACTCACTCTCCAAAATCCCATTGTCTCTGCTTCCCTTCTGAGCCTTGTAGTGCACCCACAGAGCACTTTACATACACATGAGGTATTTCCTTACTCGAGAGAAATTGGGTTACAAATTTTGGGGGGCTTTTTCTCCTATTACTCCTTGTAAAAATTCAAAAACTGGGTCTACAAGAACATGCGAGTGTAAAAAATAAAAATTTAGAATTTTCTCCTTGACTTTGCTGCTATTCCTGTGAAACACCTAAAAGGTGAACAAACTTTCTCAATGTAATTTTGAATAATTTGAGGGGTGCAGTTTTTATAATGGGGTCATTTAGATATTTCTAAAATGAAGGCCCTTCAAATCCACTTAAAAATTTTTACCACTAACATAAAGTACAATATGTCCCGAAAAAACAGTCGGAATCAGACTGAAAAGTTAAAGCATCCCAGAGTTATTAAAGGGGTACTACCGTGGAAAACTTTTTTTTTTATTCAACTGGTGCCAGAAAGTTAAACAGATTTGTAAATTACTTCTATTTAAAAAATCTTAATCCTTCCAGTACTTTTTAGGGGCTATATACACACACAGCGGAAATGCTTATATTTTTAGATTTCTCTGATGTCATGACCACAGTGCTCTCCACTGACCTCTGCTGTCCATTTTAAGAACTGCCCAGAACAGGAGAAAATCCTCATAGCAAACATATGCTGCTCCTGACAGTACCTAAAATAGACAGCAGAGAGCACTGTGGTCATGAAATCAGAGAAATCGAAAAACATAAGCATTTCCTCTGTAGTATATAGCCCCTAAAAAGTACTGGAAGGATTAAGATTTTTAAATAGAAGTAATTTACAAATCTGTTTAACTTTCTGGTACCAGTTGATTTAAAACAAAAAAAGTTTTCCACGGGAGTACCCCTTTAATGCTTAAAGTGACAGTGGTCAGAGGTGCAAAAAACGTTCTGGTCCTTAAAGGGGTACTCCACCCCTAGACATCTTTTCCCCTATCAAAAGGATAAGGGGATAAGATGTCTGATCGCGGGGGTCTCGCTGCTGGGGACCCCCGGGATCTCGGCTGAAGCATCCCTCTGTCGTTACTGCACAGAGCTAACTTGGTCCGTGCGTAATGACGGGCAATACAGGGGCCGGAGCATTGTGCCGTCACGGCTCCGCCCCCTTGTGCCGTCACGGTCCGCCGCCTTAATGCAAGTCTATGGGGGACCCCGTATCAGGTATCTTATCCCCTATCCTTTGTATAGGGGATAAGAAGTCTAGGGGCGGAGTACCCCTTTAAGGTGAAAATGGGCTTGGTCCTCAAGGGGTTAAACGCACTTATTTGGTTAAAAAGATAGTTTTTTTTTTTTTTTTTTAAAGCTGTATAATAATAGAAAAGTATGTAAAGATGGGTATCATTTTAATCGTATTGACCCACAGAATAAATAAAACAGGTCTTTTTTACCGTAAAGTGTACAGTGTGAAAACGAAACCTTCAAAAATTGCGGTTTTCTTATCAATTTCCTCACGCAAATAATTTTTTTGGCTGCCATACATTTGATGGTAAAATGAGTGGTCATTACAAAGGACAACTGGTCACGCAAAAAACAAGCCCTCATACTAGTCTGTGGATGAAAATATAAGAGTTATGATTTTTAGAAGGCAAGGAGGAAAAAAACGAAAACGTTAAAAAAAAATGTCGTTAAGGGGTTAAACACTGTTATACAGGCTGTACACTCACTACTTTACATTGTAGCAGTCTCATTTCTTCAGTGTTGTCATAATGAAAAGATATTATAGAATATTATTGATATATACGTGAGATACTGTGTGTGTGTGTGTGTGTGTGTGTGTGTATATATATATATATATATATATATATATATATATATATATATATATATATATATATATATATATATATATATATTTAGTATTGATTGGGCTACCATTTTTACCACTGGATAAATTGTGTCCTATTGTCTCTGTATGTACTTGTAGTTCTTAAACGTACTTAATAGCTGTATTTTTTGCCAGTAGATGAGAGCACTCAAGTTTGCATGCAAAGGCAGAAAAAATCTTATGCATGCCTAGTCCTGCTTTCACCTGAGAAGTAGATACAATTGTCAAGTCTAGGCAATGGTCTGTAAGTACACCTACAGCTGCTGCACAAATCTCCCTGGTCATTTGCTACATTGTATCAGATTCAGAGAACATTTCTTAGATTGGATGGAATTTTATCCATGTCTCAACTGAGAGCAGGGTATTTACAATTTGTAGCTTGTGACAGTAAACAAAAGTGTTCTCATTGACTGACAGCAGGCAAATATCTTGAAAATGCTGAGAAAAGGAAACACAACATACCTTAAAGAGGCACTGTCATTGTTAAAAACTTTTCATATATTGCAGGACTCATTATAATATGACATTTCACAATATACACCTGTTAACATTTTTTTTTAATTTTCGCCTGAAATTCAAGCTCAAAATAGCCACCACTAGGGGGTCGCCTGTCTTTTAGACAGACTAGTCTAGATTTTACAGCATACTGGATACTGGCCATAAGGCATACCGGTATCCAGTATAGGAGATTTCTATTGTGTATGCAAAACTACAGATAAAGGATGTGTGGACATGCTGGGAGCTGTAGTTTTAAAACAGCTGGAGGCAACACTGCTCTAACAGTTATTTACAAACATTGCAGCTTCAGTTGTTACTAAACTACAACTCCCTGCATGCTGAAATAGTCAAAGCTTTCTCGGACTCCTGAATGACAAAGAAGTTGATCAAACATTCAGGAGTCTGTGAAAGATGAATGACACACATAGTGACAGCTATACTAGAAGATGAAACAGATAGAACATGTATTCATAAAAATGCTGTACTTCTATCTAAAAAATCCTTGCACTAATTTTATAAAGATCTATTCTTATATTTATACATTTTATCCTGTTATGAATTCACCATAATGTCTTCTGATTACTGCAGGCAAGCTCCAAGTATCTTCCTCTGACACATGACACAGCATAAAACCAGAGAGGAAAGGGTTACAGAGTAGAGAGTACTGATTGGCTGACTGCCCAGGCTTGCTCCTGTGAGGGAGACAGACTGACACGCCCCCTCCAGCCTGCACAATGAAAAAGTAACTCACCAGCAGATAAATGCTTATATCTCTGGATATATAGGTCCGAGACACATAAAAGTTATATGCACATGATCAGGATTGGGTCCTGAGTAACATATCACTTTTTTTCTTTTTTTTTTTTTGCACTATGACAGGTACGCTTTAAACCAGTAACCTCTTTAAATGGTTATTGTCCTTAGAACTAATTTTTGCTATTGCACTCCTTCTGGTAAATAAAAAATCTTTCTAATGTACTTTGTTTAAAAAAATGAAGTTTTCTATGTTTTATTTATGCTTAAAAAAGCTGCCACTAGGTGTCTCCCTACTTGTTCAGAGCACACTTCCCCCTTTCTCTTGCACAGATTTTGGACTCCTGCTGACCTTGCAGAAATCCAAAATCGGGGGGTGCAGCCTTAGCCAATTAAAGCTTATCTCACACTGAACTGCTCTGCTGTGTGTAGCAGAGTGAGGGAGGAATTTCTCCCCTGTTTGGCTTCAGATGATGTCATGCCTGCTGGGGAACACCCCTTCCCAGTCTGTGAATCTGATGGAGACTGAGCAGAAAATACAGAGCAAGATCAAGGTAGAAAACTAACAGATATAAAATTTAACAAGATCATGACAGGTACTCGTTAAAGAGTTCCTCATCTGATCTTGTTAAATGTTTTAATCCTCCCAGTTCACTGCCCCCATGATGATAAACCACCCCCTGCCTTTATTTTTATTATTTGTTCGTTTTCTACCTTGATATTATTCTGTATTTTCTTCAGTCTCAGTCAGATTCAAAGGCTGGGAAGAGGCATTCACCAGCAGGTGTGACATCATCTGAAGCCATACAGGGGAGAACTTCCTCCCTCACTCTGCCACACACAGCCCAGAGCAGTTCAGTGTGTGAGATGATCTATGATTGGATAAGGCTGCACTGCAGCATTTCCTAATTTACCATAAGGAGTGCAATAGCAAAAATTAGTTTTAATGAGAGTGCCCATTTAAGGTATAGAATCACTTTTAAATGTAAACCTACACTTCAGCTTGAAGTTGACACAGAACACAACACATAAAGGTCCTCTCTTTTCAGCAGACTTGCTTGCATGGAAACCCAGTCTTATAATTATAACCATCTGTATTTTGGTTTTGGCACAGCAGAGTGGAGCTGTCGTAAAGCGGATTTGATTCCGCCTCTTCTGCACCACTGTGTTGTTGGAATATTTTTGCTCATAGAGGAAGACACTCCAGTAATAGATGTGTATAATGCGAGCCAATTCCCTTTGGTGATAGTGTCTGACACAGTGTATTTTAATACACTGCTCAAAAAAATAAAGGGAACACTTAAACAACACAATGTAACTCCAAGTCAATCACACTCAGGAAGCAACCCTGATTGACAATCAATTTCACATGCTGTTGTGCAAATGGAACAGACAACAGGTGGAAATTATAGGCAATTAGCAGGACACCCCCAATGAAGGAGTGGTTCTGCAGGTGGTGACCACAGACCACTTCTCAGTTCCTATTCTTCCTGGCTGATGTTTTAGTCACTCTTAAATCCTGGAGGTGTTTTCACTTTAGTGGTAGCATGAGATGGAGTCTACAACCCACAAGTGGCTCAGGTAGTGCAGTTCATCCAGGATGGCACATCAATGCGAGCTGTAGAAAGAGGGTTTGCTGTGTCTGTCAGCGTAGTGTACAAATCATGGAGGCGCTACCAGGAGACAGGCCAGGACATCAGGAGACATGGAGGAGGCCATAGGAGGGCAACAACCCAGCATCAGGACTGCTACCTTCCCCTTTGTGCCAAGAGGCACAGGAGGAGCACTGCCAGAGCCCTGCAAAATGACCTCCAGTAGCCCACAAATGTGCATGTGTCCACTCAAACGGTCAGAACTCCGACTCCATGAGAGTGGTATAAGAGTGGTGTGGTATAAGGGCCCACCATCCACAGGTGGGGGTTGTGCTTACAGCCCAACACCGTGCAGGACGTTTGGCATTTGCCAGAGAAAACCAAGATTGGCAAATTCACCACTGGCGCCCTGTGCTCCTCACAGATGAAATCAGGTTCACACTGAGCACATGTGACAGACGTGACAGTCTGGAGATGCCGGGGAGAACGTTGTGCTGCCTGCAACATCCTCCAGCATGACCAATTTGGCGGTGGGTCAGTAATGGTGTAAGGTGGCATGTCTTTGGGGAGCCGCACAGCCCTCCATGTGCCTGCCAGAGGTAGCCTGACTGCCATTAGATACCGAGATGAGATCCTCAGACCTCTTGTGAGACCAAATGCAGGTGCGGTTGGCCCTGGGTTCCTCCTAATGCAAGACAATGCTAGACCTTATGTGGCTGGAGTGTGTCAGCAGATCCTGCAAGAGGAAGGCATTGATGCCATTGACTGTCCCACCCGTTTACCAGACCTGAATCCGATTGAGCACATCTGGGACATCATATCTCACTCCATCCATCCACCAACACCACAGTGCACCACAGACTGTCCAGGAGTTGGTGGATACTTTAGTCCAGGTCTGGGAGGACATCCTCAGGAGATCATCCGCCACCTCATCAGGAGCATGCCCAGGCATTGTAGGGAGGTTATATGGGCATGTGGAGGCCACTCACTTCATATGCTTAGTTCATTCATTCAGATCTAGGATGTGTTATAAGTGTAGTTCCTTTTATTATGAATTAATATTTATTTATATTAATATTTATTATTTTGTGCAGTGTATATCAAGAAATGTCAGTTAACAAACCAAAATCATTCAAATGAAAATGCAACTAAAATAACTCTACCTTCTCTTGCAGATCAGTGGGTCTCCCCAAAGTACAGTCATTCTGTGCTTTCAACCCTAGTAGGGATACAGATATTGAAGTGAACTCCGTGTTTACAAGTGGTAGACATTTCCATGTGTCTCCTGTACATAGCATGGTGAGTGTTGATGTTCTTTTGGAAAATATGTACTGGACGAGAGCCAAAACATTTAGCTTTTCTTGGCATGTGTTTTCTATGTAGCAGCTCTTAGGACAACCCCTTTTCCAACATACAGTTTCACATTGCTCTGCTAGAGAAGGGCTTGATATTTTTAAAGGTACAATCCATGTAGATTAATGACATTTTGGATAACTGATAATTTTCTTGGGATTATCAATCTTTCATTTCCTAATAGGCCTTGATAAAGGTCAGCACTTCTATGCAGTCAGAATTTATTGTAATGGGAGCTCTCCTACTGCACTTCATTGTCTGAGCTAAGCCAGTTAAATGTATATCCAACACAGGAGATCAAGCAGCTCCTGACTGGTGAATGAAAGCACAGCATCATATAGATGCATTAACAACAAAGTCTTCTTATTTATGAATCTCCCCACACCAGTTAATAGAATGGCATCCAAGAGACAGGGTTGGGGATTATTTGTGAGATCCAAATTCCCATACTTAAATTAGTATATTAAGGTGCATATCCTAATAAGTTTCAAGTTTTTAAACACAGCATATTCTATTCAATTCATTTTAATTTCTGGCAAACAATCTGTACAGTGTAAGAAGATAGAGTGGTGGCAAAAATGTAATGCTAATGCTGGCTGCTTTGCAGAGATAGGAACCAGCGACCAGGCTGCAGCTCCACTGTGTGAATTATGGCAGACAACAATAATATGAATCATGAGGAAGGAGAGGTGCAGCATTGGATGCACTCAGCAGAATATGAGTGTGTTCACACTGAGGAATTGACAAGGAATTTACTTGCATAATTCCGTGCCAGTATTCTGCTCCAATTCTGCCTTGAAGAAACCTTCCATTGGTATTACCACAGCTCACTTGTAGATTGTACATGTTCATTTTTCTGACTGAATCTGCAGGGCTGAATCTGGGACTTTAATTTTTTTTCCTGACAAAATGAATCGGGAGCAGAACGGACACAGAATTTTCAGGCTGAATTTTCTAAAGAAGAATTGAGAGCCAGCTCAATGGTGGTTGTGATAGGCATGACCCTTATGTTTCTGATGACTGATCAATATATTAATACTAATATGCCATTGCTGATGGAAAAATATATTTACCTACTAGGGATCGACATATCGGCCGATATTCACGATTTTGGACGTGATCAATGTCAGCAATGACCTTGCCGATAATCCGATAATGCCCCGCACAGCACCCCCCACCGCACCGCCCTGGCCAGAGACCACTGCTGCCTCATTGCCTCCCCCATACCCGGTTTTATAATTACCTGTTCCCGGGGTCCGCACTACTTCTGGCTCCTGCGGCGTCCTGTGTTAAGCTGCGCAATGACGAGTGACGTCCTCAACGCGACGTCAGCGCCAGTGCGCACAGTGACAGTTCAGGAGGACGCAGCTGGAGCCAGAAGTAGCGCGAACCCCGGGCCTCGGGAACAGGTAATTATAATGTTGGTGGGTCGTGGCACGGTGGTGGTGGTGGGTATGCGGTGGCGGTGATGGGACTCAGGAGGACCCCAGGACAGGCAGGGGAGAGTAGCGAGCGGCAGCAGTCTCTGGCACTGTAAAAGCTGCTGCAGTTCATTGATTTAAAGCTTCCGGGTAGTAGATAAATAGCTGATAATTTATACCGGAATATCGGTATAAGTTATCGGCTATCGACCCTAACCTCCACAGAGTATCGGTATCGGCCCTAAAAAATCGATATCGGTTGATCCCTATTACCTACCCCTTAACCCATAAACCAGCTTGCAATCTGCTCATGACTATGATGGAGGCTTTGCCATGACGCCGGCACGGCCGAGATAAGAAGTGAAAGACAAAATATCTGAGGGACAGAGAACTCTGGAATTCCCCTTTAGAGGAACTTCTGCCAAGAAATTAATGGACACTATATATGCTAATAATCAAACAACCAATCAAACTGTAACATGCTGATTTTGACATAATAACTAAACCTTTTTCTTTGTCAAATGTAAAAACTAAATGTACTTCCTGGATTAAACAGAACTCCTTTGGGGCAGCTGTGAGTATGCTGAGAAAGAGTTTATACCAACAGGCCTATTTGGTGTATAATTCTTGTGTCGACACTTAGCAGTAAAAAAAACTGCACAGTCAATCAAATTTGAGAGCTTCTCCTCGAGCCATTCTTGACAGTTGTAGTACTGATCCTTCTCCAGATTTCCTTGCCAAATTCATCATCAAATTTTGAGCAGATGGCAGATTTGCTGAATTTCCTGACCAAAATAATTCCTTCTCAATTCTTTAGTGTGAATGTACCCATAGTGTTTCTGCTGTGTTTTGGTGCTACCTGGCTGCTTTTCTCTGTCAAGCCAACTTACCAATAATTTTTATATTACTTTATTTCCCAGTTAAAAATGTAAGATAAAGGGTTGATCTAGTGAAGTACTAAGCTCTGCTTCTATTTGTCACACATATTGGCTCAGTAGATATAGCTTGTGGAAAGTCCTGTCCTGTCTGCTGGCTTTCAAGTGGGTTTACAGAATAGTAGGACCTTAAACTGTTATGTGAGAGGCTAAAAAGGTCTCCAGTTGATGGGTGTCCAGTCACATCAAATTTGTCATGCATGCCAGATAATTTTCACATCTTTTTTAAGGCCAGAATATAAAAGTAGAAATCTTCATTCAAATTCCATATGTTTAACATATCTGCTGGGCAAAAATGCTAACACATATGTTTAATAGTGGGTATAATGGATGCCATACAATAGCTTTCCTGGCATAAAAGCTCAACATAGAATTAAAGTGTGATTTTTAACCTGGCCTTAAATATAATAGACAAAAAAAGTAAGGCATTGCATTTTGGAGTTTGTCATTTTATGCAAAGTAACTCTCCTCCAAAAAGGGGGAAAAAGCTTCTGTCTTCTCTCCTCTCCTTCTGGAGGAGAGTTACTTTGTATCATTGCATGACTGGGTTCACTTATATCCAGCATCAGGCTCATAAACCCAGCCTAAAACTCACTGGACAGAGGGAACACCGCAAAATGTGTTCCTCCATCCCTTGCCCAAGCAGTATGTCCAAGGATCCGGCATCCAACTTGAGAGGCCGGATGAATGTGCCTTAAACTGCTCCATTCAAATAAATAGGATCAGTTCTATTCTTTTTGTACAGTGCCAGAGGGAAACCTGCTGGCTATATCTGAAGGGGGCCTTATAAAACTCCATATACCAGTTTGGTGGTCTCCTTAAGGAGACACAACCCTATTGTCCCATGACCTAGCCTCTGTAAGAAAAACTTGTCTAATAGATAACCTAGAAATATGTAGGATGGAATGATATTTAATAATGCCAGTAGGGGGGGGGGTTGGGCAATATAAAAAATGTGGTTATTTTGAAGTCCTTCCAGTGAATGTCCTGAATTTCCGGAAATGTTTTCTTTCATCATAGAAATGTATTAGTGTTGAGTAAATAATGCTCTTATCAGAGGCAGTCCTTGTATTAAGAATCAAGCATAACATGTAAGGTCACATTTCATCACATATATGCCATGTGGCTACAATCTTTGAGTTCGGACATTGCTTTCCTTGTTTTTCAGTCTCTAATGCACTGCAGATGTGGTTTTAAGCATAGAATGACTGAGGGGGTTGAACACAAGATCTGTGCATATTTCCAAAATAAGTCATTGCATAGCTGTCTGAATGTATAGATTAGTATGAGCCTGACCCCAGCATGGAAAATAAGCAGAGAAATGTGTGTCGTTTTAGGTTTAGATGTAACATCTAGCAGAACTGAGCCGACTCTGTTTGGAATAGCTGGGAGGGGGCTGTAGTGTGCGAGCGTCCCAGCCCACCATTACTGTAACAGCTCAAGAATCTTGTAAACTGTACTTAGAGGTTGCTTTGTTTTTCTCCGCATGTGCTGTAACGTTTTTTATATGTTAAACTGTATGTATAACACAAAATAGACTTGTTTTCCTCTTATCGTCTGAACTGTATTCTGTAAGACAACCTCACTTTCTTTTTTTATGTTCTGTGGTGAATAGAACTCTAACATGGTAATTTCATAAAGTTATGGAACGCTGAGTTCAGAAATCTTGGAACGATTACCTATTGCTGAGTTACATAATAGAGAGCCTCTGACTTGGAAGAATGAAGCTTCTTCGGTTTGGCAGTATATTGTATTATTTACAGCATTCACCTGAGTTATAGAATGTACTGAATTAGAACTGATTTTTACAGACTCTTATGCACATTGGTGTTAAAAAGGCAACACACATATCTGTGTGTGTGTGTGTGTGTGTGTATATGTATAATGGGGAGACTAGTGAAGCTGGGCAGAAATCAGTGTAAGCTGGGCAGTAAAGCACATAACTGCAAGCTTCTCCCCACTTGTTCTAGTGATCAGTGGGGTCTCAGCAATAAGAGCCTGACTGATTAGAACGTTTCACCTGTCTCTGAGTCTCCCCCTTCGATCCCTAGGCAGCTGCCTACCCCTTGTCCTGTGTTCAGAAAGTTGGGAGCTGCACAGACTGGCATTGTGGGTCACTTGTTTAGGACCTGCAGGTTGTCTACACCTGCTCATTTGCTTGTTCTCTAGCTTTAATTTATTAAAAGTACATATCTAGGTCACATCCTTACCGACATCAGTTTATGAATTGAATAATTAATGGTAGTACTTTCCGTACCTTGCCAAAGTCTGGTTCATAAACAGGCATTTTCTCGGTCGCCTCATTGGAGAACACAGAGACCATGGCCATTATGCTGATGTCCACTAGGAGGCTGACACTAGGCTAAAAAAGTTGGCTCCTCCCAGCAGGATATACACGCCCACAGGCACAGAGCTAATCAGTTTTAGCTTGGTGTCAGTAGGAGGCAGACACAGCTCTGGAGTTCTCCAGACCTGGTCTTTTTTAAATTATTTTCTAGCAAGGCCCTGTATTTAGTTTTTTTTCCCTCCCTTTCTTTTCTTATTATTAGGTAGGGCAACAGGAGCATGGCGCTAGCTGATCGCCCCTAAATGCGACTAAGCGGCATGGTGCATAAGAGTATGGGCCGCCAACCCCTTCTCGCCAACGGGAAGCGCCTGGCGGAAGTACCCTGGGTCCAGGTCCCCCACTTGCCCCTGCCACCTCGCTATGGCAGCTTGGCGTGATGCAGTGTGCCAATATGCTGGCTAAAGACTTCAGGGTGAGTATAAGAAAATGGAGCCAGTGGGTGAGTATAAATTACATCCCCTACTCCCCCCCCCCCTTTTTTTTTTTCTAAAGTTCCTCCCTTATGCTTATTCTTATTCTGGGGTCCCCCTTCCTTTCTAGGCTCAGCTGCCATTACACGTGGCTGTGCAGGGCCGGACCTCATGGCCTCCGGGCTTTTACTGTAGGATGTTCCGGAGGTGCCATGCTGCAGGGTCACATTCTCCTCTCTAGCTCTGTTCTCCCGTGTGACGGCTCACGGTGGGGAAGAGGGCTTGGTACATACGTCCAGGTCCTGTCATGTTTTTATTTCTGGCTTTCTATGCCCCCGCACTGCAGTCCACCCCCATGCGCAATCAGAGAATATTAGCATGGCGTCTGAGTGAGGATGACTTGCAAAATTTTTGATGCATGTCATATAAATATATCCCCTCTCTGACCATACATTAAATGGATTTTTGAGTTCGGGGGTCGATTTTGAAGCTTTCTTTCACCACCCTATGCTTTGCCCCATTTAGCAATATCTTTGGTACAGTGCTCCTATTTGTCTTGACTCTCAGCCTTCAGAATGAGTGTCTTGCCGTAGGGGGTTGTATCGGTCTGTTCCCTTGCCATTTTTGAAGTGTTTGGCCTTGAGTCCGGGTGTTTGTGACACATACCCTTCCATACTGTACCAATTTGCATTCATAACCGCGGACCTTGAGTTTGCACTAGGTGCTTCTAGCCCCTGTTCCTGAGCACCTGCTTGGGCTTTGGTCCATTTCTCCGAACAACTTGTTGGTCGACTTCACGGGGATATGGGGTTTTTAAAACCGTACAGACTTAGGGGTACTCATCAAGCGTGGCTCACCACACTGCCCTTCCAGTCCCTTGGGCAACACCCGGTAACCTGGCGGCAGTCTGCCCGTTTCCTTTTCCATTGGTCACCCATATAGAGTTTGCCACGTTGCGGCACTACCTGTGCGAGGTGATTGCCAAGGGTGCTCTGGCATGTGCAACGGATTTGTGGCAGCTTCCATGGGGATAACTTAAGATGGACCCTCTGTAACACCAATGGGGAGCGTGGCATCGGCCACAGCTGCATTTCCGGTACTCCACTGCGAGTGGAAGTTGACCGATGTGCAATGGACCCTCTACAACTCCTTGAGGGAGCGCGATGCCTGCCGCATCCACGGCTGCAGTTCCGGTACCCCACTATACTTGAGGGCAGACCAATGTAGCATGGACCCTCTACTGCGCCTATGGAGAGCATGATGTCTCCTTCATCCGAAGCTGCAGTTCGGGCACTCCATCACAAGTGAATTTTGCCAAAGGGGTGACCCTGCATGTTCAACGGAATCTCTACACCGTCCAGGGGAGCACACTGTATACTGTCTGAGTTTCCGGTCCCCCAGCTACCAGTGGGAGTTGTCCACTGACTGTGTCCCAGCAGGTGCAATGTACCTTCTACACTTCCACTTTCGTGGGTGGTATAAACTTGGTTTACAGTAGTATCTGCTATATTTCTGCTTCGCATCCAATGCCATGTTTGCCCCTTCCGCAGTGGCGGTTATGGTTTCCCCTTGCTAAGTGGGGGGGGGGGGGGTCCAGTGGAGTGACCCTGCGTATGCAATGGACACTTGTCAGTGATGGCTACTCCCCCCCCCCCCTCTCTATGTGGAGTATCTATGGCTTTCCAAGGGCAGTCATTCGCAGGTTGTCTGCTGTAGCCCTCACAGCCAGCGCACTCCCACACTATTTTTTTTGGGGGGGGGGGGGGGGGCAGGTTTGCAGAGCACCTGCACTGACCTACAGCCATTTCATTAGTTCCTGCCTTGCCCTTTGCTCCCCCCACCCCCCTTTATGAGTGCGGTACCGAAAATCCTTGCACGGTTCCTAGTCTGGCCACCCCAGCTCTCGTGTTGCGTTATCTCTCGGGGGTAGTGCTTGCATAGGAGTCGTCCTGACAGTCCTTGGTGTTGCTGGACAGCTCTGCCCTCCACATCGGCCAGATTGGGTCCCTCCGGGGCTGTGCGGCTCTCACCTTGTGGCTGAGGGCCTTCCGGTCATTCTGGTTACCTCCGTTTGGCCAGTACGCGTTTCCTTTCCAGGCATAGTCCTGCCAGTCATACATTTTTCCCTGCCTTCTGGCATACTCTTTGAGTTTTCTCTTTCACCTGGTTCTCGCGGAGTGGCAGTCTGGTCCAGGCCTTGACCTTCTTTCTGGCCAGTCTGCCCTTACGTGGGTCTTGTTTTGTATCTCTCTTCATCCTTTTCCAGCAGCCTTTAAGTGGCTACATAGCTCAGTGGTTACAGAACTGGTCTTGTAAACCAGGGGTCGTGCGTTGGTCTTGGTTCCAACCTCTGAATTCTCTCTCTCTCCATGATCCTGGGTACATGGATATTCATCAGTCTTTGTACTAACTTTCCTTTTTCTGACGGATGTTTTTCCCACTTCAGGGACTGCTTTGAGACATCCCATGGTCTTTGTGGCGACAGAGATAAGATTTTTTTTGTACTCGCCATAAAATCTCTTTCTAATAGCCCTCATTGGGGAACACAGCACCCACCCATTTACGGTTCCTGGTCAGGTTGTCTGTTACCGGTTGTTGCTACTTTCTGGTGTCCTTTGGACATGTCTCCTTTGTTGTTTGGCTTCTCCTACTGCTTTGTGACACTACTAATTAGCTCCATGCCTGTGGGTGGGTATATCCTGCTGGGAGGAGTCAACTTCTTTTTTTGCCTGGTGGCAGCCTCCTAGTAGACAGAAGCATAATACCCATGGTCTCAGTGTTCCCCAATGAAGGCTATGAGAGAGATTTTATGGTGAGTACAAATAAATCTCCTTTTGGGGGAGACTTTTGGTGTGATTGGTTGTTTGGGAAAAATCTCACCAGTTTTTGTCTCGCATAATTTGACAAATCTAAAGCGTTACTTGTAATCCCATGTCAAAAACATGCAACATTAGTATTGCCACACCCTGCTCACATTTCTATCCAATTGTTTGCGGGACATTTTACAAACGGCTACACTGCATCAGCTCTTCGTTTTGGGTAAACTGGAGACTAAAACATTTTACATTTCCTTGTACAATGTATACATTAACCAGAGTGGTAACATTTCTCCTTTTTTTTTTGCTTACTGTTTTACACCACATATTGTAATGGAAAATGTGTTTAATCCATTTCTAGTCTTGGTCTAGTAAGTATATATATATATATATATATATATATATATATATATATATATATATATATATATATATATATCTAGTCTTGGTCTAGTAAGTAGTCTGGACTTTTATACCTTATTAAGGGGAAAATAAGTTGCTTATTAATTGGACCTTCCTCCATATTAGATAGAAAGTCTACAGAAACGAATTTCTTGTACAGATTACTACCCTGGCTGCAAAATGTATTTTAAAATGAGAGAAGCCTTTTTACTTGTTATGGGTAGGGAGGAGGTAGAACCAGTTTGAAAGAAATGCAGATTTACAGTTCTTTTGGAAAGGCTTCAGACCCTTTTTACTTTTTCCTCTATTTATGTTGCACTCAATTCCCCATAATGACAAAGTAAAAACAGAATGTTAGAAATATTTTTATTGAAAAGGAAAACTAAAATATTGTATGGACATAAGTATCCAGACCCTTTACTTAGTACGTAGTTGAAGCACCTTTGGCAGCAAATATAGCCTCCAGTTTTCTTGGATATGATGCCACCAGGTTTACTCTCCTGGATTTGGGGATTGTCTGCAATTCTTCTCTGCAGATCCTCTAAAGCTCAGTCATGTGGCATAGGGATAGTGAAAAACATTTTAGGTCCAGAGATGTACGGTTGGGTACAAGTCAGAGCTCTGGCTGGGCCACTCACTGAAATGTCCCTAAGCCACTCCTGTGTTGTCTTGGCTGTGTGCTTAGGTTCATTGGCTAGTTGAAAGGTGAAGCTTCGGCCCAGCTTTGAGGTCAAGAGCACTCCAATTCAGGTTTTCATTAACAATGTGCCTGTACTTTGCTCCCTTAAGCTTTCCCTCAACCCTAACCAGTTTCCCCAACACAGCCACAGGAAAACAACCATTCTTCGCTGTAGGGTTGATTGGGGAGGTGATAAATGGTGGTTGGTTTCCTCCGGACATGCTGCTTAGAATTGAAGTCAAAAAGTTCAATATTGGTTTGATCAGACTTGTTAAAAATAAGTAACATTTTCTAAACTTCTGTCACATTTTCATTATGGGATTTTTAGTGCTCATTGATTTTTTTTTGGGGGGGGGGGGCATGGAGCATGGAGAGTGGATTGTCAGTGTTGCTCTCTAGTGTCAAAGTCACACAGGGTTGTGTAGAAGTATGTTTCTGTAATTTGTAGAAATGTCTTGTAATCCATAGAATCAGTTGTGTGCTTGATTTAATCTTCCTTGTATACCTAGGTCATTCATCATTAATGGCTTCACTATATTTATTTATTTACTTATCTATTTATTTTGATGCTTCCAGGTTATTCCAGCTCGAGGAAAATCTTCATTTACAGTTGTTTTCCTGCCAGATGAAGAAGGAAGCTTTGAGAGCTCTTTATTTATAAACACTTCTTCTCATGGTGTCATGTCCTATCAGGTAAGAAGCATTTATAAAGGCACAGACTAGACAGTCTTTGGGAAAAAGGAAAAACTAGCTCTGAAATGAAAGTCCATTTGGAGGGCACAAGCTCTTCTGCTGGTATTTTCTTCCTTAAGGACCAGTTAATTTTTTTTCTCTCCATGGTCGCATTGTAAGAGCTAACACTGCCAGTGGCAAACAAAGCGCAGTTTTCATTTCTTATTTTGCTCTTAAAACATAAAAGCTGTTCTGTGGCCTATATGTGTAATTATTATTATTACTATTATTACATTTATTTATTACTGTGATAATCCCCTGGCATCCCTCAATTTTGTCAGCCAGCTCTCTCTGTTAAAAAGGGGTTTCCCATCTTGTAATGGGCCACTTCATTCCTACTCCGTTCCTTCTCTGTAAGAGCTGTGCCAAATGCTGTACTTGGGTACAGAAGCTTCCATAGCGAATGAATAGAGCAGCAGTGTCCATGCTCGACCCTCAGCTCCATTATTATAGGAGACTGTTTGAGACTGCGGGAGAGCTCCTGCGGTCACACCCCTGGGGATCACTTTTTAAACTCCTTAGATGCTATTCACTGGAGCATCTAAGGGGCTAAATGCCTGTGTCAAAGTTCTCTCTAACCTATGGCATTGCAGCTGGATGTCAATTTTATTGCAGTGAACTTGTGCTGTTGATGGCACAGATCCTGTACACCATGATGTGGAAAGTTTGTCTAAGCCACAGTTAGTGTTGCAGGAAGGAGTTAAAGTTGTTTCCCTTGTGATGTTGTATTTCACTAATGCGCAATGTACATTATTACAGTATAAAAATCTGTCCTGGTCATGAGATGGACACAGAGGTGCAGGACTGACTACAAGTATAGTTATCAGAGCTGTGTCTTGTAATGTAATATGTCCGTCATGTGACAAGGGCAGATTTATACTCACAAGGAGATAGTCCCTTTAAATATCTTTTATGAAACAGTTGTGTAGGGGCTATGGTAACCTTTTGACATATTTGCCATTTATAATAATAAAGTGGTACAGTAATAACACAGTTTAATAACACAATAGTAAAGGACTATATTAGAGACTTCATATTATACGTAGTTTACAGGTTGGACACCTGTACAGTAATTATTATATATTATATGTTTTAGGTGTTTGGTCTGGGGACTTTTCAAGCTGCTTCTAAGAATTCCAAGAAGTCCTTTCAGAAAACAGATGTCTTGTTTCCTCGGATTGAAAATATCCACCTCTCACAAGCACAGGTATGTTAAGTTTTCTATTTCAAGAGGGAATCTTGTTTTGCTAAATTATATGTCCCTCTTCCCCTAACAAAGCTGAATGAACTTCAGTATTGACCGACTGATAGCTTTTTGGTGAGATTTCGTATCATGGTTGTTTATAGATGACCTGCCGCCTACACAAAGATCTTCTTTAAAGATATTGGGGGAGATTTATGATTTACTTAATGATGATTTGTGGTGATCTGATTTACTTTACAGAGGCCTTTTAGAAAAATAAGAGGCAATCTGATTGGTTGCTATGGGCACCTGGTTAACTCTGCTCAAGTTTTGATAAAAACTCTCCATCCTCTTTGAGTAAATTCTCATTTAATTCTATTCTGTTTTAGTAAATTGATAAAGTAAATGCAATAAACATGAAAACTTTTGTAACAAAGTTAAAAAACTGCAATACTACTGAACATTTAGGGGTAAGTTTACTAAAAACCAGGTGCTTGAATAAGTTAGTAAAAGTTGGTTGCGTCTGTGGATGTCCCTACACCTCAAAGTGAAATATATGCCAGCTGAGAGCTGGAGTAGATTTTGGATACAATTTTTTTTTTTTATATATATAAATTATAGTTAATCGTTCAGTCCATTGGAGGGCCTGCTAAGCCCCACACACTCGGCACAGAAATAAAAAAGTCAAAATTTTTGTGTGAAACTGGCACACTGTCAGGTCCCAGGGGATAAAATGAACACCACCTTTAGTTTTGCAGATCGCTGTTTGTAAAATTATAAAAGTTTCTTTTTTATTTTATTTTTTTATTTTGCTTCAGCAGATGAAGATTCAAAATGGTGGTTCTGAGCTGCAGAAGCATTCCTCCTCTACCCCACCACACCCTGCTCTGGATACTGATGTACAGGGCTCGGTGTGCAGCCTTATGTGTCAGTGAGTCAAAGCTGGGGGAGACTTATCTGCTGAAGCTCAGCACCACCAGTGCTAACAAAAAGACACTTTTAAAACTAAACAAACAGCGATCTGCAAAACTAAAGGTGCGATTCATTTTTATCTCCCCAGCACCTACCTGCCAGCATCTACAGCCCTGTACCTGTATAGATCTGACAGATTTCCTTTACTGGATCAGTGCTGTGTGAACAACCTCCCTTTTGCTTATTTGATTTAGGTAAATGTTCCAAAGATGTTTAAAGTGAATAAGCACAATTTTCTGACCAAAATGCCCATGCACCTAGCAGCATCATAGTCTATAACCTACAGTTCTAATCAACAGATGAGGAAAATAAGCATTAAAGAAGCAATCCGCTTTTTTTTTTTTTTTTTTATTCCCGCTCGGCAGTAAGAATGTATTGTTACTCACCCAGGCTGATCCTGATCCTGGTCCTGCTGAAAGTCTCCGTAGCCCAGCTACTTTAGTAGGACCAGAAGTCACTGTCTTCTTTGTATCTCTAGGAGCTTCTCATATACTGTAGATATATAGAAGACATGACTTCTAGGTTATGCCTTTTTTTTTAACCATTGAAATAGTAGATCTTTACAAAATACTGCAAGGGTTTCACATTTGTCTAGGCAGATTTATAGAATTTACAGTACTTGTGGGACAAGTCTCCTGAGTGATTCCTTATTGTACTGATGTTAATGTGTTCCTCTTCTCATGCAGCTATGTAGCATCATTATACATGCTGAGTCAGCATATGCGTTCATTTTGTTTTATTACCATATCAGTAAATTATTCAGTATGCTGTTGTGCATTCGTTCTGCAGGCAGAAGCTATAAATTCCAGTGTGTGGCAGGTTCGTCTGAAGTGCAGCATACTTTTCAAACAGCGACAGCCGTGCAGGGTAGGTGACACCTGCCTTAGTGATGACTGTAGACGATTCAGACTATTACTAGTATTCTAAACATATTGCCTTCTCACCCATGAATTGCAGAGCTGCTTCCTGTCCGGGCACTCTCTGCTGCTGCAGGTCTACTTTGCTGTCAGGCTGGATGGCAGCCAACATGACCTGGAGACCCTCAGGAAATACATACTGGAGAATATTTTTATGATCTTTGTAACAACTGAGCGAATTGAAGACATTGGTAAGGCAACATGAATCCATATAATAATGAATGTGTGTAGTATTTTCACATATGCTCATTTGTATTGTTATATACTATTACTATTTTTTTTTTTGCACAGATAATTCAATGATTATGTACGTATTGAATTCTGGCAATGGGCTGGTCCATATGCAGGTAATTTTCTTGCTCACATAGTTCATGACAGAGGACTCGTAGTGATCATACCCTTATTTGTTATCCACAAGATAGTGGCATATCCCAGCTGGGTTCACACTGCGATTGTGTTTACGTTTTTAATGTATAAGTTTTGTAGTCTGGTATACCGTATTCATCGGCGTATAACACGCACTTTTTAGGCTAAAATTTTTAGCCTAAAGTCTGTGTGCGTGTTATACGCCGATACACCCCCAGGAAAGGCAGGGGGAGAGAGGCCGTCGCTGCCCGCTTCTCTCCCCCTGCCTTTCCTGGGGTCTAGAACAACATTGCATCTATTAGGAACTGTACAAACCAATGTTTGTGGACAGTTTTAGTGCATTTGTCCAGACGGAAGACTTTATTTTTAACAGTTTTCTTCCAGTTTCCTAATTTCCTAGATATTAATCTATATATCAGTCTAAAATATTCCTTCTTTGGTTCCATGAAAAATAAATTATGCAGAATACCTTTGTTACAGAAAAAAGTAGAGTATAATACATGTCCTCTACTTTTTCTCGATTGGCTCCATTGGGCGACACAGGAACCATGGGTATATCTTGCTTCCACTAGGAGGCTTACACTAGGCATTAACAAAAAAGAAGCCAGACCCTCCTGGCAGGATATACCCCGCCCATTGACTCTGAGCTGTTTTAGCTTAGTGTCAGTAGGAGGCAGACACAGCTCTGGTCTTCTTTTTATTAATTTATATTTTTCTTAGTTATATTTTTTTTCTTTCTTTTGTTATTTTATCTAGGCTGGGGAGACAGGAGCATGGCGCTGCCTGCCTGATGAAGGTATACACTGTTAACCCTTTCTCGCCACCAAGCAGCGCTAAAGGATGTACCCTGGGTCCGGGTCCCCTCTTGACTGTGCATGCCCAGCTTTTTCAGCCTGGTATGATGCAGGTGGCACCAGACTGGTTGAAGACTTCAGAGGTGAGTATAGGTACATCTTCCTAGGTAAGTATCCTGTCCTTCTACTCTCCGAACCCCCCCCCCCACCCCCTTTGGCTGCTGGGGACTCCTTTTTGCTGGTGATTCATTTATTATAATTTCCTTAATATTCTGTATTTCATTTTATTTTGGACCGAGGGAGCCTGATTGGGAGCTCAGTCTCCCTCCTTGTATTTTACAGGCATGGCCGGCAGGATGTTGTCGGAGCATCCTGGTTCTGACATGCGGCACTCCCTCTTCTGGTGCGACAGTCTTTCAGACTGTCGCACACACGCCAGCTCTCTGCTTCAGCCGTGGCGTTCTATGCGCTCGCTGCCCTGCTCCGGTCCCTGCCGCCGTGCATACTTCAGAGACCGCAGCCGGCCTCTTTATTACTTAGTCGCGGAGCAGGGGCCGCAGCCGGCGGGTGTCTGTAAATTTAGTTCGCGGCTCCGGCCCTGCTTCCCCGGCGGGTAGTACCGCCCACTATTTTCGTGCGTTATGCGCTCACTCATCCAACCCCCCGATAGAGCGCGCGTGGGGGGGTGGTGATGGCTGATAATCGCAGTCAGGTGTTTTCCTCAGTCCCGACCGCTGCTCTCCACAGGGATTCCAGCTGCCGTTCCTTCACACTGCTCCCTGACAGCTGCTGCTGTTCCCTCTCACTACCGCTGTTCCTGACGTTGCTGCTGTTCCTGCACGCTGTTTCTCTGCAGCTTCTGGACAAGGGTTCTCCTTTTTTTCGGGAACCTCCACCTCTGTGAGAGACCTCTCCTCTGCAAGGGACCCCCACCTGCTCTGCTGTCCCTGCTGCTACAGGACACAGGAACCTGTGTGAGCTTGTTCCTTTTTTTTTTTCTGGGTTGGCGGACTTCTCTGTTCCTTCCATGTCCGACCCCAGCTCCGAACCCCCTCCCAAATGGGCAGTCGCCACCTCAGTCACTTACTATCGTTGCACGGGCTGTAAAACTAAAATGCCAGGTGGTTTGGCTGAGTTCACCTGTTCTGCCTGCTCCAAGGGTCTAAACGGCTGAAGGCTAGGTTTCCATTTACCGAAGACCTGGTCTCCAAATGGACCGCCCTGCCTACAGTGGACCCTCCAGTCTCTCGCTTGAGTGAATTGAGTATTTGGCAAAGTTCGCCTTTGAGGCGGCTGGCTCATCCTTACCTTTTGAGCGACCTGGGTATCCGAAGCCCTTTTGGCCAAGGAGTTTTATCCGGTTTTCCTCCTGATCTGTCTGACTTAGCTCTCCAGATCTCCAAAGTTGGTGATTATCTATGCCCAGTGTCCTTGGAATCCGCATCCTGTGCAGCCTTTGCTTCTGCCACTCCACGTGGTTGAAGGCCTGGAATGCCAACGTGGCCTCCAAGAAATCCCTCACCGAGATGCCCTTTACTGGCAGCTGTCTTTTTGGCAAACGCCTGGATGAAATCCTCTCCGAGGCTACAGGTGGTAAGAGCTCTCTGCTCCCTCAGAATAAGGTGCGTTGCACCAATTCTCGCCACAAGCCCTCTTCATTTCTGTCCTTTTGGTGCTTTGGCTCAGGCCGCCAGGACAAACCTGCATCCTTGCAGTCTCGGAAAGCTCCTACCTTCAAAGTGCGCCCCTTCTGGAAGTAGGACGGCCGTTCTGGTCACTTCTCGGCCAAATCACGTACTCGCATGCCTAACTCCGCCTGAAGGGGCACCCCCACTCGAGCCTTCCCCTCGAGTGGGCGGTTACCTGTCCTTTTTTTTGGGACGTTTGGTTAGCGCAGGTCAAGGATTCCTGGGTTCGGGACGTCGTTTCAGACGGCTACCGAATCGAGTTGGGTTCTTTTCCCCGGGAATTTTTCCCCCGGTCCCAGCCTCCCCGCTCTCCGGCCCTGGCTGCAGCTTTTCAGTCTGCACTCCACACCCTCATCCGATTCTCGATCTGAAGCTCCTCAATTGGCATTTGCACCTGCGGCACTTCCAAATGGAATCTCTCCGTTCTGTTGTTGCATCCTTGGACCAGGGCGAATTCCTGTCTTTGGTGGACATCTGGGATGCATACCTCCATATCCCTATTTTTCCGGCACACCAACACTTTGCCGTTCCAGCAGGTCACTTTCAGGTTGTGGCTCTGGCAACGGTAATCGCCATCCTCCGATCTCTGGGGGTGTCTGTGCTCCCTTATCTGGACGACCTGTTGATCTAAGCTCAGTCCTTGGACCAAAACCAGGAGAGTCTCCATATCACTTTTCAGACCCTGACCAGTTTCGGGTGGTTGATCAACCGGAAGAAATCCAACTTTTCTCCCTCCCAGTCTCTGGTTTTCCTAGGGCTTAGATTCAACAACGAAAAGGCTCGAGTTCTACTTCCACCGGACAAGCAGAGTGCTCTTCTATTGCACCGCCCGGATCCGGTGCTAATCCGTTCATGTATAGAAGTGTTGGGCAGGATGGTGGCAGCCATGGAAGCCGTTCCTTTTGCTCAGTTCCGTTGCTACCCTTTTCAGTGGGCCATCTTGTCTCTGTGGGACAAGTCTCATCAGTCCCTCCGCCGCCGGATCCGTCTAACACCCCCCCCCCCCCCCCCACGGCTCACCGGTCACTCCATTGGTAGCTCCACTTTCCTTCGGGAGGGACACTTTTTTTCTCCCTCTGCACTGGCAGGTCTTATCGACCGATGCAAGTCTCCTCAGCTGGGGGGGGGGGGTGCTGTTTTTCAGGACCGGATGGTTCAGGGCCGCTAGTCTCCCCATCAACGTCCTGGAGCTTCGGGCCATTTTTCTTTGTCTCCTTCACTGGGATTTGTTACTCCGGTTCGCCAGGGGGGCACTCGCTGCCATGCCGGAGGTGACAAAGATTCTTCTCTCTCCGGAACGCTCAGTTCCCTCCATATCGGCGATCCACATTCCGGGGGTAGACAATTGGGAGGCGGACTTTCTCAGTCACTCCTCGCCCGACCCTGGCGAGTAGTTTCTCCACCCGGAAGTGTTCGCAACAATTTACAAACATAGGTGGACCTTTTTGCGGACCTAAACCGGCAGGTTCGCGCCTTCGTGGCAAAGTTCCGTGATCCGCTGGCCCTGGCTGTGGACGCATTGGTCGTTCCCTGGTCACAGTTCGCCCTTCCTTACCTCTTCCCTCCACTTCCCCTCCTGCCCAGGGTGCTGAGACAGCTCAAGGCTAAAGGTGTCTCAGAGATTCTAGTGGCGCCGGTACACACGTTCACCAAGTTCTACCAGGTGCAAACTAATGCATCTGCTGACGCCGATTTTGGGCATTAAGTGTTGCAGGCGGCGGTGGGGTTGCCAACTGCCTGATTTTCTGGTAGGGTCCTGTTTTTTCCCACCTTGGGGACTGCTTTGGTATGTCCCATGGTTCCTGTGTCCCCAATGGAGCCGATAGAGAAATGGAGATTTTTTTATACTTACTGTAAAATCTCTTTCTCAGAGGATCCATTGGGGGACACAGCACCCACCCGTTGATTATTAGTTTGTTGCTCTGAGAGACGATTTCCTGTCAGTGGGCTGGTTCGGTTGATATTTTGTCTGGGCCTTTGTCAGACACTCTGTCGTTATTTGTTGGTTCCTCCTACTGCTTTGGGACTAAACTGATTAGCTCAGAGTCAGTGGGTGGTGTATATCCTGCCAGGAGGGTCCGGCTTCTTTATTATTAATGCCTAGTGTCAGCCTCCTAGTGGCAGCAAGATATACCCACGGTTCCTGTGTCCCCCAATGGATCGTCCGAGAAAGAGATTTTACAGCAAGTATAAAAAATCTCCTTTTCTGTTACATAGATGTTATGTTTATGCAAGTAAATGCATCGTGTGCTTTCTCATAGGTTTTTATTGTCATGCGTATTCATTGTGCACAGATTAAACCTTGGTGGTAGCAGTAATAAGATTTTTATTAATAAGCAGGAAGACACTGATAGACGGCACTCACAGGTAAAAACTTGCAGTTCCTTTATTGGGACAAGCTGGATACAAAGCAACGTGTAGTCAAGCGGCCGGTTTCGCGCTGCACAGAGCGCTTAGACGTGACCTCTGACCTTAACAATACCCTCCTCCCTTAAATACAGACAACTTTAATGACATCATGTGGTATGTACTAAAATCAATGACTATGTTGATACATAAAGAAAAAGAAAGGGTTAAAAAACACAATTAGTTACCATATTATAGGAGATACTACAAGTATTTTATAGTTACAATATATTGCAAAACGGATACCTTTACGCCCTGCGCTGGCTCATACTGGATGTTAGTAAAGGTATCCGTTTTGCAATATATTGTAACTATAAAATACTTGTAGTATCTCCTATAATATGGTAACTAATTGTGTTTTTTAACCCTTTCTTTTTCTTTATGTATCAACATAGTCATTGATTTTAGTACATACCACATGATGTCATTAAAGTTGTCTGTATTTAAGGGAGGAGGGTATTGTTAAGGTCAGAGGTCACGTCTAAGCGCTCTGTGCAGCGCGAAACCGGCCGCTTGACTACACGTTGCTTTGTATCCAGCTTGTCCCAATAAAGGAACCGCAAGTTTTTACCTGTGAGTGCCGTCTATCAGTGTCTTCCTGCTTATTATGGATTTATCTATGTTTTGTAAGTACTGAGCACCACACAGAACAGCGGAGGATAGTAATTTAGCAGGGTGACCAGACTCCCACACAGAGGTATAGACTTGCAGTGCCGACTGCTAATTGCTTCACATGTGTAATAAGATTTTTATTACTCCGCCGTTGAGCTTTTTTCATGGTTTTAAGTTGTTTCTGTCTGATTTTATTGATCCTAATAACACAGTGTTAGGTCAATATATGTGCTATTTAGTTACTGTGAGAATTAACCTAGCATATAGTATACATATAAAGAAATTACTTCTTTTTTTTTTTTTTTTTTTTTAAGGATATTCACCATTTTCTTGGTGACAATTTATTTGTTCGTTTTGATCCTGTAATGCTCTTGAGCTCTTCCATCAATTTCACAAAGACGGCAACCATTGTTTGCTCAGGTAAGCCACCTACATTTTAGATATTGTCTTTCTGTATACTGTCTTGTGGGGGCTTCACTTTTAGATCTTTAGGTAGGGGCAGCTCACTGTTGCCTTGCAGCACTGGTGTCCTTATGTTAGGATTCAGCCAAGGTAGTCATCTTCATGAAAGTTTTGTTCCACTGTTTATATGTGTTAGCCCTAGTGTGTGTCTGTAACAGATGAACTTGTGCATCCATATCAAGAAAAGCTTGTTTCTTTATGTCCAGTGGTTCGGCTCAGTTTGCCACCGACAGGGCAGTAAAACAACGGAGAAAACTGATGTCAGGGCCAGCCTCGTTGTCTACAATGGCATTGTCCCTAGCACATAGTGTGTAGTTGAAAAAGTCCCTAGCACATAGAGGTTGAAAAAGCCGGATGTAAGCCAATACATTTTTGCATCATTTGTGATCACTGTGATCACTGATTTGCTGAGCAGGCAGGTCCTGTGTGAACAGAACAGCACATAACCTGATAGAAGCAGAGACCAGCAGGGGAATGAGAACATCAGTGTTGCAGCTGCAGGGACCAGAGGAGGTGAGTATAATATGATAATTATTTTGACACTCCCAGCCCTGGAGCAGATTTTGGCTTTGCCCGGACAATCCCTCTTCATAATCGCATGCTTTGTTACCACAGCCTCGCGAGAGTCAGAGTGTGACTCCTCTGACGGAAAACGACTCCGTGTCTTAGAAGCTACTCCTTCCGCTTCCCTTTGTGCTTCCTACAACATAACAGAGGGGTATGTTTACGCCACATGAACTGCGCAGTAGCTCAGAACTATATAATATGGAAACAATTTATGAAAATAATAATAATAAAACATGTTTGTAATTATTTTTAATTACTTCTGTTATTAAGCTAAATATTGATGTGCATGAAAAAACCTTGTAAACATTGTTTCATATGACTTGACATGAATTTCAGTGTTATAGAATAATGTTTTTTTTACTGTACTTTTCTTGTGTAGAGCAGTGCTAGAATCTTATTAAATATATGCTTGATTAATAAGGCTTTTAAACTGGTGTTACTTGCCAGTAATATGGTTCTAAACCCAGTACCAAGAAAAACCTGATGCCGCAAGGTCAGCAAACCGCTGGAGAACCACAGATTGTGGAAAACTGGTGGGCGAACCAGATCCCATGTTTTATTATTTAACAGAATAGCAGACTAGATGGATCGTGTGGTCTTTTTCTGCCTTAAGTTGTCTTCTGTGTTTCCTCAATATTATGAAGATCCGGATACACTCTCAATGTTTACTTTTTTTTCAGGTATTTAAATTTAGACTCTTCAAAAATCTCATTTTACCTTCAACAACTTCAGAATCCTTCTGGATTGTGGTCATTATGGCTGGAAAATAACCTGAACTTTCCTGTAACTCTCACTGATGTGTTTTTGCCAGAACAAGTCAGGGGGCTTTTAAAGGTATGGTTGTTATAGTATTGGCTTATGTGCGCTGTAAGACTGGGGAGTCATATACATATCTGCTAGGAGTAGACCACATAGCACCCTACTTATGGGTTCAAAACTATATATTATAAAGCCTTAGAATATACATGTGTTTTTTTTTAAATATTTTTGGGAAAGAATGTATCCAGCTGAGTATCCAATGCACATCCTATCATACTTTATTTCCTTTAGATGCTTCTTCATGGGTTATTCCATCATATTTGACAGAAATAATGGCATAGTACAAAGCTCTGCTTTTCTTGTCAAACAATGGACACCCCAGCGGAACCTGTCGGGCCCAATTATGTATCAAGAGGGTCTGTAGGGGGTTGCAACAGATGCAGCACTCTGCTTTTATTTCCTTGCTCTTTTGACGAAACAAAAAAAACAGGAAGCTTGATGGTAGTACGGACAGAGCTTGTTTTTGTTGTTTTAGTAAAATAATACTCCTGCAGTGACCTCTTCTGGTAAAATTAAGCTACATCACTATAACATCTTCTGGAGAACATACCCATATTTGCACTTTTTAAAGATTGCTATTCACTTTCGTTGTTTTAGATACAATGTTTCCTGGAAAGAAGTGTGTTCACCAATATAGATATTGGTTACCAATATGGCCAATATGTTACTGATACCACAGCCTTGTTACCTAGCAATAGGGGAGCATATATGTTATGTAGACTGCCTCCTGGATTTCAAAATAATTTTTATAGTCAATACCATGTTATATTATCCCAATATATAAAATGCATAGCACTCTACATCCTCTACTGTGATTACCATCCTGAAGAAAGTAGCACCTGCCCTGAAGAGACAGCTGCATATATACGATAATGTGAGACATGTTAGGGGAAGAGGTGGCTCTGGGCAGAGGGACACACCTAGTGCTGCACTGGCTATGAGTGTCAAACATGTCTAATATAGCTTGGCAACCAGCGATTATAGAGGTATGTGTGTAGAAAATGACTCCTGCATGTCAGTGGAGCCAGCAAGTTACAGGCTGGACACTACATTTCATTGTAAGAATGACTCAAAGCTTACCTGTCAGATCCACATGTACATCTAATTTGTATGCCTCTAACACTTATATTTATTTTAAAATTCCCTCTTTCTATTAGCTCACAGTGTTAGAAATCCTCTCAGGGGTAGGATGGGTGTTTTTCTCTTGTGGTGGGAGGTCATTGGTGCACCTGCTCATGCAGCCTTATCTATAACTCATCTCATGTCTATGACTCATGTACAAGCCTGATGCTGCTGCAGGACTGGTTAGTGTCCCAGTAGGCATGGGGACCCCTAGTGGTGGGATTTCCAGGAGGCGTTAAAAAAAAAAAAAAAAAAAAACATATTACAAAAGGTCTTTAATTTTCATCAGTAACAACATATTCAAAGTTTTTGGATCTGACAGTTCCCATTTAACATCATCCTGAAGATTGTAAACACTGAACTCCCTTTTTGTTCTCTCTTTGTTTTTTACAGATAGTTAACTTCACTTATTTGCTGCCAGTTCCCCGAGGCTGCTGGGATATATTGTCATTAAAAATAAATGCCAAAGAATCTCCCTTGAATTTTATGACTAACCTGATGATAAGCACGTCTTTAGGTGTTACATTTGAGATTCCTATGCTTGTGTATAAGGTTGAATCCAAGGTGAGCCCCCCTCCTTATTTGCGTGTAATGGTGCATTCACACAACAATTCTTTAATATGGTAACCAAATCCGGCTGGGAGATGTGAAAACCGGTGGCTCCCTTATCCCAGCTGGACCCGACCTGCATCTGATTCATTTGAATGAGCCGACCGGGGTCAGATAGTGACTCTGGTTGGCTCATTTTTGCCCAGTATACGGTTTTCTGACCAAACTGAAAAACATAGCATAAGACTGTTTTCAGTCTGTTCAGAGAACCGGATACGGGGACAAAATGAGCCTACCGGACTCACTGACTCAGGTTGGCTCATTCAAGTGAATAGGGTAGAGTAGATTACATGTCCACAACTCATGATAACACAGGGAGTAGATTACATGTCCACAATTCATAAAACAGGGTAGAGTAGATCACATGTACACAATTCATAAAGAATGGTAGAGTAGACTACATGTACACAATTCATGATAACACAGGGTAGAGTAGATTACATGTCCACAATTCATAAAACAGGGTAGAGTAGATTACAAGTCCTTAATTCATGATAACAAAGGCTAAAGTAGATTACATGTTTACTATTCATGATAACACAGGGTAGAGTAGATTACTTGTACACAATTCGTGATAACACAGGGTAGAGTAGATTACTTGTACACAATTCATGATAACAAAGGGTAGAGTAGATTACATGTCCACAATTCATAAAACAGGGTAGAGTAGATTACAAGTCCTTAATTCATGATAACAAAGGCTAGAGTAGATTACATGTTTACTATTCATGATAACACAGGGTAGAGTAGATTACTTGTACACAATTCGTGATAACACAGGGTAGAGTAGATTACTTGTACACAATTCATGATAACAAAGGGTAGAGTAGATTACATGTTTACTATTCATGATAAAACAGGGTAGAGTAGATTACATGTCCTTAATTCATGATAACAAAGGGTAGAGTAGATGACATGTTTACAATTCATAACACATGGTAGAGGAGGTTACATGTCCACAATTCATGATAATGGGAGAGTAAAGCTACATGTTCTCAATTCATAACTTTTACTGACCTTTACATCTCACTACTCCATTTAAATACTATGTGTGCTTACCATTTTTTTTCTCTTGCATATATTTTCAGTCTGGAATCCAGCAGATGAGTAATGTGCAATGTGGTATTCACCCCATTATCAGGCACTTGACCATTGGTAAGAACCTTCTCTTTTAACCATCTCTTTTTTTAGATTTTCAAAAGTTTTTTTGTGATAAGTTTGAATAGTTAACAACATGTAAATTGACAAACTATTTGGATCAAAACGTTGAGAGAATTTCTATTTATTTCTATTTATTTTTATTTTCAGTTGATCATATATAGTCTGAACTTAATCTGCTGCACAATATGCTCGGACCATCTTGATTAAAAGCAATTGCACCTACCATTATGTATTTGGAGTAAGGGAGGGAAACACTGGTTCTGGAGGAAACTCACTATAAGCAGAGCATTCAGACTCCGTGCATGTGTTGTCCTTGGTCTGATCTGAAGTGTAACTTTAGTTTCAGAAAAACTTTGACATATTATATCATAAAGACATGTCAGAAGTTTCAATAGTTTGTTGTAGTCTGGTTGCTGAGACTCCCACAATTACTAAAATAGGGAAATAGGTGACAGAAGGGCTCAGCCGAGTGCAGTCTTTTCTCGGTCACTAAAGGCTGGTGTTTGTACCTTTTTGTTATAGCGATCAGTTAGGCGGGGTACACTTAGGCGGGGTTCACACTGAGGAATCTCTGGCTGGAAAAATTCCATCCAGAGATTGAGTGTGCCCTCCGCTCACTGAGCAACTAAAGCAGGTTTTCTTCCAATGGGGCTGATCAAACTTCCACATAGAGATTGAAACAGGAATTAGCTGATTACCTAGAATGCAAAGCGTTTCTCAGTCTGGGGCCACTTCCTCAGTCATGCTGGTATCATAGAATCCACCCCTAATAAAGTAAGGAATTATCTCCTAAAATAAAAAGTTAATAAACAAATGTAGACCTAAAATGACAGAGACAAAAAAAAAAAACAATAAAATTGCATATCATAACTAATACTTATAAACTAATATTATGCTGGTATTGGTAATGATATTCAGTTGTATTGTGTATTATTTTTTGCTTTCGTTGCTTGATTGGAGGACAGAAAGGCTGCAGAGGTATACCAGCTTATTTGTTTGATATACGTTTCCCAGTGTTGTGCATGGTCAGCAATACTTTTTTTGGTAAGTGCTCATTCATACTAAGCATTTGTCTTTGCTTGTGATATTACACCATGAAGCGATTTCTCGTTTTTCTTTAAAGCATTACTCACTAAATCAGTCAACGCTAGGCTCACATGGACATTGCCATCCCATAGACAACAATGTATCTTGATTGGATTCCGCCAAGGATCATTCTTTTGGCGGCTGAATTTCAGCAGTGGAACGTCCATTCATAAAATTCCGTAGTCTACACTATGCAGTGGAATCCCAATGGGATTCTGCTACACCAGATTGAACTACTGTAACTTTTTAGCGGAATAATGCTTGGAAATTCTATACTATGAACCTGGCTTTATACATTATACACTTGACCCTAGTACAACTTGACTACAGTGTGTCTTCCACAAAGAACAGCAGCGTGAAGCTTAATGGGACCATAATCTGAAAACTGATTAGACGAAATCAATTGTTATATATTTTTTTTATTAAAAATATTATAATAGATTGTGGTAACCCTTATAAAGTAAAAGTAAGTTTTTAGTGAATTTTCATTAATTTTACAATAAAGCTTTAGTTCCTTACTGAGATTCCTTGTTATGAATATTTCCACAGAGGAGAGTTTGCGCTGGCAGCATAGTCTCTCCTTAGGGATGTCTACCTGGAAGATAGACTATGAGTTAGGAACTGAACTTTATGAAAAGTACCAGAAGATGCAAGATAAAGAATCCTGCAGGTATGTGTTGTTGGTTCCTGAACATTGTATATACTTAAGGCCACTATCTTACATCAGTTACTAAGAAGATGATCAGAGGTCCAGATAAGAGTAAAATAGCCATAGTCTTTTCAGTTATCCACTATGCTTGCGAGTGGATTGGCACTCTAGTTTAAATACATGTATAAGGGTACAGACAGTCTTCAGTGCTGACTCACCTTCTTGAACTGTAATGCTACTGTGTATGTATAGTCATAAACTTGTCTGTCTTCTGCAGGAGAAAAAGTTCAGAGAATCCTAACATTGCACAACAGAAGAAGGATGTAGAGCGACCTCTAGTCTTCCTGCCACGATTAAATGCAGAGCCTGTTCTGGTGGTGAACTTTACTGCAACAGCTCTAAGTAACAGCTCTGTAAGTGCTTATTACACTATACCAGACATTTCCAAATGTTTCATGTCGGCGACACCCTTTTTATAGGCTTGCATAGTTTTGTGACATACTCCTCTCCTCACTGTACAGCCAATTGTACAACTTGATACCTGCATCAGCGTTACAAATGTGGCTGCTATCCCCCACTGTGTTGTATTTTCACTTCTTCTCATGGGCTAGTTGTGTCTTCGGCTTTCCTATAGACATGGAACACTTGCCGACCAAACTGCTTAATGCACAGGGAGACTCAGGACCAAATTCTGGAGATCTTGTGGGGTCACGTAGAAGTTTGCAGCTAAGACATTTTCTTGATGTATGAAACAAATGCCCATGCAGAAGCGTAGACATATCTGTGTGACATGTCAAACATTTTTTTCAAACCACAGTAACTCTTTAAGGATAAGAAAAGAGAATTGGTTTATGAATGTTCAAGTTATTTACTCATATCTATATTTAGGTGAAAAATATAATACTGAAGAATCCTTCCCCCTTTCCTGTTTGGGTGCAACTTCTACCTCTCTATCATCATCCTAATCCACAAGCTGCTCTGAACCTTCTGAGCAAATGGTATGAAACTATCTCCTTTATAGTCAAGTCATGATACATCTACTGCCAGGAGATTCAGCATCATTGTATTGCAAAGTGATATATATTTTTTTGTATACATTCCTCTAGGTATGGTGTAAATGAGCAGACAGTTGACTTTACAACTGATGAGTTCAGACTTCAAAAAAAATGTGACGATGAGGTAATTTGTCTGTTTGCTTTGTGTTCTTTTTTTTTTTTACAAAATGTTTAAATGTGTGCAATTCAGAGGGTTGTTTCACAAAATGTTTTACAAAACCCCTTAAATTTAGCAGTATACTAGATGAAAAGTAATGTTGTGTCAGTCATGTTTACAGTAATTCTCAGCAAAGGAATTGTTAATAAAGTTCAGCAACTTCAGTGATCAGCTGATAACTACAGTTCCAACTTCTGAAGCCTGGAACCTTATGCAGATTATACATTCTGCTAAGTGGATGACCACATTATACATGGATAGGTTGGGTCCAGCAGAGATTGAGACAACCTCATCAATATAAACCTTTTTTTGTCATGTTTGCAAGCCTCATAAAACATAATTTCTTGCATTACAAGAAAATTATAGGTGAACAGTGTGTACTGTGCCAATAAATACTTTTTTATTTAATTCTTTACCTCCCCCCCCCCCCCAATGATTGTGAAAGCGAGCAGACTGTTTTATAAAGTTGCTTGTAATATTACTTATAACTTGTTGCCTTTACCTTTTAGCTTGAGGAAGGGGATAACTGTAGCCATGAAGTTGTTGAGCTGCAGTTACAGCCATGGGAATGCCAACATGTTGGTGTAGTTTTCACACCTGTAGACTACAGAAAAGTTATCTCTCTTATAGTAATCAGGTAGGTGTATGGTACTTCATATAGCAATGATTAAACTCTGTATGCTAAAATAGTAAATTTCTAGCTGTATAATTAAAGCATAAAGCAGAGCCACGTAATATCTGTGAATTGGTGATAAATGTCTGTGAATTGTGAAAAATTTACTTACACTTGTGATCTACTGAATAAAGTAGATGGCTATATGAATTTTGGTGTAGTGCATACCATTGTTTTTCATAAACATTACATTATTTTCAGAAATAACCTGACAGTTCTGGACATGGTCACTGTAGAGGGTGTTGGAGCAAGGGAAATGCTGCGGGTTGGAGGCAGACTTCCAGGAATAGGAGGGTCCCTCAGATTCAAAGTGCCAGAGTCAACCCTGATGGACTGCAGACAACGTGAGTTTCTCCACCTAGATGTCATCTATTTACCTATAAATATAAAAGAGAGTGCTCCATAGCGTAAAACCAACTGGGTAGATATTGGTAGAAAGATTCTTTTTAAAGCTTCTTACCCCAGGTGGTTGTGTGAACTCGCACACAACAATGAACAGCGTATAAGGATTGTTAGAGCCCGGTCTGCAGCCTACCAACCAAGTAGATAGAGACAAATGGACTTCAAAAGGTACGGTGGGTCTTTTGCGGCGCTGACTCAGAACAGGCACATCAGGTGAGTATAAAAGGTTTATTAAAATGCAACGCCTTTCACCGCACATGCGCGGCTTCATCAGGCCTGATGAAGCCGCGCATGTGCGGTGAAACGCGTTGCATTTTAATAAACCTTTTATACTCACCTGATGTGCCTGTTCCGAGTCAGCGCCGCAAAAGACCCACCGTACCTTTTTGAAGTCCATTTGTCTCTATCTATTCACCTATGTTATGCTGAATGCAAACACTGAGCCGCTTTTATCTGGTACAATCATCTCAAAATACTTGAGACTGTGCCAATGTATAATAACTTGGTTCAGGTAGAATTTTAGAGGGGTATTTACTATGACTTTCATTTCACACGCTGGTCTTCAGTAAAATCCTGCAGGTGTTGGATTCTTTAGGTTTATTAAAAGGAACACTCATCTTAATGAATCTGACAGTGCCCGAGCACTGGACGTGGAAACCTATGTAAGCTCTGAGCGTAGTTTTTTGCTATAGATCAAGCCTGTTATGCATGACCGTCTTTTAAGATAAGCCTGTTCATTTTTTAAAGTGAAAAGGACAGTGTAAAACTTTCGAAAAGTCACCAATGTTTGTGCAAATGACCTTTTTTGTATGCCATGACCAGGCGTAAACTCCTTCTGAAGATTACTATTGAGATTGGAAGAAAAATATAAAAATGGTCTGACTACCTGTGGCACCCATTTTAACACAGTTCTTTCTGCTTCACGTTATTTTCTTGAGTGGTATTTACTAGGTTTTGTGTAAATTTTACACATATAACTTGATATGTGATAACGTGATTCTTAGGACATTTCTGCACATGTATTCCAGATTTATCCAAATTGCCTAAGACTGTTTTTGTCCATAGCAACTATATCCGCTCAGATTTCATTTCTCAAATTGTTCTGATAAAATAAATGCTGAACTCGTAACTTTGCTATGGGCAAATGCCCCAATTTTAGAGTTTGTTTTGATAAATCTGGACAGTGTGTTGTTTGTATCACTATACTACATAATCTCCAGTATCTGATGATAACACTGGGGTCAAAGTAAAGTATTCTTCTCAAGTATAAATAATTTTACTTTGGTATTTTATGTGCTGGTAAGCTACATGTTGACAAATATTGTTTGTAATTTACCCCCTTTCGTTTTCTTCACAGAGCTAAAGGAAAGCAAACAAGTTCTGTCCATCACAAAAATCTTTAAGGTTGAGAATATTGGTTCTTTACCTATAACAATCGTGTCCATGAAAATAAATGGATACAGCTGCCAAGGTTTTGGATTTGAAGTCCTAGACTGTTACACTTTTTCTCTGAATCAGAACACTTCAAAGGAAATCAGTATTGTGTAAGTTTTCATGACTTATGACTTATCTTACTGTATTACTTTATCTTACTGTATTAAAGGGTTTATCCAGTGAAAAACTTCTCATTAAAATCTGGTCATGGAGAAGGTAAATCCAGCACTGTCACCAGGTTTGGTGACATGATGTCACACACCTGCTTATTCAATCAGCATCCACAGCAATGTCCTACCTCAGCCGCTAATTGGGTAAGCGGGCATGTGCCATCAAGTCTCTGAACCCGGAAGTGTCTGACAACGATAGCGGCAGTTGTGCAGGAGTAAGAACCGGACTTTCAAGAGAAGTGTTTAGCCGGACTACCCCTTTGTGATTCCATCCAGAATACTATTATTTGTGGCTTTGGGCAGTCTGTCTGTAAATCTGCACTACTGAAATGGGGCAGGACGCTTATTCAACAGTTTATACAAAATGATTATTATCATAGTAGATGCTTTTCTTCTCATGATGCCTGTATTAACACGTCTGTTTACCTTTTTTTTTAATTTTTTTTTTTATTTTTTATAAATGGACAGCTTCATTCCAGACTTCACATCTTCCTGGGTTATACGTGAGCTAACACTCATAAGTGCTTCCAAGCTGGAGTTTCGATTTACACTTAATGTGACTCTGCCTCACCACTTATTACCTCTATGTGCTGATGGAGTTCCAGGACCTAGCTGGGAAGAGTCTTTTTGGAAACTTACTGTGCTTTTTGTCAGGTAGCTGATGCTTCTTGTTTTGTTCAATTCCAGTCAGATGTGAATGTGTGTTTCTCTTGGACTGTACAGGATGCACCCATCTATGTTCCATTATAACTTATCTTCTCAAATGAATGTTCTAATGTTTTCTGTGATGCCTAATTTGTCTCTGATATTGCTTTATTTAATGCCCTTGGTCTTTTGTGAATACCAAGTAACTGGTCATCTTCTTTTGTTTTACAGTCTTTCACTCTTTGGTGTAGTTTTGATAGCCATCCAGCAAGCCCAGTATATTCTTGCAGATTTTTTAAAGTTAAGACATAGAAACTGCTCGAACTCCTTCTCTCAGCACACTTCGAATCCCGTAGATACTCTCACCTCTGAATCCTACAGGTATGCGTCTGACAAGCCTTTGTTGTCTGTACAAGTTTACCACTTGTTTTTGATCATTATAGTCTTCCTATAACAAAAGAACATGTATTAAGCATGTTTTCTATGATCGCTAATAAATATTGCTGTTAATGTAATGCCTGTATATGGCCTATTAAAGGGTTTTCTCGGTCGACTCTATTGGTGGACACAGAGACTATGGGTATATCTTGCTGCCACTAGGAGGCTGACACTAGGCATACAAAAAGAAGTCTGCCCCTCCTGGCAGCATATACCCTGCCTACTGCTAATCAGTTTTAGCTTAGTGTCAGTAGGAGGCAGACACAGGTCTAGAGTTCTCCAGACCTGGTCTTCTTTTTTATTTTCTAGCTAGGGTCTGTGGGGGAACAGAAGCATTGTGTCATGTTGTAGAGATTGTGGGGTCCCAAAGGCTGGACCCCTATTATCAGACTGGTAAACCCTATCCTGTGTATACAGTGCTGGAGTACCCCTTTAATATATTTCTCATAGTCATGAACCAGCTATACTGCCTCTACCTGAGATCCCCCAGCTCAACATGTTTAAGCAGTGATTAATAACATTGTGAAAGGGACACAACTTAAAGAGGTATGGCAGTGCTTGACCTGGCTAAACAAGGAGTATCCCAATGATAATCGTATTTTTATATATGACTCTTTGAAAAGGAAAACTAAAAACATACTCACCTGCTTTGATCCCCTTTAGCGTCTGTTTTGACTGTGCCAGTGCCCTCACCACTTTCTCTGACATGTTGACCCTGCAGAAATTTCCTAGTCAGCCAGAGACTCTGGGGGACATTTCCTGCAGGGTTGAGATGAGAAAGCAAGGACCTGGTGCTGTCTAAACAGTAGCTTTGGGGGGATCGAAGCAGGTGAGTATGCTTTCCTTTTATTTTTAAAGCACTCATTATCGTAAAAATTTAGTATAAGTATATGACACTTATGATTGTTGTAATTAGAAAGTGTGTTTTGAAGTCATTTTTGTTGCTTTGGTTTTGCTTATGTGCAAATTTTTTTTTAGATAATACCGCTTGGGGGTTGATAAATTTGATGCATGTAATCAAAAAACAATAAACACTTTATGATTTTAGTATGATTTCTCCTCTGCAAGGTAGTTTTACAAGTATTTTTGGCTTCAAGTCAGTTGTAACACAATATAACAAACACAATACTAATTGAGGGAACATGTCAAAGGAAAGGCACAATTGCAGGACCAATTTAAGAAATTATAACTAGTAAAATTAGCTAGTAGAGCCTAATGGCCTCAATAGAGAAGGTGGCCACGTTGGCTTTTTCCATTTTTCTGACTAAACAAAGTTATTTGATACATTTTTCGTAGTCTGTATTTGTTTCAATAATTTTCTATGAATCTGTTTAGTATGAACTCTGCCACTCTCTTAATGCATTTGTGTTCAATCATCACCTTTTGTAGGGGCAGCTGTAAAAGTTTTACAGACTCTTCCAGTCCACCAGATAAGGGAAAAGGGAAGGGCTACTTGGCTGTTACAGCTCCGCCAGTCCGAAGTCAGAATGCATCCAAGAGGGCACCAGCCACATATAGTCACTCTCAGAAGAAGCACAAGTGTTCTGTATACTACAGCATAAAGCAGAAGCCAAGCAATGTGTCCGGCAATGTACAAGCTTGTGACACAAACCAGCAGCTTGTTGCTGACATGCCGCCTCCCTCTCCAAAGGACTCTACTTGTAGCGAGACTCTAGCAGAAAGGTGGACAGACTTTAGTTCTGTAGACCACATAGCTACGGATATCCAAAAGCACTTAACCAACCCAGATAATGATCTGGGTGCTAAGGAATCTGCACTTCAAACCACACTTCTCTCACAAAGGACTATAAACGAAAGCACGTTGGAGGAGCCGATAATTTGTATGTTTCCTATGGAAACGGACTTCAAAACTTCCTCAGATAAGTTGTCTGAGTCCAAGCAGCAGAACTGTTGTGGTTTATCTGCATCCAGTAAATTACTTGAAGATACCATGTCTAGTAATCTGCTGCAGCAGCAGGCTGTATCACAACCTGTTTCCAGAAAGGCAGAGGGTAAGTAATATTTTTCCTTTGCTTATATGGACACACATTTCATGCTGTTCACATGTTCAAGAATGTATTTTATAATCAGACTGTCATTATATAATATTCTGCATTGTGTAAAGCCAGGATAGTGTAATGGCACACAGCTCTAGCAGTTTTTTCTTTTACAGCACTCGCAGAGAGTTTAGGACATTACTGAAGACAGGTTTATTTTTGAGTTTGTTGCACACTCAGTATATGTGTAGTAAAGGGAAAAACAGATCTCTGAAGACTGCTGAAAAATACTGAAATTATTTATAAATGCATTGTTTTTACAAAGATATATAGAAAACTGTGGCATTCAGGCCATTGGGTAAGGGCTTCAGAGTCTTAAAAAAAACTAAACAAAAAAAATGATAAAGATGCACTTTTGTACCCTGTTATTGTTGAATGTGCCACACGCTTTGTGGTTTAAAATACTGTTGTACTGTATGAGATATTCTCTATGATAATCTGTATGGATAATCTCTATAACATTTTATCACAGTCACAGAACTCTATAAAACAAGTTTAGTATATGGAGTTATTTTCTGTGGAGTCTTTACACCAGCGATTTAGTGGTCCCATGATTATCTCAGGGACAAGAATTTACACAAGCTTTTTTAAGACTATTGATAGCCTACATTAGGCTGGGAAAAGTTCTCGGCGTTTATGCTAATTGTATCCAAAGGCTTCATGTACTCAAAAGAGTGAGGCAGATTTACAAATTTGCCAGAATTATCAGGCAACCTGCACAAATAGGCTAGTGTAAATTATGTGCGCCACCTTCATTATGGGTTCTGGACACTTTTGTGTCTTGCTCACCAAGTATCCTACATTAGTATCCTGTACCTTGATAAAGCTGCTTGTTATCGGTGAAACGTTGGGGGGGGGGATGCTAGGGAGTTTTTGTATTTTAATTAGCAACCAAGGTTTTGGATAGAGGGGGAGGAATTAGAGGATCAGATATAGGGGACGTTATATTGCCCTGGAAACAAAGACCTAATAAATGTGATTATGTTCCTCTGACAACACTCCTAAGTTGATATTAGTCCAAACAGGACATTATTCCATCACCTTGGTTGTGCTTTAAATACACAGTTTTTGTATTATTTATGCACATTATTGGGGTTAATTTTAGTGAGAATAAATAAGTGATATTTTAAAGGGTTAAGCCTAGTAACCCTGAGGGGCCTTGTGCCCTGAAGGGAATTGATTTGAATTGCTCAGATAGGGACACAGAAAGTGGATTTGGCTGTGGTGAAAAAAGGGCATGGCTTGTGTGCTAATTTATATGTCAACAATTGCCGTGTAATATTTTGGCATAAGTTAAGCCAACTAATGATCTAAACTTAGACTAGACAGTCTAAAGATGTGCCAGATTTATCAGTAGCATTTATCAGTAACCGCTTTTAACTTTATGGTCAGTTTGCATTGTCTAATAGTAAATCTAGACCAGTGTCCTTTTGGACTCCATGATGTGAGCACAGTCAGTATACATTCTTTTTTCCCAGTATGGAATAACGTAGTAGACTAGTATACTACGCTACTGTTTTGGTCCGTAAAAGCCTAGTATTGTTAGATACTTGAAAATCAAGCTCATCTTTCTGGGTTTCCATAAGAATGACAAGGAATTTGAGGGTTCACTGGAGTCCTCCTGAAATGGTTAGGGTCTACACTGTTGTAGTATTTTAGTAGTTTTGGAAATGTGTATTGACATTTTACATGTCTAGTACAAAGAGCATAATGTTTATGACCTGTATATTTTTTTTTCTTTTTTTTTTTGCTCTGCTTATGTGGTTTACATATTTCCAGGGTATAAGCATCAGACTTCTTCCCCAACAGCTCTCAAGGGTAACACTGACACCTCTAAAAAGACAGTGGACAAAGAAGTTTCAGCAGAGAAATGTAAACCGTACATCCCCAGAGAGGAAAAGTCCTGTGGTAGAGTGGACCTGGCATTGGCAAAGGTGCTTTACATGTATTACACTTGCATGATGCTAAAGTGTTACTGTCATTTATATGAAGTTTTGATATGTCATCCAGATACGTTATAACCGTGTGAAGCACACTACTGCACGCCTTACTCCACGGCTGTCTACCTGATCCGATTCTTTATAGAGTTTGGAGTGCATACATGGTGTAATAAAGAAATGTTGTCCCTGTAGCTAAATGTGACTTGTGCAGTAAATGGCTGAGCCGCACACCCCTTCTGCACATCCTCAGCTATGGGGACACCATTTTCTTCTTTACAGTGTGACACAGCTTTCTCCATCCCTGCTCTTTTATTCCATCCCCGCTACCTTCTTTCAAAGGGATGGGGACACAGTTTCTTCGGACAGCTCTCCACTGCTTAGATAGACTGTAAAACACAGCCAGAAGAGCTCTCCACAGCCTTTCTACCGGCCGCCATCTACCATCTGCCTGCTAGCTGTTGCAAGACTACAACCCAAATCGTGTCCTCACTGTAAGGGCATGCTGGGAGTTGTAGGCAGGAAGCTGCTAGTTGTGTTGACTGGAGGGAGAAAAGCTGGGAGATGTGCTGGCTGGAGGTAGAAAGGCTGTGGAGCACTCTTCTGGCTGTGCTTCAGTCTGTCTAAGCTCACAATTGCAGCATGTCCAGATAACATGTGGAAAGTTTCTATGAATGACACTAAAGCATTAAATATGCTCATGTCAGAATAGAAAAATGTAGTGTAAGAAAAAAAAGTCATTGTAGTTTTCTGAGCCAATTCCAGTTGTGGATGGATGCTGTAAGAAGATATAGAAGTCCTTCCTTGATACTTCTTGTTGCTTTTTAAAGGGGTACTCTGGTGGAAAACTGGTGCCAGAAAGTTAACAGATTTGTAAATGACAATGTAGAAGAAATGATGGCACTCACCCGAAAACGGACTTGCAAGAATGACTTTTATTTCGTGCTTGTCAACCAAAGTGCATGTGCATGGCAGCGTACAGCATTCAGGCGGGTGGAGCGGGCAAGGACGCCGGGGGAACCAGCGGGCAGATGGTTACAGCTGTCTCGCACTTCCGTGCTTCATGAGACCATATCCGCTCCCAGGCTGATCCCAGGTAAATACCTGTGGGACCTCCCCTAGGGGCGGAAACTGAGAACACCATGTGAGACAATCAAACAAACGGTGAATCGTGTAAAAGTTAAAAACACTTAAAAACACAAAATTGTAAAGCAATGCTGGAATATAGTAACTAAATGAAAATAGCATTTATATAAAGATGCCTAGGTCCAATTTATCATTAAGACCAAGTCTACCTTGTGCACATAATCCATCTAGCTTCGGTCTGAAGCAAGTCTTTGTGCCTGTCAGTTCCGTCTTTAACTGGCACCCTTTCAATTCCAAAAAAAAAGAGTGATGCAGGGTTTCCATTATGAGCTTCCCAGACGTGGTCTATAATTCTCGGTGAACCTTTTCTGCTAAGCAGAGAATAAATATGTTCACGGAACCTGATATGTAACTGGCGAGTGGTACTCCCAACATAGAAACGCACACAATTGCACTTGAGTCCATATACTACATAGTTGGTTTTACAGCAACAAAAATCTTTCATCTGAATATCTATGCCTCCTATCGTTATTACTTTACTGCATAACAGTTGAGGGCACCATTTACAATTACCACACTTGTAGTTGTGGTTCACCGTTTGATTGTCTCACATGGTGTTCTAAGTTTCCTCCCCTAGGGGAGGTCCCACAGGTATTTACCTGGGATCAGCCTGGGAGCGGATATGGTCTCACGAAGCACGAAAGTGCGAGACAGCTGTAACCATCTGCACGCTGGTTCCCCTGGCGTCCTTGCCCGCTCCACCTGCCTGAATGCTGTACGCTGCCATGCACATGCACTTTGGTTGACATAAATAAAGAAATAAAAGTCATCCTTGCAAGTCCGTTTTCGGGTGAGTGCCATCATTTCTTCTACATTGCCATGTTGTAAGAATTCTTTCTTTCTGCAAGATTGAGCACCACCCTTAGGACTGTATCCACACTTGCACTTTATGTGCAGACTTATGTTCACTCCCTATACAGCAGTGCCGGATAGTGTTCCTATCTTGTTAGATTTGTAAATTACTTCTATTAAAAAATCTTAATCCTTCCAGTACTTACTAGCTGATAAATACTACAGAGGAAATTATTTTCTTTTTGGAACATAGTGCTCTCTGCTGACATCATGACCACAGTGCTCTCTGCTGACACCACTGTCCATTTTAAGAACTGTCCAGAGTAGGAGAAAATCTCCATAGAAAACATATGCTGCTCTGGACAGTTCCTAAAATGGCCCGAGATGTCAGCAGAGAGCACGGTGTTCAAAAAAGAAAAGAATTTCCTCTGTAGTATTCAGCAGCTAATAAGTAGTGGAAGGATTAATATTGTTTTAATAGAAGTAATTTACAAATCTGTTTAACTTTCTGCCACCAGTTGATTTAAAAATAAAAATAAAAAAAAGGTTTTCCACTGGAGTACCCCTTTAATTGATTTCTGGCCATGGCTCAAAAACTGTGTGACAGACTGCATTGGTGTTTTTTTAGTGTTTGAAACTACCTTTATACGTCAGGTTAAAAAAAAAAACTGAGTTTTTTTGTTAGGCCCGGTCATCAGTGGACATCAACCTTTTGTCAAAGAGGTATCCAAGTATACTGTGGCATACTGTCTTTGGGCATGTTTAGGATATTTTCTGCACATAAACATTTGTTCATCAGAACTCAAGTGTGGTCTAATAAACAAATGTATACTGTCGTACACTATATATTTGACAGAATGCTGACATATACCTACGGCATACTGGGTAAACACAGTGTGTACACAACCTTACAGATGGAAGGACAATAGAGCTAATGACTTAAGAGTTTAGAGATGTAGGGTCAGTCTGCTGGAGGATAAAAAGTGTGTTTGTAGAATGGGTCATAAATGTGGGTGTTAGGTTAAGTTTGTGTCAATAAGCAAATTTTTTTTTTTTTCCTTTTAATATTAAATTCACTGATTCTTTTCAGCAATCTTCTTTATTTACTCTGGTGGAGAAAACTCAGGGTTTACAAACATGATCTGAAGTACCACATTTGGCCTGCAGATGGCAGCTTAGACAATGTCATCATCTGTAAATGTGATGTTTTAGAACTTGCTATATTACTTCCTTGAAAATCCTTAAAATTGTTATAAAAATATGAATGCTCATTGATTATAAGGGATAAAGATGGTTTACAGAATGTATTTCTAGCATCTTAAAGTATCACAGTTTAATATGTGCTTATAATCCTTAGAATGTTTGTTTTACTTAATAATATATACATCCGCCTGTGATATTGCTGACTACTTACAAAACAGGATTCTGTAGACTGTTTATTTTTTACAAACCCTGTGTAAGGAACAGATTTGGTATAAGTTTGATAGCAATACCCATTTATATATTCTTTTTTTTTTTTTCACAATAGTATGACGAGCCATTTCTGAAAAAGAGTCCAGTGGAAAAAAGAGATGGTATTTTCCCAAATTTAAATTGGCATAAGAACAGAAACTGTGCCAGGAAAAATAAGAAGAAGAACAGCGTCTTCCCTGCAAGGTGCCTGATATGTGTCACAACCACTTTCACTTCCTGTTTTTAAGGGCGTATTGAAATTTTTTTATGTTTACGGGGCCCTCCATTCAGGGTTATAAAATAAAAAAAAAGGGAAATTATTAAAAAAGTAGGTGGCACTCAAATCCAAAGTCCGACTATAGCAGTATCCAATAAAAACAATTATATAGATTATTATATATATGATATAGACTGACCAAACAATCACACAGTTTCCTCCTACAAAATGGCTCATTCAAATGTCTAGGGAAAACTGTGCCAGACTATACTCCATCCACAGACATGGCAGATGATATAAGAAAAGCTTTTTAAGTGCTACACGTTTTGGAGGCTATAGGAACACCTCCTTCCTCAGGCATAAAAGTTTCATAATAAAAGCACTTCTTATATACTTACAAACCTCATTCTTGGAGTCTACGTCTTCACCTCCATTGTGTGCCACCTGGTGACCTCTACTACGGTCATGTGATGATGGGCTTCAATTCTGGTTTGAGCCAAGGCACGCAGCCCACGTACTGGCATAGCCGGATGTCGGCTGTTTGCCGATCACGTGACTGATCCACCTGACCTGCGCGTTCAATGCTTATCACGTTGATGTTGTAATGGAGTGAAGAAAAAACATAGACCGCACGGATGGCGCCTCGTGTATTACCCCAGCAAGAGAATTAAAAAAACTAGATGTCGGGGCTGCCGACACCTCTAGTAGATGGCCGCTCACTTCAAAAGCTGAATAAATGCACCTGTCACCCTATTATGTAGGGTACCATAAGATGAGATCCGCTGCTGAAGCCTGGAGCTCACAGGAAGCCGGAGAGATCCAATCCTGGAGAAGTTTCAAGGAGAACAGGAGGAAGAAGACATATTGCCCTGGCGCTGCGGATGCTTGTCCCAAGAATTCTATGGAGACAGGAGTATGCAAACATAGATCCCTCAGCAGGGACCACTTTATTAGAAAAAATTATAAAATACGGGGTACAGATTACGCATTTCAAGGGAAACACCCTCTTCATCAGATCTATCCAGCAGAGGTAAAATGCTGTTTAAATAAAGAGAAATTGGCACCAAATGCCTAAAGTGGGCGGAGCCAAAGATGCAGAAACTGTAAACCGGAAGTACAACCTTACATAAAAAAAAAAAACCACTTTCATAACAGGTATTGCAGAGAATCACGCATTGATTAAGTAATGCATAAATATAAGTGTGAAAACACCAAATATAAAAATAAATAAACAGTGACAAACTGTAATGTCTCAGGTACCTCGGTACCATCCCAGATTAGGATGATATAATCTATGAACCGTTTATAGAAAATCACCCAGTCGTCATGGAACTTTAAGGCCTCAATGCACCTACGTACAGCCTTGCGTAGCATGGGGCAAACTTGTCCCCATGGTTGTACCGCAAACCTGTACGTAGTGGGTGTGGTCATAGATTAAATAATTGTGTTCCAATGTAAACTGTATCGATTGTAAAATAAATTCTTGTTGTTTATCAGGCATTAGGGGGTCATTGGATGGAAATGAAAGTTTAGCCTCAATCCCTTTAGCGTGAGAAATATTACTATAAAGGGCAGCCACATCTTGTGTGGCCCATAGATATCCCTTCTGCCATTTAAGATCTTTCAGTACGGATAAGAGATGGCCAGTATACCTTAAGTAGGCCGGCATAGATGTAAAAAATCTTTGTAATTGATGGTCTGTATACTCCGAAAGACGGCTGGTGTCAGAATAAATGCTGGCCACTATAGGGCAGCCTGGTGATTTTTGCAAACTTTTGTTGACCTTTGGCAAAAAATAAAAGCAAGGTACACAGGGATTGGAGTTATAAATATAGTTTCTCTCGCTTTTAAATAAACTGTGGTCATCTAACGCTCTATGAAGAAGAGTTTTAAGTTCATTATTAAATCTCTCAGTAGGATTGGAATTCAATCTCTTATAGTATTTTCCAGGGCTGTGGAGTCGGTAGATAAATGTTTCGACTCCGGAGTTTTCTGTGACTCCGACTCCCTGACTCCAACTCCTCTGTATTAATATGCGAATGTATTTTATACATTCCTTGAAGGAAAAAAAGGCAACATACCTGTCATTACCACAGGACTACTGGCTGGGAAGCCAACAGTCTACTGTATTGAACAGTTTGTGTGCTGATCTGCTGCTGAAGATAGGGCAGTGGGAGGATCCAGGAAGGGGCATTTATTATAAAACATGATTTCCCTTGTAGAATCCCATAGTCATGTTTAAAGTTTAAAGGGGTACTCCGCCCCTAGACATCTTATCCCCTATCCAAAGGATCGCTGGGGTCCCGCTGCTGGCGACCCCCGGGATCGCCGCTGCGGCACCGCGCTTTCATTACTGCACAGAGCGAGTTCGCTCTGTGCATAATGATGGGCGATACAGGGGATGGAGCAGCGTGATGTCATGGCTCCGTCCCTCGTGACATCACGGCCCACCCCCTTAATGCAAGTCTATGGCAGGGGGCGTGATGACCGCCACGCCCCCTCCCATAGACTTGTATTGAGGGGGATGGCTGTTACATAACGAGGGGCGGAGCCGTGACGTAACGATGCTCTGGCCCCGGTAACGCCCGTCATTACACACACAGCGAACTCGCTCTGTGCAGTAATGATAGCGCGGTGCCGTAGCGGCAATCCGGGGGGTCCCCAGCAGCGGAACCCCGGCGATCTGACAACTTATCCCCTATCCTTTGGATAGGGGATAAGATGTCTAGGGGCAGAGTACCCCTTTAAGCTTACAATCGAGTGTACAAGTTTTTATAGCCTTAGCTGAATGGCAGCAGTTTTTCCAATGGTTTACAGCTTCAGTCTTCAACTATTGACCCTCCTTTCCCTTCACTTATACAAGTGTCTCTAGTCCTGCAAAAAACTTATTTACTTAATCCCTTAACAGTGAGAGGCTAGGTTACCCATGGGTTCCCTGTAACAGCAGAGCACAACACTATGGAAAGTATAAGTATTGCAGCTCCTAATTGTACAATGCGTGCCATATAGTAAAGCACATGAAAAGCATGCTTCTTCGCGGTCACTTAACGTGTTCGTTTTGCGGTTACGTGAGGCACTGCATGCATTGGTCTTCATTCTTAAAGTAGAGAAGTCATTAATTATAACTTTTTGTGAATTGGGACATTGAAACTTGCTTTTTTTTTTTTTATTCCAATCTAAATTTAGTAGGAGTCTTGAGTCGGTGCATTGTTTGCCGACTCCAACTCCAGGTACCCAAAATTTAGTCAGACTCCACAGACCTGGTATTTTCCATCTGATAGTATTCTGATGGCTTCTGCATGTTAATCCTCGTAGTTCATCAAAACTATCTCCCCCTCCCTTATCTGCTGGTTTTATAACGAGATCTGTGTTCTTCATTAAAGGGGTACTCCCGTGGAAAACTTTTTTTTTTTTTTTTTTAAATCAACTGGTGCTTGAAAGTTAAACAGATTTGTAAATTACTTCTATTAAAAAATCTTAATCCTTCCAGTACTTATTAGCTTCTGAATACTACAGCGGAAATTGTTTTCTTTTTGGAACACAGAGCTCTCTGCTGACATGACCACAGTGCTCTCTGCTGACATCTCTATCCATTTTAGGAACTGTCCAGAGTAGGAGAAAATCCCCATAGCAAACAAATGCTGCTCTAGACAGTTCCTAAAATGGACAGAGATGTCAGCAGAGTGCTCAGTGTTCCAAAAAAAAAAACATTTCCTCTGTAGTATACAGACCCTAAAAAGTCCTGGAAACATTGTTTTTTTTAATAGAAGTAATTTACAAATCGGTTTAACTTTCTGGCACCAGTTGATTTAAAAAAAAAAAAAAAAAAAAAAAAGTTTCCACAGCAGTGGTGCTCCAGTGGAAAACTTATTTTTTATGTTTTTTTTTAAAGCAACTAGTGCCAGGAAGTTAAACAGATTTGTAAATTACTTCTATTAAAAAATCTTAATCTTCCAGTACTTATTAGCTGCTGAATACTAGAGAGGAAATTCTTTCCTTTTTGGAACACAGAGCTCTTTGCTGACATCTCTGTGCTTTTATTATGAAACTTTTATGCCTGAGGAAGGAGGTGTCCCTATATCATCTGCCATATCTGTGGATGGATTATAGTCGGGCACAGTTTTCCCTAGACATTTGAATGAGCCATCTTGGAGGGGGAACGGTGTGATTGTTTGGTCAGTCTAAACCCAACCCCCCAATGTGATGTGTACATAACTTAATTTTTATAGACTTTGCTGTGTTTTCCTTTTAGAAGACTGAGTTCTATTGAGTCTGTACTGAAAATCTCCCATACATTAGAATGCAATGTATATGAAAGAGGATATTGTCAGAAAGTTTCATTTTTATCTTAACTTTAATCCAGGGTTACAGAGCAGAATACCTTGAAACACAGTTATCAAGAGGCAGATAGACCAGAATTAAGAACTTCAAACCGGGGGAAAATGTGGAGTTCCTTGACAAATGGAGAGGTTTGCAGAGGAGGGCAGAAATCTAGTAGAATGCATCCACGTGGTGATACAGGTAACATTAATATTCATGCTTGGGCATTTTTCTGCTTTTGTCTTTATAGCTGCCACAAGATGGCAAGCAACTGGTTAAAGAACATACTTGACGGCGTATGACAGTGGGAATTTGTGGTGGTGGAGGAAGTACTTGCCTTGTAATTTTGCTCTGCTTTTACACATTTCTCACCCTTGTTTTATATAATCAAACTACTTCTAATATTAGACAGTGATAACCCAAATAAACACAAAGTGCTGTTTTTAAATGATATATTTCTTTTTGTAGAAAACATGCTGTGCAGACCTACCTTGCTCTGTATGAAAAAGTAATGGTTCCCAATCTATGTTCACAGAATTTATTTGACTACCTATTGGGTTCATTTTCAGGAGCTACAACCAGACATGATTCTGACCAGATCTGTTAAATCTAATCATCACTCACATAGAACCTTTCTGGCACTGTGAAGTAGCTAGAAGGTCTTAAAAAGCAGCACTTAATGCCATCTACTAGAGTCAGATACAGATGCCAAACAAACCTATTGGAATATATTGAAGGATTACTAAGCTATTGCTGAGGGTCTGGGACTCCTGCAAACCAATTTTAGAGCTTTAATCTGCAAATGGAAAAAACGGAGACGTTTATAGCGGGAGAAAAAGATGCACATGCACTAATTTCCCCCCCCACTATTCTCCCCTCATTTTTTAACGGCCGCTGTACTGTAAGCTTCTGACTCCTCCTAAATGATGGAAGCGCGAATTCTACACTTTATCAGAAATTCCTGAAAGGAATGTGTCCGCTTTATTTGCTGAAAACTGCGGACACTGTTGGATAGCTGTTAGGGTACTGCCAAGTGTGCATAACCAGTTATTAGGGGGGCAATTACTTTTTTACTTGAGTGATACAGGTTTTTTAAAATACATCCCTTCGATAAAGAGAATGATCATGTAAAAGCTGCATTTTGTGTTTCCTTGTGTTGCAACCGAAGGGCAGACTTTTTCCTTAGGTACTGTATAGTATAGATTCTGTCTGATCTAGATTAGGTCCAGATACTATAACATGTTTTTTTTTATTTTTTTTATTTTATTTTTTTTCAAATCTATTTTTTACCTGTACATTTTTTTTTTATATTATCTTTGTACTTTATAATGGGGGCTGCCATCATGTCTGCATGATTTTACTTTATATACAGTAAAATCTTCATTCTCACCATATCCAGGGACATTTCTGCCTGCAGCGATGGTGAGTATATAAGACTATAAAGTCTCCCTGCCATCTCCCAAAGTCAGTGTTTCCCAACCAGGGTGCCTCCAGGTGTTGCAAAACTACAACTTCCAGCATGCCTGGGCAGCCAAAGGCTGTCCAGGCATGCTGGGAGTTGTAGTTTTGCAACATCTGGAGGCACCCTGGTTGGAAAACACTGCCCTAAGTAGTCCCCTAGGTGGGGAGCTACACTTACCTAGTCCCGGTCTTCTTAGCAGTAATCAGGCCCCTTGGCGTGATTGACAGCTCGGGCACTGCCTGCATGATGGCTCTGCTCTCTCTGCTCCCGGTTTGTGAACTTATAATCAAGCTGTCTGGTAATGCTGGCAAACAGTCAGAGGGCCGGACGACTTTAAAAGTGGCATTCCACCTCCCTGGCTCCTTACAGCACTCAGCATGGTGCCCTGTACATCAATTAGGGGGACTGCATGATTGACATAGAGGACTCAATGCTTGGAGCGGGTCAGGGCCGGGAGGAGGTGTGCCACTGCGAGAATCAACCGGCCCCTCAGACTGTATGCTGGAATTACCAGACAGCCTGAATAGAAGTTCACAAAACTGCAGGCAAAGTAAGTAAAAGTACCTTCTCTTACATCTCCTAATTGTCCTGCTGATGGTACCTGCACCTTTGTAATGAGATAACAGTTGCTTTTTAAGTGGTACATCACGAACACTTACAGAAAATCTAAATCTTTTTCTTTTTTGTTCTTTTTAGAATGCTACCAGATTCTGAAAAAAAAATCTGTAGACAAGTTTTCTTCAGATTCTAGCTCTGAATGTGGGAGCTCTCGTGGTAGTGTCCGGGCCAGCCGAGGTAGCTGGGGAAGCTGGAGCAGCACCAGCAGTTCTGATGGGGATAAGAAGAATACCCTTCCTAATCGCCTTTATTTTCCTCCAAGTAAGTAATAGATGACCAGGATTTCTATTGTTAGATTACTAGTGATGTTGGAAGTTAGGTCTGAAAGTCTCATCATACATGTGTGTTAAGTTGGCTTGTCTCGTATGACCTGACTATATCTGATTTTTTTGTTGGAAGTAGATATATATTAACCTGCTTACAAGTTGCTGCTTCTCATAAACTTTCAATACATTAAACCCTAGTTTAGTGAAACAGTAATAGCAGTAAAACAGTAGTAATGATGGGGGTGCAAATACATTGCCCCACACTGCTGTGCTTTTCCTCAGATGCCCCCTTCTTCATGTTCTGATGCCCCCTCTTCCCAGCTGTTAATGATATCCTGTATTGGTGATTTGGTGTATGTACACATTAGTAGGGCAGTATCTGTGGTCATTGGATGAGGCAGTTGTATGTTATACACCCTAATAATGAACTAGCTAGACAACACAGGCAGTGAAATGAGGCTTTACATAGCACCCATTAAAGTTAGGTGGCCAGCATGGACATGGTAATTATACAAGGTGTAGCTAAATGGAGGTCCTGGGCAGAGTCTTCATCTGTCTCAATTACAATCAGTAAAGAGTACCTGTCATGATCTTGATATGTTTTTAATTCCTCCCAGTTCACTCCCCCATCATGATAAACCACACACTGCCTTTATTTTTATTTTATCTTTATTTTTAAGTTTTCTAGCTGATATTGTTCTGTATCTTCGGCTCATTCTCAGTGAGCTCAACAGACTAGGAAGGGGCATTCCCCAGCAGAGGTGATATCATCTGAAGCCCTGCTCGAGAGAACTTCCTCCCTCACTGAGAGCACACCCCCCCTCTGCTCTCTGCACTGAACTCTGCAGCCGCTGGGCAGAGCTGACACACTGTAAAGGGGAGCGGAAATATTCAGCACTATGCACTGAAGGCATCATGCCTCTACAGTGTAGATCAGCTCAAAGGGAAAGGGAGCTAAAATATTCAGCTCTAGTAACATAAGATGCGGATCTGTTACGTGTGACCTACTCTTAGGGGTTAACTTAACATATAAAATTACAAAATGTTTTTAAGAATAGTAGAAAAGTAATTAGGCTAATCTATAACATATTATTTATTTTATTACTAATGACAGGTACCATTTAAATGAATGCATTTTTTAGCTGACATACCAAAATTTATTTTGTCCTTTTGAAACCAAAATGGTTTGAAGGGGCAAAAGTGATTACATGCTTGTCCCCAGGATAGGCCATCAGTAGCTCACACCATTAGCATTTCTGCAAGGCTGTTACGGACAGTTTTAGGTTGTGTTCGGGCAAGAATCAGTGGCCATGCCTGATAACTGCAGCTCAGCTCTCAAAGTAGTGAATCGCAGCTGAGCTGCAATAATTGGGAATGGACACTACACAGCAAATGGAGTGCACTGTTTCCTGCTTTAACAATGTAGTTCAAGAAGCAGCAGCCATGCAGAACAGCCAATCAATGAGGGGCTGCATGTTGGCACACTGCTGGAAGATATCCTCAACTCTATGGTCATAGCATCTCGATCATCAGCTATAGATGGTCTATCCTGGAGTTCAGTCATTTTGCCAGGAAAATCCCTATACAATGGCCACACACATTACATAAATGTTAGCTGAACATGTAGTTTCAATGGGACCAGCTACCCAAATAATATTTGGAGTAGTATCCCAAATTCCCCATCCCCTCCAATAGCAGTTGTCGGGGGGGAAAGATCAGGCATGTTAGATTTCAGCATGCCTGATTCTTTGTTTTGATTTGTCATAAGCTACCTCCAGAGGTGTCTGACAAGTTAATCCTCTTCTCCCTGCTGAGGACACATGCAACCCCAACCGACAGCTATTGCTGATGACCTTTATAGTCTAAACTTAAGTGTAATTTCTCATTTTTAATATTTTCGGTTGTTTTTCATAGTGTTTTTTTTTTTTTTTCAAATAGGTGTGACTGCTTTATGTTAATTTCAATTATTGATTCTCATGCTATGTTATTGTAATAATTAGAGATGAGCGAACTTACAGTAAATTTGATTCATCCCGAACTTCTCGGCTCGGCAGTTGATGACTTTTCCTGCATAAATTAGTTCAGCTTTCAGGTGCTCCGGTGGGCTGGAAAAGGTGGATACATTCCTAGGAAAGAGTCTCCTAGGACTGTATCCACCTTTTCCAGCCCACCGGGGCACCAGAAAACTGAACTAATTTATGCAGAAAAAGTCATCAACTGCCGAGCCGAAAAGTTCGTGACAAATCGAATTTACTGTAAGTTCACTCATCTCTAGTAATAATGTTCTTTTAATTTTGAGATTATGTTCCAATTGTGTATTTTTCCCAAAGTGTATTCTCAGATTTCCATCACAGATTTCTTTCACATAGTTGATGTAATTATCCCCATTTAACAGGGCTAATCTGCATCTGGCTCTTTACTGAGCAAGGTGTACTTATTACAGTATATTTGAAATGCACACTCAATAAATAATGTAATGCAATTGACGTAATGTTATGCCAGCTTATTCTAGCTGTAAATACTCATACTGTCTAAGGATTATTCATTGTTATATGTTTTTCCTCTATAGGAGAAGCCCCAAAACAAACTACTTTCCCTTCAGAAAATCCAATTTCATTAAATCTGTCACATAGTATTTGTAATACAAGGTAAGTCGTTAAAAGGCCACTTTTATTTTACTTTATTACATATTTATATGCAGTAAAAAAAATTGTAGATCTAATGTTGCTTTCTGGCAGAGAAAAAGTGTTACAGCTAAAATTAGCCCAAATTACAAACACAGCCAGTTTCATTGCTGTAACCTGGTATGTGATAAAGTGCACTACAAAAACATTAGAACTGGATGGGTTTCCCCTCTGAAAGCCGTCCTTTTAAGTAACGTCTTTATACAGACCGGTAATATGAGTCTGGTGAACATGTTTGTATTGGCATGTTGCCTGCATACTTCTGAATGCCAATGAGTACAGGTCTCCTAGGTAACTTTTCTTAGGTGAGGCAGGGCCATCATGTATTTATCTTTTAGGTAGGAGAAGGTTTTACATTACTATTGGAGATAATCCATCAATGCCTGGGTCCATTTGTGAATTTAAATAGTAATGTAACGAATCAAATATAAGAAGTGCATGTTTTATACACTGCTCAAAAAAATAAAGGGAACACTAAGATAACACATCCTAGATCTGAATGAATGAACTAATTGTATGAAATACTTTAATGTTTACATAGTTGAATGTGCTGACAACAAAATCACACAAAAAATATCAATGGAAATCATATTTATCAACCCATGCAGGTCTGTATAGGGAGTCACACTCAAAATCAAAGTGGAAAACCACACTACAGGCTGATCCAACTTTAATGTAATGTCCTTAAAACAAGTCAAAATGAAGCTCAGTAGTGTGTGTGGCCACCACGTGCCCGTATGACCTCCCTAAAATGCCTGGGCATGCTCCTGATGAGGTGGCGAATGGTCTCCTGACCTGGACTAAAGCATCCGCCAACTCCTGGAAAGTCTGTGGTACAATGTGGCGTTGGTGGATGGAGCGAGACATGATGTCCCAGATGTGTTAAATCGGATTCAGGTCTGGGGAGCGAACAGGCGTTTTGAGTGGACATGTGCACATTTGTGGCCTGCTGGAGGTCATTTTGCAGGGCTCTGGAAGTGCTCCTCCTTGCACAAAGGCAGATGTAGTGGTCCTGCTGCTGGGTTGTTGCCCTTCTACGGCCTCCTGATGTACTGGCCTGTCTCCTGGTAGCGCCTCCATGCTCTGGACACTACGTTGACAGACACAGCAAACCTTCTTGCCACAGCTTGCATTGATGTGCCATCCTGGATGAGCTGCACTACCTGAGCCACTTTTGTGGGTTGTAGACTCAGCCAGGAAGCAAAGGAACTGAGAAGTGGTCTGTGGTCAGCACCTGCAGAACCACTCCTTTATTGGGGGGGGGGGGGGGGTCTCGCCAATTGCCTATAATTTCCACCTGTCGCCTGTTCCATTTGCACAACAGCATGTGAAATGGATTGTCAATCAGTGTTGCTTCCAGAGTGGACAATGTGATTTCACAGAAGTGTGATTGACTTGGAGTTACATTGTGTTGTTTAAGTGTTCCCTTTATTTTTTTGAGCAGTGTATTTGATGCTTTACTGTTGAATTTGATAAGAAGTTAAGATACGGAAGTGTTGGATAGGCTTCACACTATCATGTTACAGTTATTTAATAGTCTTGTATTAGGGATTTTTCATGTGAATGTACAATAAATGTGGGAACCTAACCTACCTTAGTGTTTATCTAGCTCACCATAGATATGACATAAGTAAACACATTATTGTAAATGGATATTGCAGAGAAGGCTACTTCCTTATTGTATTACATAACTAAAACAAGGGCTGTAACCTTTTCAGGGTGGCTTTACAGTGGATTATACAGTTTGGCTACCTTTAAGTCCTCTCAGTAATTGAAGTTTCTGCTGAGGATTTCTCAAATCACAATTGAAATGAATCCTGAAATTAGTTTAAAAAAATTAGTCTGAGGTAGTCACTAGTTGTAATATGCTTTAATGGTTACAATTATATTTAGTTGTCCCTCAAGTTACAATAATAATTGATTCTAGGATGACCATTGTATGTTGAGACCATAACTCAATGAAAACCTGTTAATTGTTTCATAAGCCACCAAAATGTCATCCAAAAATAGGAAAAAATTAGGATTAAACAAAAATAAGTAGATAACTAATATAGATAAAGCAAATCCTTACATATAAAAGTAAGAGAGCTGCTGGGAGCTGTAAATCACTGTCTATGTAGAGGACAGGAGCTTCTTCAGGGTCCTGTACAGTATACACCGTGTCCTAAAAAGTAAAAGGGAGCCGTCCTCACCTGGTGTCCAAAGGAGCAGGGAACCCTGACATAGGTTAAGAGTAGTATAAAACATGTAATACCTCCCTGTACTGTAGGGGGCGCTACCAGACAGAAACTCAGTGCATACGCTTCAGTAATACTGGTGTTTTACTAGTAAAATGCCCATTCTAATTGGTCAGTTCTTACAGCCATTGACACGTTTCACAGATCTGGACTGTCTGTAGCATTGTATGTCAAATCTGGTTTCAAGTTACAGTGGTCCAGAAATGACCATTGTATGATGAAACTATTGTATGTTGAGGCCATTGTAAGTTAAGGGATCATTGTATTTGTTTACTAAGCTGCTCAATGTGTACAGATGTATGCTGGGTTCTTTAACACTTCATGTTATCATTTTTAGTCCCGATATAAACTCCTTGTCTCACTACCCTGACATCTTATCATCACCTTTCCAAGAAGTGCCAGAGGCTGATAAGAACAAAGGTAATTCTGTTGCTCTTACCAGTATTTTTACCTGAAGATTTCATTAAACCATGTTATCAAGTGGAATATAATGTAAAGGCATTCTCACTGTAGACATTGATGACCTATTGCTAAGATTTTCTATCATTGTCCAGTTGGTGGTGCTACTTTTTTAAAATTTGTTGTAGAGATTAACAAAAGTCGCAGTGATCTGATCCAAACCAGTTATGTCAGCAACACAAAACATAACTAATAAGTCAGCTTTTCGTCCAAAATTTATTTTTAATTGTAAAATATACAGTACACTACTTTGTTATTGTAAAACATCTGCCTCAGTAAGTGAAGCATTCTGTCAATACTCTCTCAATGTTATGTTTGGGAGCCATTGACTTTTATACTGCTATACTTCTTTAGGTCTCTACTCGCAAGAAGATGTGTGGTCTGCACAGCCTGTGTGTCTAACTAATGATCTCAACTACAACCTTGAGAGTCCAGTGCCATGTGTACCACAGGATCCACCTTCAGTACCCAATAGGTCTGTACATTTATGTTAATGAAAGGCTGTGCCTGGGTAGAACACTGTTGTGTTGCCAGCCACATTGGGTGGACTTCCATCTGTATTAATGTTTTCATTCTATGCATTCTAGCTACATAAATTGGAATTCAACATGTGATGGACAGTTCCCTGGTATTTATAACTCACTTGAGTTAAGTGACTTTAACTCGTACCCTGAAGGTAAGGATTACTTTATACTGGATAAGTAATATAATGATCTTATCTTACATCTGTTAAAAGACACGATTGCGTCACTGCAGTTGGTGTTAAGAGTTAGAGTTTTGGTTATACAGGTGTTTGTATGTGTATGTATGTGTATGTATATGTATCTCAAACAACTAGTACTATATCCATCTTTGTGGCATGCAGATACTAATACTACAACCAAAAAGGACTGTTTCATAAACATTTGACATCAAAATATCATCCAGAATAGAGAAATGAAACTGAATTCATCTTCCTCTATTTTGAGGAAGCTGAAGAAAAGCTTGCATCAAATGTCTAATTGTTACCAACTCAACCATGGTTTCAGATGCTGTTGATTTAGGAACTAAATAAAGTGCTGGCTTTTTTTCAACTGACAAAGTTGTATTAGGGCTTATTTTCTACGTGGCAAGTTGTACTTTCCACTAATCCCCTTTTTATTATACAATGTATTACAAAGCCAGAAAAAAATTATATGTAGGGCAAAATAAAATAAAAAATGGAATTGCACAATTTAATACAGTAATCTGACATGCCAACTTTTATTTTATGTGTCATTACTATTCCAATTATACCAAACTTGAATCCTTTTTGTTTCGTCTTATGGTTAAAAAAAAAAATTTAAACCTTGGAGAAAAAAAAAACTTTGTTCATTACCATATTCTCATCCCTATAACTTTTTTTTTTTTTTTCTACCTATGGAGCTGTTTAGGGGTTTGTTTTTTGCACCATGAGCTGTAGTTTTCAATGGTACTACTTTTGTGTTAGTTCTGACTTTTTTGATCTTTTTTATAATGTAACCAAAATTCAGCAATTTTGGTGTTTGGAATTTTTTTTGCTTTTACGCCGTTCACCGTGCAGGATCAGAAACATAATAATTTAATAGTTCGGGTGATTATGCATGCGGCGTTGTCACATATATGTGTATTGTTTCTTGTTTTTACAGTGTTTTATTTAAAAAATGGGATGATTTGAAATTTTGTTAGGGGAGGGATTTTTTTTTAATTTTAAGAATTTTTTTTCACTTTTTTATATTTTTTTTTATACACACTTGATAAGCCCCTATTGCTAAGGGTTGCCAAAGGGAGCCTTAAGCAATCACAGAGCCAGGAAAGACACTGAGGACAAGGTAAGGCTTCCCTAGCAATCCATTTCCCCCCTAGACACCAGAGAATAGCATTTAAAGTTTGAATGCTGTGATCTGTATAGATCACGGTATTTAAACAGTTAAATGACGGACATCAGAGCGATCTCCAATGTCGGTCATTACCGGGAGATGTCAGCTGATGATAGCAGCGGACATCTCCTGGTCATGACACAGACCCGACCCGCGGGCCCCTGTCATGTCCGCCCATCCGACCCATGACGTACATGTATGTCATGGGTCTGGAAGGGGTTAAATTATTTTTTCTTAATAGCATGCATTTTATTAAGATAAGTTTTCATTCTAGCCTGGCAGCAAAAGAGCTGCTTTTACTTTACATACTCAATGTATTAAAAGAGGAGGTCTAAATTACAGAACCCAGAGAGGGTAGCAAAAATGGGATGATAAGTTCCCTTTAATTTTTCTGCTCAAGTGCCAGCAGTGGCAAATACTGTGGCAGAATCTTCTTCTCATACAGGCACATGCATCCCAGAGTTAAACCATCTTCTCAAATGACCAGGAAGAATATATGCACCCAAAAAGATTTAAGATACGCAGAGAGGGCAGCATAAACAGGCTGACTTGTGTCCTTCAACATAGTGGTAGGTACAGGGGTCAGAATTATCAAAAAAGAGAGAACTTTTTTTTACTTCCTAGCAAATACACAGATATGACACAAAACAATATTTAACAGCTGAACATTTTGGCTTCAAGATGAAAATCCAAGACTGAATATAGCAAAACATGTTGGTAGTTCCCTGTGGGCTGTATGTAAAATGTGGTGCAATTATAAGCAAGGTGGGAAGGTTATAGAGGGAAAACATAAGAGACCAAGGAAGACTTTAGAGTAGCAGGATAAAAAACCTCAAAGTAATATGACTAGATAATATAAAATATACAAAACAATTTAAAAACAATTGACATAAACAGATGTCAGTATTTGTGACAGATGAATGAAATTATTCATCAGTATTTGTGCAGAAATCAATTGAATGAATTAGGATTTACCAATAGAAAAGGCAAACCAAAACCAGCACTAATACTTTAACAGAAGTAAAGTACTGTGCGCTACAGAGAAGCCATCCGCTTTTCGGAAGGAGTGTGGATGATGGGAAGAATATAATACTTAATGATGATTTCCCAGTCTGCATTGGCCGAGGAGATGTGCTGGAACCCTAGACTGGTGCTGTTGTAATGAAACGCAAAGATGAAACAATGACATTTCTCCCCTCATTTTTGATATGTATGTAAGGTAAATGACAAAGGGAAATGTCCTTCATCACCTCAACAGTCAGTGGACAGGACTAAAAATAGGTTTGATGATGAAATTCTTGTTCAGGATGACACTTTATTTTTCCAAGAAAACAGAGTAATAAAGGGGTTATCCAGGAAAAAACTTTTTTTTATATATCAACTGGCTCCAGAAAGTTAACCCCTTAAGGACCACGGATATACTCATACGTCCCTGGGTCTTAAGGACCAGGGACATACTCATACGTCCCAGCGAATTTCGCATCCTGCCGGGCGGGTTGTGAAACCGGACGCCTGCTGAAATAATTCAGCAGGCGTCCCAGGCAAACGCCGAGGGGGGTCCCGGGGGATTTCACCGCAGATCATTTTGCGGGCGATCTGTGGTCATTCGGGTCAGTGATGACCCAATGACCTGGAAATAAATGGTGATCGGCGGTGTACAATACACCGCCAATCACCTACCGTTGCTGGGGAGCGGTGACAATACTGTCACCGCCCCAGCAACGCTGCTATTGGCCGGCGATTGTCCAGCCAATAGCAGAGCGGCAGAGGAGGGGTTAACAGCTCCTTCCCGCTGCTGCACCCGCTCTCTGCGTTCAGTCAGCGGGTGCCGCAGTGAGGTGAAGCCGTGGATCCCCCCTCGGAGCCGGAGCCCCCTCAGGAGCCGTTACAATAGGGAGAGCAGTGTATAGGGACAGGTAGGAGTAATAAAGTTAAAAAAGTGAAAAAAAGAAGAAAAAAAAGAAGAAAAAAAAAAAAGTACCCCCCCCGACCCCTAATAGGTCCCCAAGGGTTCTATTGGGGTCTGATCCCTGACCCCGGGTCCTATTAGGTGTTCAGGGAGCTGCGTGCGCCACCCTTTATTTTGGCCGCAGCGTCCCCCCCAATTATAACACACCGTTCTATAAAGTAGTACACCAAGCACCACACACACACTTCCCTGCCCCCCCCCCCCCCCGCACACACAGTCCTCAAGCCATACAACGCCATGCGGAAAACACGGGCATGGTACAAAAAAGTTGCGGTCTACTTGGTACAGGTTTTACATATGCAAAAGTGGTGAAACCCCTGTGGGGTATTAAGGCTTACTTTAACCCTTGTTACATTCCTCACGGGGTCTAGTTTCCAAAATGGTATGCCATGTGGGGGGTATTTTGCTGTCCTGGCACCATAGGGGCTTCCTAAATGCGACATGTTGTACCCCCCCCCCCCCCCCATATTTCAACAAAGTTTGCAAATGTGACTCCTTCTCTTCTGAGCATTGTGGCGCTCCTGCAGTGCACTTGACGTCCACTTATGGGTACCTTCATACTCAGAAGAGATGGGGTTACAAATTTTCGGGGGTCTCTTCTACTATTAACCCTTGCAAAAATGTGAAATTTGTGGAGAAACCCACATTTTTGTGAAAAAAATATTTTTTTTTACATATGCAAAAGTCGTGAAATCCCTGTGGGGTATTCAGGTTCACTTTACCCCTTGTTACGTTCCCCAAGGGGTCTAGTTTCCAAAATATAATGCCATGTGGTTTTTTTTTTTGCTGTCCTGGCACCATAGGGGCTTCCTAAATGCAGCATGCCCCCAGAGCAAAATTTGCTTCCAAAAAGCCAAATGTGAAATTGGGCTTCAAATTTTGGGGGGTATTTTCTGCTTTAACCCTTTGTAAAAATGTAAAATTTTTGGGAAAACAAGCATTTTAGGTAAAAAAATTTTTTTACATATGCAAAAGTCGTGAAACTCCTGTGGGGTATTAAGGTTCACTTTACCCCTTGTTACGTTCCCCGAGGGGTCTAGTTTCCAAAATGTGATGCCATGTGGGTGTTTTTTTCTGTCCTGGCACCATAGGGGCTTCCTAAATGCGGCATGCCCCCAGAGCAAAATTTGCTTCCAAAAAGCGAAATGTGACTACTCCTCTTCTGAGACATGTAGTGCGCCAGCAGAGCACTTTTCACCCCCATCTGGGGGCGTTTTCTGAATCGGGAGAAATTGGGCTTCAAATTTTGGGGAGTATTTTCTGCTTTAACCCTTTGTAAAAATGTAACATTTTTGGGAAACCAAGCATTTTCGGTAATTTTATTTTATTTTTTTACATATGCAAAAGTCGTGAAACCCCTGTGGGGTATTAAGGTTCACTTTACCCCTTGTTATGTTCCCCAAGGGGTCTAGTTTGCAAAATATAATGCCATGTGTTTTTTTTTTTTTTTTGCTGTCCTGGCACCATAGGGGCTTCCTAAATGCGGCATGCCCCCAGAGCAAAATTTGCTTCCAAAAAGCCAAATGGGACTACTCCTCTTCTGAGACCTGTAGTGCGCCAGCAGAGCACTTTTCACCCCCATATGTGGTGTCTTCTGAATTGGGAAAAATTGGGCTTCAAATTTTGGGGGGTATTTTCTGCTTTAACCCTTTGTAAAAATGTAAAATTTTTGGGAAAACAAGCATTTTATGTAACAAATTTTTTTTTTTACATTTACAAATGTCATGAAACACCTGTGGGGTATAAAGGCTCAATTAATTCCTTGTTACGTTCCCCGAGGGGTCTAGTTTCCAAAATGGTATGCCATGTGGGTTTTTTTTTTTTGCACCCTAGGGGCTCCCTTAAGGTGACATGCCCCCCAAAAACCATTTCAGAAAAATGTTCTTTCCAAAATCCCCTTGTCGCTCCTTCGCTTCTGAGCCCTTTACTGCGCGCGCCGAACACTTTACATAGACATATGAGGTATGTGCTTACTCGAGAGAAATTGGGCTACAAATACCAGTAAAAATTTTCTCCTTTTACCCCTTGCAAAAATTTAAAAACTGGGTCTACAAGAACATGCGAGTGTAAAAAAAAATGAAGATTTTGAATTTTCTCCTTCACTTTGCTGCTATTTCTGTGAAACCCCTAAAGGGTTAAAACACTTACTGAATGTCATTTTGAATACTTTGGAGGGTGTAGTTTTTATAATGGGATAATTTTTGGGGTATTTCTAATATGAAGACCCTTCAAATCCACTTCAAAACTGAACTGGTCACTGAAAAATAGTGAGTTTGAAAATTTTGTGAAAAATTTGAAAATTGCTGCTGAACTTTGAAGCCCTCTGATGTCTTCCAAAAGTAAAAACTTTATGATGCAAACATAAAGTAGACATATTGTATACCTGATCCAAAAAAAAAATTATTTTGAATATCCATTTTCCTTACAAGCAGAGAGCTTCAAAGTTAGAAAAATGCAAAATTTTCATTTTTTTCATCAAATTTGGGGATTTTTCACCATGAAAGGATGCAAGTTACCATAAAATTTTACCACTATGTTAAAGTAGAATATGTCACGAAAAAACAATCTCGGAATCAGAATGATAACTAAAAGCATTCCAGAGTTATTAATGTTTAAAGTGACAGTGGTCAGATGTGCAAAAAACGCTCTGGTCCTAAGGTGTAAAATGGCCTGGTCCTTAAGGGGTTAAACAGATTTATAAATTACTTCTACTTAAAAAATCTTACTCCTTTCAGTACTTTGAGCTTCTGAAGTTAAGGTTGTTCTTTTCTGTCTAAGTTCTCTCTGATGACACGTGTCTCAGGAACCACCCAGTTTAGAAGAGGTTTGCTATGGTAATTTGCTTCTAAACTGGGCGGTTCCCGAGACACGTGTCATCAGAGAGCACTTGGACAGAAAAGAACAACCTTAAAGGGGTATTCCGCCCCCTAGACATCTTATCCCCTATCCAAAGGATAGGGTAAAAGATGTCAGATCGCCGCGGTCCCGCTGCTGGGGACCCCTGGGATCCCCGCTGCGGCACGCGCTATCATTACAGCACAGAGCAAGTTCGCTCTGCACGTAATGACGTGCGGTACAGGGGCCGGAGCATCGTTACGTCACGGCTCCGCCCCTCGTGATGTCACGGCCCGCCCCTTTCAATACAAGTCTATGGGATGTCACGTCCCCTCCCATAGACTTGCATTAAGGGAACGGGCCGTGATGTCACGAGGGGCGGCGCCATGACGTCACGCTGCTCCGTCCCCCGTATCCCCCGTCATTACGCACAGAGCGAACTCGCTCTGTGCTGTAATGATAACGCGGTGCCGCAGCGGGGATCCCGGGGGACCCCAGCAGCGGGACCGCGGCGATCTGACATCTTATCCCCTATCCTTTGGATAGGGGATAAGATGTCTAGGGGCGGAATACCTCTTTAACTTCAGAAGCTCATACGTACTGAAAGGATTAAGATTTTTTAATAGAAGTAATTTACAAATCTTTTTAACTTTCTGGAGCCAGTTGATATATATATAAAAAAGTTTTTCCCTGGATAACCCCTTTAAAGACTTTCTTCAGATTAGACATATCAACTCCATGACGTGGCCAATGTGCAGTCCAGGTGTCTATCGGTTTGAATTTTTAGCATAGTTCTCAATTAGAGTTTGATCCATGACAAAGCTCCTCCATCTGGCAATGCTGGTCTGACACTGCTTTTCTAGGAAGTTAGAACCAGGTTAATGTAGAATATTGTTAATCATTAGTAAACACTATGCCTCAAAGAAATCAGGCTGGTAGAAAAGCCCATGGAGGAGCAACAAAGTACTAGATGGGATTTTTTGTTGTTTCTTTCTTTTACATGATCTTAAAAAAATAGAATAGTTTTGTGAACAGTACACTTTGAGCCAACTTTGCTTTCATCGGTAGTACAAATAAATAATATAAATGTTTTAATAAATCTTATTAGAGATTAGCTTCTTTTCCACTTATGAGCCACATCTCCTCCTACCTTGGACTCCTGCACTGGCTGTTCATTTTCATTTCACTGTGAAGTCCATCTTAAGAAACAAAATCAATTATCAGGTAGTCACTGAGGGATTATGTTACTATGCTGCACATATGGGGAGGAGGAGAGGTGAGCTCCTGAGGAAAGAGGCAAAAAGACACACACACAAAAAGACATTTCTGCAGCTAGTAAGTGTTATGGTTCACATGAGTGTTGAATTCAACGCAGCACTCTATATTGCTACTAACTCCTTCTCCCGAGGGTTTGCTATAGAGAGAGGGGAATTGAATCACCTCTTTTGTATGTTTTCTGTATGGGACACCTCATAGTAGCTAGTCTCTACCCACTCGGATTCTGAACCCTGGGAAAACTGACAATTGTATGCAGTGGAGAGAACTGTGAAATATGCCAGGTACAAAGCATATAGGGGGAGGGCGGAGATTTATCAAAAGCTGTGCACAGGAAAAGTTGACCAGTAGCCCATAGTAACCAAGCACATTGTTGTTTTTTTTTTTTGTTGTTTTTTTTGTTTTTTTTTTTTAGTCCTCTGAAAAATTATAGTCCTCTGATTTGGTTCTATGGGCAACTGGTCAACTTTTCCTCTACACAGGTTTTGATACATCTAGTCCATATCTCCTAGAAAAAGAGCTGCTCCTCGTGTACACACCACTGCTTACTAGGAAAAGCAACCTAAAATGTACAGGTACACTTTGAAAGGGCATTGTCATCTAAACAATGTGTAATATTTTACTATGACCTGCCATTACATATCGGTGAAGTCCTTCAGCTTGTGCATAACTACATTTACTATTTACCTCAGTGATTTTGTTAAGGCAGCACTGATATATGGTTTCCTTTATTTTTTAAATCTGCAGAAAACATGAACTTTCACAATAGTTTTTCATGTCCTGATGTACAAAATCCAGCTTTTATTGACCAATGTCAGTCTACTTGGAACTTGAACCCTCCAGCTCCTCCACCAGCTCCACCTCCAGCAGGTCCTGCTGTGCCAAACTCCTGGGAACCAACAAGCTACGTCAGCAATTCTGTAAGTAAATACATGTTTGATGAATTGAGAATAATCCCATAGGCACTGAAGTTTATTTATAATACAAAATGGATGTAGGCTTTGGTTTGTGTGAGAGAACTCATGAAGGCACTGAAACAACATACAATTGTGGATATGGAACAAAGATCCCAGGGTTCCAGCTTATAATAGTGCTGAAAACTGTAGTGTTTATCTTACAGATCATATTATGGTATATAACCATATTATTCTTAGAAGTAGTTGCCTAAACACCTACTTAAAATGCCAGCGCTGCACATGTTCAGTAAAAATACCATCTGTGTCTGACTGTACTACTTAACAATACCACCTGTACCTGACTATATGCTCTATATTTCAGCCTTACCTCTCCAGCACCAGAAGTTTATCTCCTATGTCAGGACTGTTTGGCTCTATCTGGGCCCCCCAAAATGATGTGTTTGATGGGTACTGCCCTGTGAGAAGCTCTCCTCCTCATTCTGAGCACATTGGTACTCACTCAATGATGTGCAAGCAAGAATACTCTTCAAGGTTCAACCCCTTTCATGCATACATGAATCTGGACATTTGGACAACTGCTAACAGGAATCAAAGTTTTCCAGTCTCCAGAGACTCTGGTTATTGTGGAAACATGTGAGCCGGATACCAGTGGAAAAAAAAAATGTGATTAGTGTTACTTGCTGTTTTTGGTCACTAGAATGAGCAAGGTGTTGGAATAGAATATGATGTTGGTGAATCTTTTGGCACTTTTTATATGGATAATAAATCCTTTTTTTTCTTTTTTACTGACTTTAAACTTTGTGTTTTCATTTATTTACACATGACTCTAAACGTCTAAATATTTGGAAGGATGAGCAGCATCCACCTTAAGTATGTCTTTCTGATTCACATGCTAGTCTTTCCCTGCTCCCCTAAACCTCACATTCGCCCCGCCATTGTTGCATGGTCCTTTATTAGGCATACCAGTCTACAATATCCCAACTTCTAGTAGACTTGTTGGTAACGTATCTAGGCAGTAGTCTAGGTAGAAATGATGAATTGGATGGTCAAGATGACAGCTAATATTTGTGCCATGATTATTAGGTAAGGTTGTTTTCACACCATGGATGTGGTGTACAGTGTGTTTTCAGTCTGTGTCAGAAACTCTCCTAGTGCATATGTATCCATAGAATCCCCATTGCCCAAAGAAGGACAATTTCTTTGCCCCTAAGTTCTGGGTTGCTGTTTTATTTTCTGCATGCAAAGAAATCGTCATTACTACATAAAGTAAGGATACAGAAAAGTATACAGCACAATAAAAAAAAATTCTTGGCACTCTATGTTGGATACGTCTAAAAGGGGTTATAAAAAAAGTAGTTACGTCACTAAAACAGATAAGTTCATATTATCAGCATAAAACCAAGCTAGGAAATGAGATAGGATACCTTAAAGGAGTACTGCAGCCAAATACAACTGATCCCCTAAGTGTTTGATCGCGGTGGGTCTGAACGCTGGAACCCCACGCGATCTCCTGTATGGGGGCGCGTCTCTCCTCGTGCAGGAGGTGTGTTGGCCACAGCATGACATCGCCCCCTTCATGTATCTCTATGGCAGTGTTTGTGCACATCCCCGCCTCTCGCATAGAGCCGAAGGGTGGGGTCATGTCTGTCAACCTCTTAGTGAGGTCAACGACACTAGCATTAGCCGTGCAGAGCCTATGGCTACAGTACTCCTTTAAGGGTTATCCAGAATTAGAAAAAAACATAGATGCTTCTTCCAGAAACAGGGTCACTCTTATTCATAGTTTGTGTATTACAGCTCAGTGATTATTACAGCTCAGTTCCTTTTGAGGTAAATGTAGATGAGTTGTAATTCCACACCTAACCTGAAGACAAGTGTTGCACTGTTTTTGGAAGAAAGCCGCATTGGTTTTAAATCCTAGATATCCCCTTTTAACCCTTTCACTAGACATGATGTACATCTACGTAATGTGCACAGGGTCAATTGTGATTGCAGCATTTAAATGGCAAAATGACTGCTGCTGGTGGTCTAGGGTGAGTAATAAGCACCCCTGCAATGCAATCTCAGGTTTGCCAGTAAGTTAATATTATGGACAGATACAGTCACTACATAGTGTACAGACACTGTAGACACAGACAGTTCTAAACTACACAAATCTAATGAGTGCTGTAAAGTGAAAGGCTTTGAAAACTGAGCCCTGACCTTGCATGAAATACATAAACTCATAAATGTCAATGATGATGAGAAGTTTTTATATACCTGTCCTAGTTTAAATTTCAACTATATAGAGGATTGTTCTATCTAATCATGTTTTTAACCATCATAATACTTGGCTGCCTGCATACATAAGAAAATATAGAAATGCAGCTAGACGTTTCCCTGACCCACCATACCAATAGTTTACATAAGTTCACCTCTGTTCATGTGGGACTCTTTATATTTCCTGTCAATGTTATAGGCTTGAAAAATGGTCCATATATGTATATAACTAATGTGCAAGTATGAATCTTAGAAAACCTTACAAAATTATGCAACTGGTCTTCCATGGTGTAGACTCTCTAACTGTTTCTCGGGAATAAAATGTTAATTGTAAATAAGCACCCAAAATGAAAAACTGTCTGACTTCTGCTCTTAAAGGGAATCTGTCAGCTCTATATCATGCTCAGAACAGCATAGAACAGATAGGGAGATAAAACAAATGATACATGTCTCTGAGCTGATGTATGCATAATTATAAAGTTATGCTATACTTCTATTGTTAAGTATCATAGAGGCCGGGATAAGCTGCAGCATGCATGTCTTCTCCCTCCTTCACCCCTCTCTGCTCTGTATGATTGATGTACATCTGTCAATGCATCATGCAGGGTAGGGAGGAGACGTGCATACTGCAGCTTAACACTCCCTCTTTGACTCTTGAGCTTATAAGTAAAACATGATTTTATAACTATGCAAATAGCCATCAGTTAAGAGTCGTAAAAAAAACCTTGTGTTGTAACAAACTCTGTAAGAACTCTCTACGAAAGCCTCTACATATTCCTGGATTGTCAATAATTTACAAAGGCCACAGGCTACTCTATGTAAAAGGCGGTTAGCTGCTTTGGGAACTAGGTGTAGTATTCTTTACTTATTGTATATACATGATAATTCTACATCTCTACTGTCGTTCTTTCTCTTTGCACAGTCTTGTTCTGAATTAGCTGTAATAGAGACAGAAAACTGATTATACATATCATATTGCCCAACTGTGTGCATTAATTTAGCGTGTGGGCCTTATTTGGGCATCTGGATTAACTAGTTAGTTATTAGAAACATAGAATGTGTCGGCAGATAAGAACCATTTGGCCCATCTAGTCTTCCCAATAATCTGAATCCTATCAATATTCCCTGGCCCTATTGTATATAGAGGATAGCCTTATGCTGATCCCATGCATGTTTTAAACTCCTTCACTGTATTTGCAGCGACCACTTCTGCAGGAAGGCTATTCCATGCATCCACTGCTCTCTCAGTAAAGTAATACTTTCTGATATTACTTTTAAACCTTTGCCCCTCTAATATAAAACTATGTCCTCTTGTGGTAGATTTTCTTTTAAATATGCTCTCCTCCTTTACCATGTTGATTCCCTTTATGTATTTAAAAGTCTCTATCATATCCCCTCTGTCTCTTCTTTCTTCCAAGCTAGACATGTTAAGGTCCTTTAACCTTTCCTAGTAAGTTTTATCCTGCAATCCATGTACTAGTTTAGTAGCTCTTCTCTGAACTCTCTCAATGTATGTATCTATATCCTTCTGGAGATACAGCCTCACCAGTGTTCTGTACAGCGGCATGAGCACTTCTCTCTTTCTACTGCTTAACCTCTCCCTATACATCCAAGCATTCTGCTAGCATTTCCTGCTGCTCTTTTACATTTTCTTTCTACCTTTGTCTTCTGAAATAATTACTCCTAAATCCTTTACCTAAGATACTGAGGTCAGGACTGTGTCAAATATTCTATATTCTTCCCTTGGGTTGTTATGCCCAAGGTGCATTATCTTGCACTTATCCACATTAAATTTCAGTTGCCAGAGTTCTGACCATTCTAGTTTTCCTAAATCCTTTTCCATTTGGCATATCCCTCCAGGAACATCAACCTGTTACATATCTTTGTGTCATGAGCAAAAAGACATACCTTACCATCAAGACCTTTTGCAATATCATTAAGGAAGATATTAAGCAAAGTTGGTCCCAGTACAGATCCCTGAGGTACCCCACTGGTAACAGACCTTGCTCTGAATATACTCCATTGACTACAACTAGAGATGAGCGAACTTACAGTAAATTTGATTCGTCACAAACTTCTCGGCTCGGCAGTTGATGACTTTTCCTGCATAAATTAGTTCAGCTTTCAGGTGCTCCGATGGGCTGGAAAAGGTGGATACATTCCTAGGAGACTCTTTCCTAGGAATGTATCCACCTTTTCCAGCCCACCGGAGCACCTGAAGGCTGAACTAATTTATGCAGGATTAGTCATCAACTGCCGAGCCGAGAAGTTCGTGACGAATCGAATTTACTGTAAGTTCGCTCATCTCTAACTACAACCCTCTGTTGTCTGTCACTCAGCCACTGCCTAATCCCCTCAACAATATGGGAGTCCAAGCTCAATGACTGTAGTTTATTGATAAGTCTTCTATGTTTGACAGTGTCAAAGCCTTACTAAAATCTAGATATGCGATGTCTACTGCCCCTCCGCCATCTATAATTTTAGTCACCCAGTCAAAAAAAAAAAAACATACGATTTGTTTGACTTGATCTCCCTGAAGTAAACCCATGTTGTTTTTCATCTTACAATCCATGGGATTTTAGATGTTCCACAATCCTATCCTTTAGTAGGGTTTCCATTAATTTCCTCACTATTGATGTCAGTTACCTGCCTATAGTTGCTTGGTTCCTCCCTACTACCTTTCTTGTGAATGGGCACGACATTTGATAATTTCTAATCTTCCGGGACGACTGCTGTTACCATTGATTGGTTAAATAAATCTGTTAACGGTTTTGCTAGCTCCCCACTAAGCTCTTTTAATAATTTTGGGTGTATCCCATCAGGCCCCTGTGACTTATTTGTCTTCACTTTAGACAGCAAACGTAGAACCTCTTCCTTTGCAAAGACACATGCATCAAATAATTCATTAGATTTCCTCTCTAATGGAGGTCCTTTTTCTTCTGTAAAAACTGAACAGAAGTATTCATTAAGGCAGTCAGCTAGCCCTTTATTCTCTTCTACACACCTTCCTTCCTTTGTTTTTAATTTAGTTATTCCTTGTTTTAATTTTCGTTTTTCATTCCTATCTGAAGAATGTCTTATCCCCTTTTTTCACAGACTGAGACAGTTTTTCTTCTGCCTGTGCTTTAGAAGTTCATATAACTTTGCTTTGGCCTCTTTCTGCCTAATCTTGTAGCTTTCCCTATCTTCATTCTTCTGGGTTGTTTTATAATTACTAAATGCTAGCTTTTTGTTTTTAATGATTTTGGCCACTTCTGCTGAGTACCACAGTGGTCTCTTCCTTTTTCTGCTTTTACTGACAAGTCTAATGCAATTTTCTGTTGCCTTCAATAATGCGTCTTTTAAGTAGTCCCATTTCTCCTGGACTCCATGTAATCCGTTCCGGTCTGATAGGGACTCCTTTATGACTAATCTCATTTTTGAAAAGTCAGTTTTTCTAAAATCTAAAACTTTTTTGTTTTTGTGTGGTGTGACGCCTTCACTGTTCTTATAGTAAACCACACTGATTGGTGATCACTAGATCCCAAGCTTTCGCCTATAATAACATCATATAACAAAACCCCACTTGTGAATACCAAATCCAAAATGGCCTCCCTCCGGGTTTGGCTCATCAACCACTTGTTGTAGAGATAATCCCAGAAGGGAAATTAGAATATCTGTACTGGCATAACTAGCTATTTTGGTTTTCCAGTTTATATCCGGAAGATTGAAGTCTCCCATAATGATAATTTCTCCTTTCATTGTCATTTTAGATATTTCTTCAACTAGTAGATCATCTAATTCTTTAACTTGGCCAGGTGATCTATATATCACACCTACATGAGTTACTGCATGATTACCAAACTGCAACATAACCCAAACTGACTCTATGTTGGCCTCATTAACTTGTATTAGGTTAGATTTTATGCTATCTTTCACATACAGGGCCACTCCTCTCCTTTCTTGCCTTCTCTGTTTCTTCTGTATAAAGAGTACTCTGGTATTCAACCGCAGCCTTGCAATTGTCTATGTTCATGCACTTTATAGGATGTTATTAGTGTAGCCCAATTTAAATCAGCTGCAATACTTGACACAGCACATAGATGACAGGTGGCGTTGTGTCTGGAAATGTCGACATTTTTAACAGCTCCAATAAATGCAGTGGTCTCTTATTTCCGATGGTTGGTGGTGCTTCCACGCATGCATCTTCACCAATCATTTGTGGCATCCCTAGCAATGGTCATAAACCTCATATTTTATGTCACTCTCTGTAAAACAAGTAATCTCACAATGACACCATAGCCAAGTAAGAATATATTAAAACATAGTACGATCAAAGAAAGAACAAATCCTGCACTCACCGCACAGTACGGGTATCGCGCCCTCGGATTCCGGACCTCCTCAGATGGCGTGGGAGTAGCAGCCGCCGCTGACAGCGCTCAGAAATGGGCAACAGCCGGCGGTTTCGCGTTACAATCAACGCTTCTTCCGGCCCTGGGCCACAGTGGTCTCTAAACTATATCCCTCCAGATCTTGCAAAACTACAACTCCTAGCATGCCCACATAGCTTGTTGTTGTCTGGGCATGCTGGGAGTTGTAGTTTTGCAACATCTGGAGGTCCACAGTTTGGAGATCACTGTGCACTGGTCTAAAAACTGTATCTCTCCAGATGTTGCAAAACTGCAAATCCCGGCATGCCCAGAAAGCAAACAGCTGTCTCGGCATGCTGGGAGTTGTAGTTGGGTACCTCCAGCTGTTGCATAACTACATCTCCCAGCATGCCCTTCAGTGATTAGTACATGCTGAGAGTTGTAGTTTTGCAACAGCTGGAGGCACACTGGTTGGAAAATACTGAGTTAGGTAACAGAACCTAACTGAAGGTTTTCCAACCAGTGTGCCTCCAGCTGTTGCAAAAGTACAACTCCCAGCATGCACAGTCTGTCAGTACATGCTGGGAGTTGTAGTTTTGAAACAGCTGAAGGTTTGCCCCCCCCGCATGTGAATGTACAGGGTACATTTACACGGACAGGTTTACAGTAAATTTCCTGCGTTTGGGCTGCGTCAAATTTTTCGCCGCAGCGCAAACTCCTAGCGGGAAATTCACCGTAACACGCCAGTGCGAATGTACCCTAAAAACACTACACTACACTAACACATAATAAAGGGTAAATCACTACATATACATCCCCTTATACTGTCACCCCCCCCCCCCCCCCCCCTCCCAATGAAAATTAAAAACGTCTTGTACGTCAGGGTTTCCAAAACGGAGCCTCCAGCTGTTGCAAAACAACAACTCCCAGCATTTCTGGACAGCCACTGTGACTGTCCAGGCATGCTGGGAGTTTAGCAACAGCTGGAGGCACCCTGTTTGGGAATCACTGGTGTAGAATACCCCTATGCAATCCCTAATTTAGTCCTCAAATGCGCATGGCTCTCTCTCACTTCAGAGCCCTGTCGTATTTCAAGGAAACAGTTTAGGGCCATATATGGGGTATCGCCGTACTCGGGAGAAATTGCACTACAAATTTTGGGGGTCACTGCTTGTGAAAAGTAAAAGTTGGGGGCTACAGCAGCCTGTTAGTGTAAAAAAATAAAAAAAATTTACACTAACATGCTGGTGTTGCCCCATACTTTTTATTTCCACAAGCGGTAAAAGGAAAAAAAGACCCCCAAAATTTGTAACGCAATTTCTCCTGAGTACGGAAATACCCCAAATGTGGGCGTAAAATGCTCTGCGGACGCACAACAAGGATCAGGAATGAGAGCACACCATGTACATTTGAGGCCTAAATTGGTGATTTGCACAGGGGTGGCTGATTTTACAGCAGTTCTGACAAACGCAAAAGAAAAAAATACCCACATGTGACCCCATTTTGGAAACTACACCCCTCACGGAACGTGACAAGGGGTATAGTGAGCCTGAACACCCCACAGGTGTTTGACGAATCTTCATTAAAGTTGGATGGGAAAATGAAAAAATTTATATTTTTTCACAAAAATGCTGGTGTTACCCTAAATTTTTCATTTTCACAAGGGAAAATGGGGAAAAAGCCCCCCAAATTTGTAACCCCATCTCTTCTGAGTAAGAACATACCCCATATGTGAATTTAAAGTGCTCTGCGGGCGAACTACCATGCTCAGAAGAGAAGGAGCGCCATTGGGATTTTGTAGAGAAAATTTGTCCGGAATTGAAGGCCACATGTGTTTACAAAGCCCCCATAGTGCCAGAACAATGGACCCCCGACACATGTGACTCCATTTTGGAAACTACACCCCTCACATAATGTAATAAGGGGTACATTGAGAATTTACGCCCCACAGGTGTCAGACAGATTTTTGGAACAGTGGTCCGTAAAAATGAAAAATAAAAATTTTCATTTGCACAGCCCACTGTTCCAAAGATCTGTGGGGTGTAAATACTCACTGCACCCCTTATTAAATTCTGTGAGGGGTGTAGTTTCCAAAATGGGGTCACATGTGGGGGAAGTCCACTGTTCTGGCACCACGGGGGGCTTTGTAAACGCACATGGCCCCTGACTACCATTCCAAACAAATTCTCTTTCCAAAAGCTCAATGGCGCTCCTCCTCTTCTGAGCATTGTAGTTCGCCAGCAGAGCATTTTACGTCCTAACATGGGGTATTTCCATACTCAGAAGAAATGGGGTTACAAATTTTGGGGGTCATTTTCTCCTATTACCCCTTGTAAAAATGTAAAATTTTGGGGGAAAACTGCATTTTTGTAAATAAATAAATAAATGTTTTCATTTACACATCCAACTTTAACGAAAAGTCGTCAAACACCTGTGGGGTGTTAAGCCTCAGCGGACCCCTCATTACGTTCCTTGAGGGGTGTAGTTTCCAAAATAGTATGCCATGTGGGTATTTTTTGCTGTTCTGACACCACAGGGGCTTCCTAAATGCGACATGCCACCAAAAAAAACATTTCAGCAAAAGTTGCTTTCAAAAAGCCAAATGTGACTCCTTCTCTTCTGAGCATTGTAGTTCGCCCGCAAAGCATTTTACGTCCTAACATGGGGTATTTCCATACTTAGAAGAGGTGGGGTTACAAATTTGGGGGGGGGGCATTTTCTCCCATTACCCTTTGTAAAAATGGTAAATTTGGGGGAAAAACTGCACTTTAGTGTGAATTTTTTTTTTCCATTTACACATCCGATTTTAACGAAAAGTTGTCAAACACCTGTGGGGTGTTAAGGCTAACTGGACCCCTTGTTACGTGCCTTGAGGGGTGTAGTTTCCAAAATGGTATGCCATGTGGTGTTTTCTGCTGTTCTTGCACCATAGGGGCTTTCTAAATGTGACATGCCCCCCAAAAAACATTTCAGAAAAATTCACTCTCCAAAATCCCATTGTCGTCCTTCCCTTCTGTGCCCTCTATTGCGCCCGCCGAACACTTGACATACACATATGAAGTATTTCCTTACTCGAGAGAAATTGGGTCACAAATTTTGGGGGGCTTTTTCTCCTATTACCACTTGTAAAAATTCAAAAACTGGGTCTACAAGAACATGCGAGTGTAAAAAATGAAGATTTTGAATTTTCTCCTTCACTTTGCTGCTATTCCTGTGAAACACCTAAAGGGTTAACACACTCACTGAATGTCATTTTGAATATTTTGATGGGTGCAGTTTTTATAATGGGGTCATTTGTGGGGTATTTCTAATATGAAGGCCCTTCAAATCCACTTCAAAACTGAACTGGTCCCTGAAAAATTCCGATTTAGAAAATGTTGTGAAAAATTAGAAAATTGATGCTGAACTTTGAAGCCCTCTAATGTCTTCCAAAAGTAAAAACATGTAAACTTTATGATGCAAACATAAAGTAGACATATTGTATATGTGAATCAACGTATAATTTATTTGGAATATCCATTTTCCTTATAAGCAGAGAGCTTCAAAGTTAAAAAAAAATGCAAAATTTTCCTATTTTTTCATAAAATTATCGACAACATTTTACCACTAACATAGAGTAGAATATGTCACGAAAAAACAATCTCGGAATCAGAATGAAAGGTAAAAGCATCCCAGAGTTATTAATGCTTGAAGTGACAGTGGGCAGATGTTCAAAAAATGGCCGGGTCCTTAAGGTATATTTGGGCTGGGTCCTTAAGGGGTTAAAGAGAATGTTATTACTTTAATGCTGCAGGCAGCATCAACAATAACATGTTCCCCAATTACAGTTATCTATGTTTTGCTTTACAATACTGTAGAATTTCATACAGATCATAATTTCAAAGCCAGCCGTGGGCAGAGCGTCAAGTCACTGGTGTGGTCCCCGCTTGCTTCTATCTACTCCACTTTGCTTAATTGATATGTATTCCACGTCATTTTCGAGCCAATCATAGCTGTGATACGGGAGCCTGTTGTCTATGACGTCTATGGTTAAGTTAGCAAAAAAAAAAAATGCTGAAATTTTGTCCAACATGTTTATTCTTTTAGCGGAGTCCTGCATTGGAATTTCCGCAGAAGAATTTTTCACCACGGAAATTTTTCTGTGTGCACTGTGCAATGAAATACTATTGAGGACAATGGAAGGCTGCTGCATTAACCCCTTAAGGACTTAGCGTTTTTCCGTTTTTGCATTTTCACTTTTTCCTCATCTCCTTCAAAAAATCATAACGCTTGCAATTTTGCACATAAAATTCCATATGATGGCTTATTTTTTGCGCCACCAATTCTACTTTGCAGTGACATTAGTCATTTTACCAAAAAATCCACGGCGAAATGGAAAAAAATATCATTGTGCAATAAAAATTTTTAATTTTGTAACTTTTGGGGGCTTCCGTTTCTACTCGTTTCTATACCTTCTCTTTATTCTGTAGGTCCATATGGTTAAAATGATACCCTACTTATATAGGTTTGATTTTGTCGTACTTCTGAAAAAATCATAACTACATGCAGGAAAATGTATATGTTTAAAATTGTCATCTTCTGACCCCTATAACTTTTATTTTTCTGCGTACGGGCCGGTATGAGGGCTCATTTTTTGCGCCGTGTTCTAAAGTTTTTAACGGTACCATTTTTGCATTGATCGGACTTTTTGATCGCTTTTTATTCCATTTTTTTATGATATAAAAAGTGACCAAAAATATGCTATTTTTGAATTTTGAATTTTTTTGCGCATACGCCATTGACTGTGCAGTTTAATTAACAATATATTTTTATAGTTCGGACATTTACGCACACGGCGATACCACATATGTTTATTTTTACGGGCACTGTTACGGGCCGGGCGCTCTCAGCGCCGGCTTGCTTTCACTTTGCCAGCAGCGCCTTATACACTTCAGCGCCGGCTTACTTTCACTTTCTCCGGCAGTCTCTGCCGACGTTTAGGCCGCCCGCTCGATTCCCCCGAGCGCATATGCGGCTGACGTGCGCTCGGGACAAGGAGCGGGCGCCATGACAGTTCTTCCCGGCCGGGCTGTAGCTCTGCCCACAGGGCTGGGAGCTCTCAGAGGCGTGAAGCAGCCTCCAATCAGCGCCGTGGGCACGATTTTCAGTGAGGAGTCAGTTAGTTAGTGCCTTGCTTCAGGCACGCGCCTCTCTTCCTATTGGCTGGCCTGTTCCTTCACTCTAGCTGCACGGAGAGAGTTCTCCTAACAGCAGCTGACAGGGGACACAGACTAGGGTGAGAAAGTTCCTGTCTCTTTCCACATTATGTCCGTACCCAGAGCTGTTCCTCCCTCTAAACAGAAACATGGAACTTCAGTGACTTATTATATCTATAAGCACTGTAATACCAAGATGTCTGGCTCTGCTGAGCCCACTTGCCCTGCCAGCTCCACTGCCCCCCCAGACCCCCTGGTACCCCCTGATGCCCCTTCGGTCCCGGTGAGTTCAGGCGCTCCACCAGCCTGGGTTTCTTCCCTGACCCAGTATATGGCTGACTTGACCCAAGTCTCCCGTTCGGTGGCTGAGGCCTCTCGGGAAGTGGTGTCCGCCTTGAAGGGGTCTTCCCTGCGCAGGACCTCTGAGAGGGCCCGCTCCTCGTCTCCACATACTTCACGCTCTCACAAGCGCACTAGGGGTTCCTCGTCTGACTCTTCCATTGAGTCTTCAGGTAGACGTGGGCGTTCCCCTGGTGGGTCCCGCCCCCTGTCATCTGGGCATAAACGTCGCTCCTCCAGAGGATGTTCTCGGAGTCGCCGCTCTGCCACACCAGAGCCACGTACCCGGTCATGGTCTCCCCTCCTCCAGGACTGCCTCTACTCATTTTCGGTCCCCTGGTGAACTGGTGGACGAGGCTTCCAAGCCAGCATCTGACTCAGAGGACCGCTTGGACTCTATTGCAACGGTGAACTCATTGGTGACAGCCATAAGAGACACTTTTCACTTAGAGGACCCAGGATCTTCGGATGTCACTCCAGGAGTGTCCTTTCATCGTGCTAAGCCAGCACCTCAAAGGTTCAGCTCTCACGCTGACTTTGATGACATTCTGGAATCTGCATGGAAACATCCAGACTAGAGGTTCCCGGGAATCAAGACAATTCAAGAACATTATCCATTTGACAAGGACTTTGTCGCTAAGGTGGTTTCCCCTCCCTCAGTGGATCCACCAATCTCCCGGATCTCTAAGGCGACTACACTGCCTCTGGCAGATGCCGCTGCCTTCAAGGATCCCACGGACAAGAAGGTAGAATCTTTAGCGAAGTTTGCTTCTGAAGCAGCTGGCTCTTCTCTTCTTCCCATCTTCGCCTCGACATGCTTCTCCAGGGGGTTATCGTTCTCGAAGGATCCATTGGGGGACACAGCTCTCGCCCTTTTTGGGATTTTCCTTTGGTTCTCTGTCCGAGGGTGTGTTCAGTTATGGTTTTTTTCTGGTTTTCGTTTTGGTCTCCTCCTATTGCTCTGGAACTTAAACTGATTAGCTCAGAGCCTGAAGGCGGGTATATCCTGCTGGGAGGAGCCGACTTTTTTTACTACCATAGTGTCACACCTCTTAGAGAGAGCAGCATACACCCCACGGTCTGTGTCCCCAATGGATCCTTCGAGAAAGAGATTTTACGGTAAGTGTTAAAAAAGTCTCCTTTTTATCGCGATAGTCCCGATCAGCCCGACTGAGCTGCCGGGAAGCTTTTACTTTCATTTTCGACACGGCGATCAACTTTGATCGCCGCGTCAGAAGGGTTAATAGCGCGTGGCACAACGATCTGTGCCGCGCGCTATTAGCCCAGGGTCCCAGCTATCAATAGCAGCTGGGACTGACCCGGTGTGATGCGGGGTCACTTTTTAAACACCGGGACCGGGCGCAGGGTGTACAGGTACACCCTTCGTCCTTAAGAGGTTAAAATTTCCTGAATTTTTCCACTCAGAAATTACAGCACCATGTTAATGGGCACCTTTAGAGGACATGTATATTGAGCTGAAGTACAACCTAGTCATTAGGGATGTAAGAAAAAATCGATTCTCGCGATAATCGCGATTTTTTCATTTGCCGATACAGAATCGATTCAAAATATTTTTGAATCGATTCTTTTAGGGATGTGGAATTTTTATCTGCGGACGCCTGGAACAGCATGTCCTGTCTTGGGCATCAGGAGATAAAAGTTCCACATTTGTGGAGCCGGGCAGGCCGGATCTGACACGGCGTCGCTCTGGGTGTATGGAGCGGGCTCCGACTCGTGCCCGCTCCGTACTATGCGACCCCCGGCTGATTTCAGTAGCCGGGGGCCGCCGCTAATAGCCAGCATGCGGCGATCGCCGCGGCTGGCTATTAAAGGAGTATCCGGTGCACACTTTTCTCATGTTATCCCGTCCGGGCTGCAAAATAAAATAAAACGCACTTTATCTTACCTGCCAACGAGCCCCCGGAGCTCCGGTACAGGTGTTGGGTCCCCGGGCTGTATTCTTCTTACTTCCTGTTAGTCCGGCACGTCACATGGAGCTTCAGCCTATCACTGGCCGCAGCGATGTCCCGCCTCCGCTGGTGATAGGCTGAAGCTCTGTGTGACGTGCCGGACTAACAGGAAGTAAGAAGAATACAGCCCGGGGACCGAACACCTGTACCGGAGCTCCGCGGGCTCGTTGGCAGGTAAGATAAAGTGCGTTTTATTTTATTTTGCAGCCCGGACGGGATAACATGAGAAAAGTGAGCACCGGAGTACTAGATCGCCGCTGTCAAAGCTGACAGCGGCGTCTATTGGGATCTATGAATGCTCCCAGGTGGGTGATGTATCGGGATATATCGCGATGTATCGTCACCTAGACGGTATCGCGATATATCGGGATATATCGAATCGCCACACTGGTATCGCGATTCGAATCGAATCGCCAAATTCTTGGCGATTCACACCCCTACTAGTCATCCAGGTAAATAGACTGATTGTTGGCTGGACTTAGCACTATGTCTATGGTGGCATGGTGCCTTGTTAAACTCATTCGAAAGCCATGATGTACTTTGGAATCAGGTGTTTGTGGGTACAATCATAGGAGGCTCACTTAGCCGATATTCTTTGTACCATAGGCTTGCATTAAATAAACTTTTGTCTGCTCATCACAAGCAGCAGCCAGTAGGGTGATGCTTATGATGCTCAACAGAGAGCGGGCCAGGCAGCTATCTACATGGTGAGGATCTGTGCCAGACCTTAAAAGATGTGCCTGGATCCAGTTTAGGTCTCACAAACAGCATTGCCAGAATTATGCAATATGCCACAACGGAGGAATTATTGTCTGCGGTCTTGGAGTGATGCAAAAGGGAGTGATTTACAGTTAGATGCTCTAGAAAGGGTGCTGCAAAGACTTTAGTCAATTGTTTATAAGCTTCTTCCTTCTTCTCGCCCAACTACCTGCATTAGTAATCCTTTTCTCTTACACCTTGTCCAGTCTCTCCTCGGCCATCATAACTAAACTAAAGTAACCATACTAAAATATTCTGGCATCATTCTTTTCTATTTAAAACAGGCTGTGATACCCTCATTACTGAAAGATCTATCTCTAGACCAGTTGTTCGCAGCAAACTACCGACCTGTCTATAAAATCCACTTCATCTTTAAACTCCTTGAGTACTTGGTCTACTGTCATCTAATCCACAATCTCTCTTTTAATTCTTCTTCTCGGCCCCTTACTATCTGATTTCTGTACTTTTTGGTATTCTTTTTACTTAACTAACCGCTTATTTCAGTGTTTCATCTTCTTAATTTTGGAATTTTTCAGGGATCAGTCCTGTCATCTCCCCTTCTTTCTCCACTCATTCTCTATTGGTCAAACACTCGGTATAGTTGGCTTACAGAGCAATCTCTATGCTAATGACACCCAGTGATATACCTCTTCCTGCAAAATCATTGCTCAAAATCTTCTCCATATTGGTGGGGATAAATGTGTGAACTCAATGACAAGAGACTAGTTTTTCTTTCTGGCAATATGGGTGTGGTTCACATGGTAAACAATCTATTTGTCAGGATCTGATTTGGTGGCTCAGCTCCTAAGAGAACTAGTTAGTTTTGGGAGGCTTCTGTTTTAAGCTTTACTATAATTATTGGCAGCAGGAAATGGGTATAACTAATAGCGCTATCCTCTTGCATGACTAGCGCTGATACATTATCAGATGGACTTCCTGATGTCACATAGTTAGTATGGTTGAAAAACAACATATATCCATCAAGTTCAACCAAGGAATTGAAGGGAAGTTATTTTATATTTCTGCATAAGCATTAATGTTATTTTGTTCTAGGAATGTATCTAACCCTGTTTTGAAGCCCACAACTGTTCCTGCTGTGACCAGTTCCTGAGGTAGACTGTTCTATAAATTCACAGTTCTTATGGGTAAAGAAGGCGGGTTGCCCCTTGAGACTAAACCTTTTCTTCTCTAGATGGAGGGAGTGCATCCTTGTCCTTTGAGGGGGGGTTTAATCTGGAACAGTTTTTCCCCATATTTTTGGTATGGGCTAAGATGTTTCATGCCCCTTATTAGTTTAGTTGCGAATCTCTGCACCTTCTCCAGCTCCACAGTGTCCCTTTTATGGACTTGTGAACAAACTGAACAGCATATTCCAGGTGAGGCCATACCAATGCTATATAAAGGGGTCATTTTACATCCCTGTCCCTTGAGTCCATGCCTCTTCTGATACAGGACAATATCCTGCTGGCCTTAGATGTGGCTGCCTGACATACTATTCTGTAGTCTATGATCTACAAGTACACCCAGATCCTTTTCTACCAGTGACTCTCCCAGTTTAAAACCCCACAAGACATATGTTGTATGCAGATTTTTAGAACCCAGATGCATAACTTTACATTTATCCACATTGAACCTCATTTGCCAAGTGGATGCCCAGACACTTAGTCTATCCAAGTCATCTTGTAACTTATGCACATCCTCTATAGACTGTACCGTACTACAAAGCTTGGTGTCCTCTGCAAAAATAGAAACAGAGCTGTTAATACCATCCTCTATATCATTGATAAATAAATTAAACAGGAGTGAGCCCAGTACTGAACCTTGGGGTACCCCACTAATAACCCAGGACCAATCAGAGTATGAATCATTGACCACCACTCTCTGGGTACGATCTTTAAGCCAGTTTTCAATCCAGTTACAAACTAAAATTTCATAACCCAAAGACCTTAACTTACCTATCAGACATCTATGAGGGACAGTATCAAACACTTTTGCAAAAACACTATGGGGGAGATTTATCAAAACCTGTCCAAAGGAAAAGTTGCCCAGTTGCCCACAGTAACCAATCAGATGGCTTCTTTCATTTTTATCAAGGCCTCTGCAAAATGAAAGAAGCGATCTGGTTGCTATGGGCAACTTGGCAACTTTTCCTCTGGACAGGTTTTGATAAATCTCCCCCTATATCCACAGCCATCCCCCTGTCAAGGCTTCTGCTCACCTCTTCCATCCCAGAAGCCCCTGTCAAGTCCAGTATCTGTTCTGTTCACTAGTATTGGTGCTGGCTTTGGGCAATAGTGTAGCGCCTTTAGTTTCACTCGTATCCTGCCGACCGGCCGACAAGATAATAGCTCTTTAAATTTAACATTCAGGGCTGAGTGCCCTATAGTATAAGTTTACATTGCCTTTTGTTTCCATTTAATATGTTTTTTATACACTTGAAAAAAAGAAAAAGTATAATGTTAACAGTTGCTAAAAACAGATACTCCTGCATGCTTTACCGCAGATTCCCTTTTCCAATTACTTGTTTTTTTTCTGTCATACACCATAGCGTAGTTGACTACTTATTTATATACATCAAAATTAAACGTACTATAGTGGAAACAGGGACCCAGAGGAAAAAAAACTGTGTAAAACCACCCTTAACCATCGGTGGTCCATGGACCCTCCATCATGTCAAAGCTGCTTCAGAAATAGTTTGTGCCTGCTACATGGCTAGCTTACAAGAGAGTTTCATGAAGCTAAAACCATTTGCTTGATTGAAGACAGCTGGGCTCCAATGTGGCCTTTTGGCTGATGTGGTAAGAGATGGTCCCAACATGGCATGAATGTATGCCTGGGACCCTACCATAGTGAGCCACTTCTGTGGTAAAGTGAAAAATAAGAGATGTTTTGCTTACCTCTGTAGTACGTGGCAGTATTGCACCATATTCAGGAAGGTGATGCTGTTGAGCTATTTAGGGAAGTTGAGGTGCAACTGACCAAAAAAGGTTGGGGTATTTTCATTGCTGGCCTTCAAACTGGCTTTGGATACTGTTGTTCATGCACAGCCGGCATGGAGAGTAATTGCTGCTTTGGTAGTTTAGCCAGTTTAGGAACTGTAAAATGGACAAAAGTGGGGTAGTCTGACCAGATTGATAACAGATGGGGCCTGATGTGGGGGGGGGGGGTGTTTACATTGTGGGGTTACCACTGTTTAAATAAATGGTTATTCATATCATTCTTACAGGCTGACAATTAGGGCACAAAATATTTATTTTTAACCTTAATTGCAATAATGAAATTCCTTGGTCTTACACATCCAACAAGTTGTGTTGTCTAAGTTTCTGGTGTCACGAAGACATGTCAAAAGTTTTGATCGGTTGGGGTCTTTGTGTTGAGATCCCATTAATCATTAGAATAAGTAAGGAGATGTCCGCGGTTGTGGGTTGTGTACTTCACTCCCCGGCTTCCTGAAATCTTCATCCAGTTGCAGTAGATGGGATCCATAATGTCAAAAGTTTTTCCAAAAGACAGGGACACTTTAAAGGGAAACTGACATTAAAATGAGATATAACCTACTCCTATCTGTGCTGCTTTTCTGAAGGGTCTCTTGCTAATATGTGAATGTCGTCCTTTGCAGCGGGTGGCAGTAGCTGGCATACAGTTTCCCTGCTCCCATATGCTTGCCCACAGTGCGCTCATGTGGGTGAAGAGTCTTCCATAAATATTTATGAGGTGGGCGGACATATGGAAGCAGAGGGGAAGGAGGCAGGGAAGCTCCTGCCTCCATTGCGAATGGCAGCTCCTGAAAAGCGGCCCTGATCGGAGTAAGTTATATCTCATTTTAATTCAGTTTATCTATACTATAACCCTGTGTAGGAAACACCTGTAAAGGAAACAAAGATGAATGCAACACTTGGCACTGCAAGCACACGATTTCCTTCAGCAAAATGCTAGGTACATGTAGTATAAGATATGTGCTGGTGCTTTAATAAATACTATAGGGAAGCAAGGTTTCTATATTCACTAGTTCTCAATATAAGATATCACTTAATTACAAAGGACTACAACTTTGTGACCTACTTTCTACCTGAAGGTGAAGAGTAGGATTACTGGTCTGTTTTGTTATGAGAACAAAGGATGGCTGCAAAGACACTGGCCTGTTGCCTGGTATTCAGTGCTGGCAGGTTTCCTGGTACTTGTTTTTGAACACCAGTATTTGTATTGCTGCATTTATAAAATTGAAGCTTGAATGCATGTCAAAGGTTAAGGATGTTTCCTTTTTGCTTCCTTACAAACAAGACTAAATAAGTAATATCTTAATTGGTAGATTTTATTTAATTGTGACTATCCTTTAGCTCTATAAGAAAAATTACCTTAGTAGTGCAATGAAGGAAAACAACACTGCACTTATTTAACTAGAATAAAACCATTTTTTAAATTATAAGTAAATTTTGGATATAATCATAAAGAATGATTCCACATATGATGATTCTGTAAATGAATTGTAGAACGGGGTCATATATCTGATCATTGATGTGGTTAATAGGTGAAGGATTGTACTCCTAATTAGTTGACGCATGCAGGAAGTCTTGAAGTTTTACATAACCTGGGTTTGAAGCATATAGCACTGTATAAAGATTTGTAGATTACTATTGCTCTATTGGAACATGATGAGCAGTGTTTGTGATCAAGAAAGCCCAGGCCGGACTGGTTATCGGGCACACTGGGCATCTGTCGGGTGGGCTGTGCCATCCAGTGGGACGCCCGCCTGTCTACCTTGACGCTTTTTTTCTTTTTTAAGTTTTTGGCTCCAGCCTCTCTGCCCCCTCTCCGGCCACGTGATGCCAGAGGGAGCATCGCTCTGGGCCGGTGATGTGAAGAAAACTGTGACCTTTACATCACCAGCCCCAGTCTAATGAGCCTGGGCAGGGACACTTCCACTATATATTTTCTATTGTGTACTGTAATATGCCCAATTATGATCTACATTTTGTCCTTCCCTTTGTGGCTCCACCTTCACATAGCCACACCCATGACCGAAATGGGCTGCTTAGTCTCAAATGCCTGGGCCTCTTTTTGGTCCCAGTCCCGCCCTGATGGAGACTTACATAGGCCATGAAATACTCTATTGGAAAAGAGTTTGCAAAGAAGCTCTGATAAAAGGAATGTAGCCATATATGTATTTAGTCCCTTTATTCTGCTCCTAGTCTGGTACCTTTGCTTCCACATACATCCCACTTATTTTGTATTATATATGATATAAACATATCCCAGTCCTTCATACACCACTGATCGCAGATATACATACACATATACACTGATACCACAGAGATGACAAAGCACTAAAGAACATGTCCACATACAGCTCGCTCCTTTCCTACCTCCCCTGGATGCCGAGCACATTGCCAATAATGTACATATACATACAGTATAATATAAATCCAGAAATTGATGTTACACTGTCTCCTCGATCTACACTTAAAGGGTTTATCCATCTGGGTCCAAAACTAGCTCTCTGAGCCCCACATATGCCCGGCAGTACTGGATATAAGACACCAAGCCAGCGAATTACGTTGGATGGTAATTGAAGAAGTGGAAGGGAGTTAAGAAGAGAGTATAAAAAGGAGATTGCTACAAAGAGAAGTCTTTTGGATTGAAACACTGAATTCATTGACCCCAGATGGGCTGAATGAAATCTGTAACTTTTCTGTATTCCTATTGCTGCGAAAGCAATTCATATAATATATGTTTTTAATTGTTAAGCGCTATGTGCTTTGGTTTTAATACGTAATCTCTCGTTTCAGAATTTAGTTCACGCGAGATGTGAAGTACTATGTAAATGGTGGTGGGAGGACGATAGGGTCACTTGAGAAAGGGGATGTGTCCTCCGAAACGTCGGAAGTGTCTGGCAACTACTCACCTGTCTACCCCTTCATGAGAGGAAGGAATGTCAGCAACAGGATGCCCGACGAAGGGCAAAGCTACTCTGGCTGCTGAATGAGGACTGTCGAGCATGTCTAGTGAGCACTTTGGGTGATGTTACTTTTGTATTCATTTATAAACGAGACTATGGAGGTCTGTGGATCTATTTTTGTATCATGAAAATTCTGAAGAAAGCGCATTAAGAAATCTGCCCTATGGTCAAGTGTGATTTTTTACTATTTGTGGTTGCCATTACATTCATTTCTGGACACCCGAACATTAAAGATGTCCTGATGTAGACTCGATTCTGAAGGGTACAATTGACTCCTATTGAGCCAATCAGCAGCACCCCAGCCTACACTGGACATATCAATGGTTAGGAGGAGTTATGGAAGACAAGCAAGATCTCTCCCCAGTTGTAATGTGTTTGGGATTAACCACCATTGGAGGTACATTAACCTGTCCAGACTCCAGGGATGATGGTTCCAGGACTGAAGAATATCGGCCTAGAGAGGCCTTATGTGGACTCTGGTCTACAGCCCTGCATCCAGAGAGAAGGTCATAAGGCCCAGAACGGACATTGATGATCTGATGGCGACTGTGTGACAATCCTGTATGGCAGATATCTCATTCTGGATCTTTTGGATTTTTCTCTTCTAAAAGGAAGATTCTCATCTGGAGTGAATCTATTGTGAGCCCTAGGAATCGGCATTGTGTTGCTGGAATCAGATGAGATTCTTGTGGTTGATGGATGAAACTGTGCATCTCCAGTACTGCAATAGTTAAAGGGGTACTCAGGTGGTCAACGTGTTTTTCCGTCTTTGACCTACCCTATTTGTTTTGTTTCATCTCTATTCTTGTTGTTTAGGTGACTCTATTTCCGTTCTTTGTTGTCTTTTTATCCCCCACTTTGTTTTCCTATCTTTGCTTCTATTACCTGTTTCTTTCTGTGCTGAAAACTACAAATCCCAGCATGCCATATGTCTTGCTGGTTTGGGGCGGCTCCTTTTTTTTTTTTTTTTGTTCTGCCCTTTACCCATCCTACTATTTCCCAGGTCGGCCCCCTTATACACAGCACACTAATAAAATCAGCCCTGGTTGGGATACACTGGCATACACACACAAAAGGGACTACAACTCCCAGCATGTGTCATTCAGGAGTCTTCAGTCTGTGGTATAACACCAGCATTCTGCCTCTGTAGTCTCCTGGGGGTTGTAGCTAACCACACCTCTATAGGGCATACACCAGTGGTGCCTCCAGGTGTTGCAAAACTACTGCCACCAGCATGCCCGGACAGTCAGAAGCTGTCTGGGCATGCTGGGAGTTGTAGTTTTGAAGACAGCTGAAGACACCCTGGTTGGGAAACAATGTACTTTGTTTGTAATATACTGAATTGGCTAGAACAGTGTTTCCCAACCAGTGTGCCTCCAGCTGTTGCAAAACTACAACTCCCAGCATGCCCAAAGGCTGTCAGGGCATGCTGGGAGTTGTAGTTTTACAACAGCTGGAGGCACACTGGTTTGGAAACACTGATGTAACATGATGTGTATGCTAAATAGTCTTGGATAGTGTTCCCAACCAGTGTGTCTCCAGCTGTTGCAAAACTACAACTCCCAGCATGCCCAAAGGCACTGGTTTGTAAACACTAGCATACACACACATAACAGGGACTACAACTCCCAGCATGTGTCATTCAGGAGTCCCCCCCCCCTTACACACAGAAATCATCCCCAGTCCAAGATTTATTCCCCTGCAGTCTATACATCCCCAGCCCGTGCACTTTGTTATCCTCCCCTTCCGATAACACTCTTAATCTTCTCTGTCTTCTTTCAGTGCAGACCTGCATCCTCAGAAGACAGAGCAGGGGGAGGGGAGATGAGGAGCTGTGTATGTCCTCTCTCTCGCCCTGCTCTGGCTTCTTTCTCTCATGCAGACCACTGTCCTCCGGGAGGGGGAGATGAGGGGCGTGGCTTCTTTCTCATGCAGACCTCCGTCCTCTGGGAGTGGGAGATGAGGGGGCGTGGCTTCCTTCTCTCATGCAGACCTGCATCCTCCGGGCTCTGAAAGAACAGAGAAAAAAAAAAGCCCTGACGCGTTGTCCACATCCTAATCCTAACATGGCTGACGCTGTGGACCACAGTAAGAGATCCAACACAGAGCTACATAACTTCCTGGCACTCAAACAGGTAAGAAAAAAAAGACACATGCTACACAAACATATAATACATGTCAATTGCAAAAAACATAAACATTAAAAGAAGATGAAATATAGCCAAAAATCTTAACCACCGGAGTACCCCTTTAAGGCTAGATGTTGATGAAGAATGTGGCTGGATACTGCCTTAATCAGGCAATCTTTCAAGTAAGTGATTAAGAAGACGTCTTGGGTTCTGAGATGGGCTGCCAAGGTTACCAGAACTTTTGTAAAAACATGAGGTGCAGAGGATAGTCCGAACAGCAGACCGTCGAACTGGAAGTGTTGTTGTTTCATTTCTGATCGGTTGGCTAGAAACCTGAAATGGGATAGCAGAACCGTAACATGAAGGTGAAGGTAAGCATCCTTCAAATTAACTGATGCCATCTAACCCCTTTACTGTAAAATAGTGATGACGGACCTGATTGTTTCCATCTTGAATGTCTTCTTTAACATGTACTGGTTCATGAGTGTGAGGTCGATAACCGTCCGTCAGTGATTGTCTTTTGTGGACACTTCAAAGATAAGTGAATACACTCCTCTACCTCTCTGATGATGAGGGACCAATTCTAGTGCCCCAGTCGCCACAAATTCTTTAATCAGCTCTATTAAGTAAAGCTTGCCTATGTTGAGATAGAAGTTGCTCGGAGGAATCTATGTCAGCTCCAGTGCAAAGCCTTTCTGATTTATCGACCGCACCCAAAAGTCTCATGTAGTTTTTAGCCAAGCTGACAAGAAGCGGCCCACTCTTTTGCCTACTAGGGACGCACTTTTGGCATCATTGGTTAGTATCTTTGGGCAACTTGAAGGGCTTCTTCATAAAGGACTAGGATGTAGCTCTATCTTTATTTCTTGATCTTTGTTGCTGTGCTCTACCTGTTTCCCAAACAGTCTTACCGTAGTCGATCTTCTTAAAGGGATGAAACCCGGGCTTTTTCTGAACATCCGGAAAACCTATTCTCTTTTTCACATTTAAAGATTCCATTATGGGACCCAGCTGAGAGCCTGTCTGGCTGAATAGGCTGATAAAATAATTTTTATAAGGAATGTCACCACCGCATTCCTTAATCCTTTGGGCCCTCCTGGCAGTGGTATTTAATGCCACACTCTTAGAATTAAGTCTAAGGATGTCCAATGGGAAATCTGAAAGAAATTCTGCTGCCAATTTTATTTCCTGAGGGGCCTTTAGTATTTCTTCCCTTGAGACACCCTTCTGCAGGTCATGCATTTGGCGATTAAAGGGGTGCTCCGGTGGAAATGTCTGGAACTGTCCAGAGCAGGAGAGGTTTGCTATGGGGATTTGCTCCAACTCTGGACAGTTCCTGACATGTACAGAGGTGTCAGCAGAGAGCACTGTGGTCAGACTGAAAAGAACAACTCAAATTCCTGTGGAGCATAAAATAGCTGATAAGTACTTGAAGAATTAAGATTATTATATAGAAGTCATTTACAAATCTGTTTAACTTTCTGGAACCAGTTCATTTGAAAAAAATAGATTTTCACTGGAGTACCTCTTTAACCTGTTGGGGACGGAGGACCTACTTAAGTACCTGGTACTTAAGGACGGAGGGCGTACCTGTACGCATGTGGGAATTCCGGTCCACGCCCAGCGGGGACCGGACCGGGATGTCTGCTGATATCTATCAGCAGGTATCCCGTGGCAATGCCTAGGGGGGTCCCCCCCCCCCCATGTCGGTGATCGCTGCAAATCGCCAGTCAATTCAGACCGGCGATTTGCAGCGATTCCAGGCTAATCGGGTCACTGGTGACCCGATCGCCCGGAATATAACAGTGAAAGTGCGGCGGAGGAGGCTGCAGTGAAGATCGCCGGTAAGTGATCTTCACTGTGGCCTTCTAAAAGTTGGCTGTCTGGGCATGCTAGGAGTTGTAGTTTTGAAACATCTGAAGTTGCATAGTTTGGAGACCACTATACAGTGGTCTCCAAACTGTAGCCCTCCAGATGTTGCAAAACTACCCCTCCCAGCATGCTCAGATAGTCAGGGATGCTGGGCGCTGTAGTTCTGCAATATCTGGCCATTCAGATGTTGCAGAACTACAACTCCCAGCCTGCCTGGAAAGTCTGGGCATGCTTGGAGTTGTAGTTTTGCAACATCTGGAGGGCAACAGTTTGGGGACCACTACTAAGTGGTCTCAAAACTGTTCTTCTCCAGTTTAAGCATAACTACAACTCCTAGCATGCCTTTCGGCTGTTAATGCATGCTGGAAGTTGTAGTTTTGCAACAGCTGTAGGCACACTGGTTGGGAAACACTGAGCTAGAGTCTCTATCCTAACTCAGTGATTCCAATCTGTGTGCCTCCAGCTGTTGCAAAACTACAACTCCCAGAATGCACAGTCTGTCAGTACATTCTGGGAGTTGTAAATTTTGCAACAGCTGAAGGTTTTGGGCACCCCCCCATGTGATTGTATATGTATACAAAATAAAAAGTAAAACACTGCATATACATATACCCCTACACAGTTACCCCCCCCCCCCAATAAAAATGAAAAATGTCCCATACGGCAGTGTTTCTAAAAACGGAGCCTTCAGCTGTTGCAAAACAACAACTCCCAGTATTGCTGGCAGCCATTGACTGTCCTGGCAGGCTGGGAGTTCTGCAACAGCTGGAGGCACCCTGTTTGGGAAACACTGCCGTAGGGTTTTGGTGGAGACCAGCCCCATCCTTGTATCCGGGTCCGCCCCTATTACAAAGTCCTAATTTAGTCCTCAAATGCAACAGTTTAGGGCCACATATGGGGTATTTCGGGAGAAATTGTGTTACAAATTTTGGGGGAATTTTTCTCCTTTTACCCCTTATGAAAAGGAAAAGTATGGGGCTACACCAGCATGTTAGTGTAAAAAATAAAAAAAAATTACACTAACATGCTGGTGTTGCCCCATACTTTTCATTTTCACAAGAGGTAAAAGGAGGAAAAGACCCCCAAAATCTGAAATGCAATTTCTCCTTAGTACGAAAATACCCCATATGTGGACGTAAAATGCTCTGCGGACGCACAAGGCTCAGGAGTGAGAGCGCACTATGTACATTTGACACCTAAATTGGTGATTTGCACGGGGGTAGTTGATAGTTACAGCATTTCTGAGATGAATGCAAAAAAAAAAACACCCATGTGTGACCCCATTTTGGAAACTACACCCCTCAAGGAATGTAACAAGGGATATAGTGAGCCTTAACACCCCACAGGTCTTTGACGAACTTTCGTTAAATTTGGACGTGAAAAGAAAAAAGAAAAAAAATTCCCTTGAAATGCTGGTTTTACCCAAAATTTTTCATTTTCACAAGGGGTAATAGGAAAAAAACTACCAAAATTTGTAACCCCATTTCTTCTGAGTATGGAAATACCCCATATGTGGAGGTAAAGTGCTCTGCTGGTGAACTACACGGTTCAGAAGAGAAGGAGCGCCATTGGGCTTTTGGAGAGAGAATTAGGCTGGAATTGAAGGCCCCCATGCTGCCAGAACAGTGGAACCCCCCCCCCATATGTGACCCCATTCTGGAAACTACACCCCTCACAGAATGTAATAAGGGGTACAGTGAGCATTTATACCCCACAGATGTCTAACAGATTTTTGGAACAGTGGTCCATGGAAATGAAAAATGTTATTTTTCATTTGCACAGCCCACTGTTCCAAAGATCTGTAGATCATGGAGATTTAGATTTTTTCCTCTATTTTGCTGCTATTCCTGTGAAACACCTAAAGGGTTAACAAACTTTCTGAATGTCATTTTGAATACTGTGAGGGGTGCAGTTTTCTTAATGGGGTCCATCATAGGGGATTTCCAACATAAAGAATTAAAAAAAATTCTGACTTTTTAATTTTCGTGAAAAATTTGAAAATTGCTGCTGAACTTTGAAGCCCTCTGATGTCTTCAAAAAGTAAAAACATGTCAACTTTATGGTGCAAACATAAAGTTAACTAATTAATTAACTGTAATTATTTTGTATGAAAACCCCATATAAATACATTTTTCACATCCTGGCAGCTCAGTCTGCCGGGCTGACTTCTGCCCTTCCTCCTCAATGCTGTGATCCCTCTGGGGAGCGTATAGAGCCTGTGAACACAGCACGGCCAGCAGCTCTGAGTCTCCTCCTCTCTGTTTACTACAGCACATGTCATACAGAGAGGAGGAAGATCGGGGTACAGAGCTGCCGTGCCACTGCTGGACATAAAGACAATGGTGGGATCATAAATATAACTATAGTTTTATATATATATATATATATATATATATATATATATATGTATGGATGTTACGAGCACAGTGCTCGCTCCCGCCTGTTTTAGGGGTACAGTGAGCATTTACACACCACAGGTGTCTGACAGATTTTTGGAACAGTGGTCCATGAAAATGAAAAATTTTATTTAATCATTTAACCCCTTCCCTAATAAAAGTCTGAATCACCCCCCTTTTCCATTAAAAAAAAAAAAAAAACTGTGTAAATAAAAATAAACATATGTGGTATCTCCGCATGCGGAAATGTCCATATTATAAAAAATATATCGTTAACCCCTTAAGGACTCAGGGTTTTTCCGTTTTTGCACTTTCGTTTTTTCCTCCTTACATTTTAAAAATCATAACCCTTTCAATTTTCCACCTAAAAATCCATATTATGGCTTATTTTTTGCGTCGCCAATTCTACTTTGCAGTGACATTAGTCATTTTACCCAAAAATGCACGGTGAAACGGAAAAAAAATCATTGTGCGACAAAATCGAAGAAACAACGCCATTTTGTAACTTTTGGGGGCTTCCGTTTCTACGCAGTGCATATTTCGGTAAAAATTACACCTTATCATTATTCTGTAGGTCCATACAGTTAAAATGATACCCTACTTATATAGGTTTGATTTTGTCGCACTTCTGGAAAAAATCATAACTACATGCAGGAAAATTTATACGTTTAAAAATGTCATCTTCTGACCCCTATAACTTTTTAATTTTTCCACGTACAGGGCATTATGAGGACTCATTTTTTGCGCCGTGATCTGAAGTTTTTATCGGTATGATTTTTGTTTTGACCGGACTTTTTGATCACTTTTTATTCATTTTTTAATGGTATAAAAAGTGACCAAAAATGCGCTTTTTTGACTTTGGATTTTTTTTGCGCATACGCCATTGACCGTGCGGTTTAATTAATGATATATTTTTACGCATGCGGTGATACCACATATGTTTATTTTAATTTTTTTTTACACTGATTTATTTTTTTTTATGGGAAAAGGGGGGTGATTCAAACTTTTATTAGGGAATGGGTTAATTGACCTTTATTAACCCTTTTTTTAAACTTTTTTTTGCAGTGTTCTAGGTCCCATAGGGACCTATAACACTGCACACACTGATCTTTTACACAGATCACAGGCGTGTATTAACACGCCTGTGATCAGTGTTATCGGCGCTTGACTGCTCCTTCCTGGATCTCAGGCACGTAGCAGTCATTCGCCGATCGAACACCGAGGAGGCAGGTAAGGGCCCTCCCGGTGTCCTGTAAGCTGTTCGGGATGCCGCGATTTCACCGTGGCGGTCCCGAACAGCCCGACAGAGCCGGGTCACTTTCACTTTCACTTTAGAAGCGGGCTCAGCTTTGACCGCCGCTTCTAAAGGGTTAATACCGCACATCGCCGCGATCGGCGATGTGTGGTATTAACCCCGGGTCCCGGCCGTTGATGAGCGCCGGGACCAACGCGATATGATGCGGAATCGCGGCGCAAAATATATGTCCTACGTCGTTAAGGGGTTAATTAAACCGCACGGTCAATGGTGCATGCAAAAAAAAAATTCCAATGTCCAAAATAGCGTATTTTTGGTCACTTTTAATATCATGAAAAAATTAATAAAAAGCGATCAAAAAGTCCAATCAATACAAAAATTTTACCGCTAAAAACTTCAGATCACGGATACAAAAATGTTACTGCTAAAAATTTCAGATCACGGCGCAAAAACTGAGCCCTCATACTGCCACCTACATGGAAAAATAAAAAAGTTATAGGAGTCAGAATATGACAGTTTTAAACATATAAATTTTCCTGCATGTAGTTATGATTTTTTCCAGAAGTACGACAAAATCAAACCTAAATAATTAGGGTATCATTTTCATTGTATGGACCTACAGAATAAATATAAGGTGTCATTTTTACCGAAAAATTTACTGCATAGAAACGGAAGCCTCCAAAATTACAAAATGGTATTTTTTCTTCAATTTTGTCACACAATGATTTTTTTTTTCCATTTCGTCGTAGATTTTTGGGTAAAATGACTGATGTCATTACAAGGTAGAATTGGTGTGCAAAAAATAAGTAATCATATGGATTTTTAGGTGCAAAATTGAAAGAGTTATGATTTTTTAAAGGTAAGGAGGAAAAAACGAAAGTGCAAAAATGGAAAAACCCCGGGTCGTGAAGGGGTTAAGTGTCTAATTATACTGATTAGCTAATCAGGCATTGGATGATGATCCTTTCGTGTTCTGCTATAGGGACAACATGGAAAGTTGGCTTTTTACAGTGGTTTAACTGTGACTATTTTAACCCCTTAACGGCGCAGGACGTAAATGTACGTCCTGGTGACGTGGTACTTAGCGCACCAAGACGTACATTTACGTCCTGAGCATAACCGCGGGCATCAGAGCGATGCCGGCATCATGCGCGGAAGGTCCCAGCTGTGGATCGCAGCCAGGGACCCGCCGGTAATGGCGGACACCCGCGATCCCGCAGATGTCCGCCATTAACCCCTCAGATGCCGTGATCAATACCGATCACGGCATCTGCAGCATCGCGGTCACTTAACAGGATGATCGGATCGCCCTCAGCGCTGCCGCGGCGATCCGATCATCCTGCACGGCAGACGGAGGTCCCCTCACCTACCTCCGCTGTCTTTCGGGAGTCTTCTGCTCTGATCTGCCTTCCCACAGACCAGAGCAGAAGATCACCAATAACCCTGAACAGTGCGATGTCCTATACATAGCACTGAACAGGATTAGCAATCGAGTGATTGCTTTAAATAAAATTTTAATAAAATAAAAATAAAAGTAAAAATAAAAAAAACCCTGGTATCGCTGCGTGCGTAAATATCCGAACTATTAAAATAAAATGTAAATGATCCCGTACGGTGAACGGCGTGAACGTAAAAAAAAAAAAGTCCAAAATAGCTGCTTTTTTTATAACATTTTATTCCAAAAAAAATTTATAAAAAATGTAATAAAAGTTTTGTATAAGCAAATATGGTATTAATAAAAATTAAAGATCACGGAGCAAAAAATGAGCCCTCATACCACCACTTATACGGAAAAATGAAAAAGTTATAGGTCTTCAAAATAGGGGGTTTTTAAACGTACTAATTTGGTTTAAAAGTTTGCAATTTTTTTTAAGCGCAACAGTAATAGAAAAGTGTATAATCATGGGTATCATTTTAATCGTATTGGCCCAGAGAATAAAAAACACATGTCATTTGTACCATAAATTGTACGGCGTGAAAACAAAACCTTGCAAAATTTGCAAAATTGCGGTTTTCTTTTTAATTTCCCCACACAAATAGTATTTTTTTTGGTTACGCCATACATTTTATGATAAAGTGAGTGATGGCATTATAACAGACAACTGGTGGTGCAAAAAACAAGCCCTAATACTAGTCTGTGGATGAAAATATAAAAGAGTTATGATTTTTTGAAGGGGAGGAGGCAAAAAACGAAAACGTAAAAATAAAATTGTCTGAGTCCTTAAGGGGTTAAGTCTTTGAAAAAATTTTGGGCAATCTCATGTTAGCCTGTACAACATGTACACAATTGTCTATATCTAAGCTATTTTGCTATTTTTGAGTAGAGATGCTGTATGAATTACTGCTCACACACAATTACTACTGGTCCAGTCAATCTGAGTGGTGAGAGTCCTCTTTTCCTTGCTCCTGTACACACTTTTTATGGCATGCTGGGCCAATAGCTCAGCAGGCCACAGAAATAGTGTTGATGTGGGGGGCGTGGCCGGAATGGAGAGCTTCTGTGCTCCCGCTAGCCCAGCTCCAAACATCCTGTAACCCTTACCCTGTTTGGGACCCGACTCACCTGGAGGCCTGTGGGGAGTTGCTGTGACCCTGCTGAATCCTCCGATGCTGCTCTCGGGCGCCGGAGGTGAAGGTGAGCAGAGTGAAGTACGGAGGGGTGCCAACGCTGTGGGAGTTAAGGCGGTCGTCGGGAACTGCGGGACGGGAAGCTTTGAGGAGCTGCGAGACCCTGTAAGTGAGAGCGGAGACGGGCGGAGGGCTGCAGCCGAGGTGGCCATCGGGTCTCATGTAAGGGAAGATCAGCAGGAGCAGCCGCCATTGTAGAGACGTTCGTGGGCTGGGCTTCTGGTTGCCCCCCTTCCTCCGGCTCTCCTGGAACTGCTGCTGCTGCACTGTGACTGGGGTGAAATTTGAAATTGTGTTACCCTTGCTCTTAGGGATATTCCTTATCCCCACCCCCCTCCCCTGACCCCCTTCACATTGCTATCCTGCTATAACATTGCTATCCTGATATCCTGCTGGTGCTTACAGCATTGCTAAATATGGGGAGTCCGAAGGGATGCAACAAGAAATCTATACCTGCGGCTGAGGCTGCGAGACAATATACAGAGGATGAGGCCAGTTGGTGCTCAAGCTAGACGTGACTCCTGTGCACCTAACCCGCTGGCCTCTAAATTCTCAGCGCAGGCCGCTAAGGCTCTCAGCCGATTTGCTAGGCCTGTGGAAGCTATGGATGGATCATCTCCGGTTCCTTCCCCTCCAATGTTCTCTGGATCTCCGGGTTCTGAGGGATGTGGCTCTCTTCATTCCTCCTGTCCAACGGACTCGGTGGATCAGAAGTTTACTCAGCTGCTGGCGGCGTTCACCTCTTGCCAAACCCTGCTGGTTTCCAAAGTTGATGAACTCAGACAAGACTTTGTTATACTTCGCCATGAGACTCAAAAACTCAAAAAAAGTGAATGCACTGGAGAGGTGGAACACCAGGTCTCTACTATTGAGGATACTCTACAACCTATTCCTGCACAGTTGTCCTCTATGCAACAGCAAATTAAGACGGTGCTGGATAGAATTGATGATCTTGAAAATTCTTTTCTTTTTGAAACACAGAACTGTCTGCTGACATCACGAGCACAGTGCTCTCTGATGACATCTCTGCCCATTTTATGAACTGTCCAAAACAGCATATGTTTGCTATGGGGATTTCCTTTTACCCTGGACAGTTCCTAAAAATGCACATATTACTCGGCAGTACATAAGTTGTTCTCCAGGATAGATTTGGCTTTTGCCTCTTCTGATCTTCCACTAATGGTAAGCAACACTAGTGATGAGCGGCATTGCCCATATTCGAATTCGCGATATTTCACGAATACCGTATTTATCGGGGTATACCACGCACCGGCCTATAACACGCACCCTCATTTTACCAAGCATATTTGGGTAAAAAAAAGTTTTTTACCCAAATATCCATGGTAAAATGAGGGTGCGTGTGTGCGCGTGTATACCCCGATACACCCCCAGGAAAGGCAGGGGGAGAGAGGCCGTCGCTGCCCGCTTCTCTCCCCCTGCCTTTCCTGGGGTCTAGAGCGCTGCTGTCGGCCCTTCTCACCCCCTGGCTATCGGCGCCGCTGCCCATTCTGTCCCCCTGACTATCGGTGCCGGCGCCGATAGCCAGGGGGAGAGAAGCGGCGCCGACAGCCAGGGGGAGAGAAGGGGCAGCGGCACCCATTGCCGGCGCCGCTGCCCCGTTGCCTCCCCCCATCCCCGGTGGCATAACTACCTGAGTCGGGTCCGCGCTGCTGCAGGCCTCCGGCGTGCATCCCCTGACGTCATGCGCCGCGCCGTTCAGCGCATAGCAACGACGCCGGGGACGCACGCCGGAGGCCTGCAGCAGCGCGGACCCGACTCAGGTAATTATGCCACCGGGGATGGGGGGAGGCAACGGGGCAGCGGCACCGATAGTCAGGGGGACAGAACGGGCAGCGGCGCCGATAGCCAGGGGGTGAGAAGGGCCGACAGCAGCGCTCTAGACCCCAGGAAAGGCAGGGGGAGAGAAGCGGGCAGCGACGGCCTCTCTCCCCCTACCTTTCCTGGGGGTGTATTGGCGTATTTGTCCTATATTTTCGTGAATTTCGCGTATTTGTTATATTCGCATGTTCGAGGAAGAAAACAGTGAGGGGATGGGCAACTTCACTATTGGTTGCTAGGGATCTTGTTGATAATCTCTGACAAGTGTATTTGCATCATTCTAATTGGCCCACAAGTGAAAAGAAGGAATATGCGAATATTCACATATGCAAATATTCGCATATGCGCATATGTGGAAAAAGTTAATATTCGTAATTTCGAATATATAGCTAAATTTGCGATAAAAATTCTAAATGCGAATATTCGCGCCCAACAATATACACCACTAGGGGATCTCTGACCACTCAGCGCTCATAATTTCCCTGTGCCTGGGCCCTCATCCCTCCTCCAAGGTAGGGCAGATACACACCGGCTGGTTACAGGAGGAGGTGGTGACGGCTTCCTTGCTAGAAGCCCATAACTGTTTCTGGGAACATTATAGGTCACACCCTGACATATTGGTGCAATGGGATGCATATAAAGCTCACGTTCGAGGAGCCTTTGTGGTGGAGGTGGCTGGTCAGAGACGAGCGTATGCAATTAGAGAGAGGGCATTGCAGGTTGAGATTGGGGTATTGGAGGCGGAGGTGGTGAGGGACCCGTCCCCTGCTGTTGAACGTGAATGGTTGAAGGCCCAGAGAGCTCTCATGATCCTTCAGAAGGAGAGGGTTCAGAAGCGATTGGTGGATAGGGAGGCGGCCATATTTGAATTTGGGGATAAGAATGGTAGATTGTTGTTGTATCTGGCTAGAGAGAGTAGGCCAGTAGCTGCTATTCCATGTATTAGAGGGGTTAATGGGGGTACTTGAAACTGACCCGGCTGCCACTAATAAAGTGTTTCGGGACTTTTATAGCGACCTCTATACCTTCCATTTACCAGCTATTCCTGAAGGCCTAGTTTCTTTTCTGAGGAATCTGCCCCTTACGCCCTTGACTGTGGCCCAGGCAGACGCTCTTGATGAAGAGATCTCTGTGGCTATTGCTTCCCTGCAGCCGGGAAAGACCCCTGGGTTAGATGGCATGATTGAGGACTGGTACAGGATAAATGAGGAGAGGCTGATTCCTATTTTACATAACCTCTTTCATGCGGTCTTGGAGACTGGGACACTCCCTGACTCAATGAGGGAAGCCCTGATTGTGGTCCTTCCCAAGCCGGGCAAGGATTTTTATAGACCGATTTCCCTCATTAATGTTGATATTAAACTGTTGGCTAAAGTGTTGGCTAATCATCTTGGTTAGGTTATAGCCGCTGTCATTCATCCTGACCAGGCGGGCTTTATGCCGGGGAGAGCTACAGATATTATTGTCCAGAGATTACATCTAAATATAGCTGCAGCGGACGGGGAGGCCTCCGGGGGGTAAGTGGTTAGCTTATAAAGCCTTTGATTCCGTGGAATGGCTGTATCTGAGGGGTGTTTTGGGAGTCCTTAGGTTCGTCCCCCGGTTCCAGGCGTGGGTGAGGCTGTTGTATGATAGCCCTAGGGCCCGGGTGAGAACAAATCTGGAGGTTTATGAGTCCTTTAGGTGGGGTAGGGGAGCGAAGCAGGGTTGTCCTCTGTCTCCTTTTCTGTTTGCCCTAGCGGTAGAGCCCCTAGCTGCGGCCATCCAAGCATCCACTGTTATTCATGGAGTCTGTAGTGGTTCCTTGGAGGAAGAAGTGTCTATGTATGCGGATGACACGTTGGTTTATTTGGCAGATGTTCAGGGTTCCCTTGGGGCCTCCATTTTATCTGACTTTGGTTATTTCTCAGGCCTCAGGTTTAATTGAGGAAAGTCTTCCTTGATGGCCCTGTCTAGGATGGCGGACCCTGTACCGCCTCTTCCCCATGGGCTGCAAGTTGTCACTCAGTTCAGATACTTGGGAGTAGAGGTTTCTCCCTGTGAGTATGTACGGTTAAATTTGGCACCGGTGTCGTCGTCGGTGACTGATAAATTGCAGGCTTGGTCTTCCTTACCCCTCTCTCTGGCTGGCAGGATTAATATTTTTTAAGATGATTTACTTATCTAAGTTTCTGTATCTCTTTCATATTTCTCTGGTGATTCCCCCTAAAAAGTTTTTCAACCCCTTAAGGACCAGACCCATTTTGGCCTTAAAGGGGTACTCCACCCCTAGACATCTTATCCCCTATCCAAAGGATAGGGGATAAGATGTCTGATCGCGGGCGTCCCGCCGCTGGGGACCCCTGCAGTATAGCATCCGGAAGCGCTGAAGGGTCTGGGTCACGACCACGGGAACAGAAGTCCGTGACATAATGACTCCGCCCCCGTGTGACGTCACGCCCCGTCCCCTCAATGCAAGTCTATGGGAGGGGCGTGCATAGACTTGCGTTGAGGGGACGGGGCGTGACGCCGTTCACTGTACGGGATAATTAACAATATATTTAAATAGTTCAAACTTTAATGCACGTGGCGATACCAGATATGTGTATTCATTTTTTTTTAACGCTTTTTTGGGGGTAAAATGGGAAAAACTGACGTTTTACTTTTTTATTGGGGAGGGGATTTTTCAAATTTTTTCACACTGTTTATGTCCCCATAGGGGACTATTCATAGCAATCATTTCATTGCTAATACTGTTCAGTGCTATGTATAGGACATAGCACTGATCAGTATTATCGGTGATCTTCTGCTCTGGTCTGCTCGATCTTGGACCAGAGCAGAAGACCCGGGAGATGGCCGGAGCCATGCTGGATTATCAGATGAGCGCAGCAGTGCTGCGGGCGATCCGATCTTCCATTCAAAGTACCGCACTGCCGCGGATGCCGTGATCTGTATTGATCACGGCATCTGAGGGGTTAATGGCGGACATCCGAGAGATCGCTGATGTCCGCCATTGCCGGCGGGTCCCTGGCTGCTGATAGCAGCCTTGACCTGCCGCGCATGACATTTACGTCCATTGTGGTTAAGGGATTAAAAGGCTGAGTGGCGTTTTGAGTTTCTGGAGCGATCATGGAGTCAAGTTCGCCATGCATCTGTTTGGGGAGTTTTCCTCCTTCCCCTCCTTCCAGGAGATGTGTGACCGCTTTCATCTCCCTTGGAGTGCCCAGTTTCGGTCCTTTCAGCTGAGACATGCAGTGATGGCGCAATTTGGCTCTCTTGATGTGACCCAGCCTTTTCTGATGTGGAGCTGCTTCTGGGTGCCAAAGACCTCGCTAAGCCTCTGACTCGGGCATATGCTTTGCTGCAATTGGTGGGTCCTGATCCGTTTGGGTTGGCTTTTGTGAAGTAGGTAGAGGTTATCCCTGAAGATAATTGGCGAGAAGTCACTAAGACATTTTACTCTACGCAATGCGGATGTGGGTTCTCTTCTACATGCAATGTGGAGTTGCCCTTGTGTGGAACCCTTCTGGAGAGAGGTGATTCAGTTTATGGCTGATCACTTTGACTTCCCCTATGTGTTTTCCCCTGTTGTTTGTCTATTGGGTGTTATTAATGATCTGGCCACAGGCTCCCATAGGCACCTTTTTATTAGGTTCTTATTGTTTTGTGCTAGGAAAGTAGTGATAATGGCCTGGAAGAATACCTCTCCTCCCCCTATAACAAGATGGTTCAATTTGGTTAATAAATATTTACTGTTATATAGGACGCTGTACACTTGTCGTAAATGCCCCAAGAAATTTGATAGGGTCTGGCTGTTCATAGGTGAGTTGGTGGTCCCCCCTGAGAGGGTCGATTCTCCAGGATAGTCTGGTTGTCTAGGTTTGGGCGTGGGAATTGGAGGAGTTCTCCAGGAGTGTGATCATTTTTATGTTTGTCACGCTCCTGCTGTCTCTTCTCCACACAACAGCTCACACTGAGGTCTGCACTCCACACACACTGAACTCTCTACTTAATCTACACACTCTATTCTGGATAACTTCCCCCCCCTTATACTATATATGGCCTAGCTAGGGGGCCTCCCATTGGGCAACCAGAGTCACATGGGTACTCTGCATGATGCCTCCTAACAGATAGCCTGTACATTTCTTAAAGGTACATTGCAAAACAACAAAAATTAACAGGCAAAGATCATAACATCGCCTGAGCAGCAGGGCCTATGGTGGCATCTGAAGCAATGTTTACGTGATAGGACGCACTCCGGTACTGGGATACCACACACATTTAATACCTCCATGGGAAAAGCTGAACAGCCCCATAGATTGACATTAGCACTGTATTATGATACACAAAATATGAATGTAATATAGATGCAGCATACACTTGGAAACACATATGCAGTTTTTCATGTATTTTTTTTTTTACTTCTTCTCAATCCATTTCTGTACCAAATACAGTTATTTAGATCAAATTAACAGCACTTTGTTCTCATCCATATGAAGTACTACTATTGTTCTGATATGAAAGTGCAAATGTGAACCTCTGGGTTGTCCGAAATACAGATTATAGACAAACTAAAAAAATGCATGTAAATCTAGATTTATTTGGCTAAGTTTCCACTTGTTTATTTTTTGGGAAAACCGCTAATTCTGCCGCATGGCGTTTTTTCGGCCAAAAAATGCTGTGGCCAGATGTTAGCTGTAAATCAATGAGAAATCGCTAAGTTCTTTTTCCACTTTGCGTTTTTCAGTTTGGCGTCTTTTTAATCCTTTTGGCGGTTTTCCCCCCTTTTTTTTTAGCGTTTTTCAGCTCCTTGGCGGTCTTGCAAAGTTGCAGATGAGCCTATGGCATTTTTTTCCCTGAAATCATGGCGTTTTTCTCCCATAGAGGTCTATGGGAGTAAAAAAAATGGCAAGAAAAACCACATGTGGGTTTTAACTTTTGCAGGAGTTTTTTTTTTTTTTTTATTCTTTTTCCAAAAAAAGTGATGGAGATACCTTTTTTAATAAAATTTAATAGGGTACCATTAAAAAAAATATTAAAAAAGATACTGTAGTGATGGAAAAAATTGTATTTAACAAAATCTCTCTTTATTATAACAACATTTTTTATTAATTTTTAAACAGGGATCAATTTATGTGGGCAGGCAGGGCAATAAAAATGTAGCCAACAATAATAAAAATGAAGTGTGTGTTTGTTTTTCACGTACCTGTACTAATTGACAGATCGCCCGTGTCACTTCTGACACCCATTGCGATCCTTCTGTATAATATATAGATACGGCGGCCGCTCTTCTATGGTCCCCTGCGCTGCCGTATATATACACCTATTCATATTTCCCGCAGAGAGCTGTGATTGGCTAGATGGTTCCAGCCAATCACAACTCTTTGTGGGAATTATGAATAGGTGTATATATACGTCAGTGCAGAGGACAGAGAAGAGCAGCCGGCCACATCTATAAATTATACAGGAGGATCACAGCAGACACTCGCTGCGATCTGTCTATTAATGCAGGTACTACAGCTCCCAGTATGGAGCAGAGTGTGCTCCATGTTGGGAGTAGTAGTCCTGCAGTTAAGGACAGATCACAGCAGGTGTCACTCCTGACACCCGCTGCTATCATCCTTCATCCCTGAGATGCGGAGTGGCTTTCTCCTGCGCTCGCATTTCTGCTCTGTACTCCGGCTGGCTTGCATCTCACCATCATATTTCCCGTTGAGAACGGGGATTGATTGCCACCATCCGGCCAATCCCCACTCTGGGCGGAACATATGAATGAGTGATGTGAATTTCTATTCACATCACTGGCTGGCCCGCGCTTTATAGAGCCGCTCCACATCTCTGCTATATTATGGATGATCGCATCGGCTGTCAGGAGTAACACCCGGGGCAATCTATTAGTACAGGAACTATTATTCCCATTATGGAACAATGTGATCGATGCGGGGAGTAGTAGTACTAACTAAAAAATGTAGAAAAAAAAGTGAAAACACACACACTACATTTTTATTATTGCCCGACCTGCCCACATAAATTGATCCCTGTTTAAAAAGTAATTAACATTTCGTTATAAAAAAATATAAATTTTGACAAATAAATTTTTTTTCCATCACTACTGCATCCTTTATTTATTTATTTTTTGGTACCCAACAAATTTTGAAAAAAACGCCTAAGGGGCCAAAAATGCAATTTCCACTCAAATGCAAAAACACCAGAAAAAATGTGAGATGTAAGAAATTGCACTGGTGTTTTTTCTGGCATTTTGTCACACAAATAAACACAGGAGAAAAAAAACTCGTGGAAACTTAGCCTTGGAGATATTTATCAAGCACTGGAAGACAATTTAAACATTTCTCAGAGATGGCTCAGCATTGAAACCAAGAGCCTGTGTCACTGAGCGTTACACCCTTCTTCCTCCTGTAACAGAGCAGCACTCTGTGAGACTGGGATTTCCCAGCAATATGTAGAAATCAGTGCAGCTTCCTCCCCCTCTATAGTATGGGCTGTGCCTTTCTGCTACTCCACACAAAGCAAAACACTGACACAATGTGTAGCTGCTGCCACAGAGACATGGGACACATCCGGGCAAAACTCTGCACCTGACACTGGTCTGCAGGTAAGTGAAATGTTACTATATTGTTATCAATGTGAAGGGAGACCTGGATCTGTCCTCTATACGTACAGTGTCTCAGTATTTTGTGTAGGTGGCAGATCATGT